>NW_022145834.1:212960-599853 GCF_002938485.1 Sitophilus oryzae
CTACGAATAAATTTGATAGACAACATATATACTCTGGTTGGGCAAACTATTTAAGAATATTTTTTTTGCATCAAACATCAGTCCATTTTATTGACTTATAAACATAATCTATTATGAATATAATACAGGGTTGTTTACCACATACGACACGGAGTATTGTAGCTAAACGAGTATATTTTTACAAATTGTAAGTTTGTGGTTCGTTGAAGGACGATTACAGCTACAATTTAAAAATATTTTTACAAGATACACAGTGTCCCAAATAAATAAAACATATCAAAGTTGTATTTTTAAATATTAAACACCCTGTATATTATTACATTTTTAGTCTCTACGATTAAAATAAAAATTTACTTTAAATAATTTTTAGCTTTAAACGGCAATAACTTATTTAGTTTAAATAGAACACCCTGTATATTTTAGAAGAATCAGATGCACAATTTAATTATCTATCAAATTGCATTATACCATTTTTTACCTATCCCCCCAAATTTTTGTGGAAAATGCATTTTCTTATAATTTAGACCTCATTTATCACTATACCCATGGAATATTGACATTTTAGATTGTTTTTAAAGCAACAAATGGACAAAATGTACAGGTGCTAAAAACGATAATCTTAACTACTATAATATTACCCATTTGTATATAAAAAGAAAACTATTTAAATCTTTTTAAAAGAGTATACCATTAATTAAATATACCGCGATTATTTACGCCCAATTATTAATTAATTACATACTTAATTATGTTAGTTAATAAATTATTCTAAATACATGTGGATTTGAATCAGAAATCAATATAATAATAAGTTTTCAAAATAAACGTCTCTGTTATAAATAAGCATTCGTCAATAAATGAAATAACATTTTTAAGGTATTACTTTTTACCACACTGTGAAATACACATACAAAATTCAGTTTATTTGGAGCAATTGTTATTAATCAACATTAATAACAATTGCTCCAAATAAACTGAATTTAATTCTGACTGAGTCAATTAATGTAGTTTGAATAATAGAATCATGTTAATTGGTCGTCTTTAACAAATATTTAAACAGTTTTTTATTTTTTAATGAAATAAACGAACTATATCGACAATATTAGAATCTGCATTCTTTAAAATGGTGGTATATTTTTAAAAATAATATAATAAAATTATATAAGAGTTTCTCGCCTTGAACTGCTAATATAGAAATTAATTCCACGCTATGTTCGACATAATATGGATCAACCTGATCTCTCTACCGGTTTCGGGGCCCTACCTCATCATCAGGTGAGCTTGGGTCGTTTCCACAATATGTCGAGCACAGCGCAGAGTATATACACACGACTTGTCGTAAAGTAGCGGTAAGATATTAAGTCCCGTATCGCGAGATAGCGGCCTGCGTGCAATGGTAGTACTTTCGTACCACCGAGGCACAACTATCGATAGTAAATAAAGGCTTTTTTCGGCTAGCCCCAATTATATAATGGAAAATAAATTTCTTGCAGTTTTTTGGTATATAATAAAATTATATAAGAGTTTCTTGGCTTGAACTGCTAATATAGAAATTAATTCCATGCTGTGTTCGACATAATGTGGATCAACCTGCTCTCACTACCGGTTTCGGGGCCCTACCCCATCATCAGGTGAGCTTGGGTCGTGTTGTTGTGCCTCGGTGGTACGAAAGTACTACCATTGCACGCAGGCCGCTATCTCGCGATGCGGGACTTAATATCTTACCGCTACTTTACGACAAGTTGTGTATATACACTCTGCGCTGTGCTCGTCATATTGTGGAAACGACCCAAGCTCACCTGATGATGGGGTAGGGCTCCGAAACCGGTAGTGAGAGCAGGTTGATCCACATTATGTCGAACACAGCGTGGAATTAATTTCTATATTAGCAGTTCAAGGCAAGAAACTCTTATATAATTTTATTATATACCTAAAAAACTGCAAGAAATTTATTTTCCATTATTTAAAATAATCGAAAATATCAATATTCCATGGGTATACTGATAAATGAGGTCTCCAATTATAAGAAAATGCATTTTCTACGAAAACTTGAAGAGATACGTAAAAATGCTATGATACAATGATAGACAATTAAATTGTGCTTCTGATTCTCCTAAAATATACAGGGTGTTCCAAATTTTTAGACACTCTGTATAACGTAGTATCATTTTAATTATTGCAACACAAAATTTAGTAAATAGAAATACTTCAGTACAATAGTTGGTTTTAAAAACTTAAGAATGCCTAGAGAAATAAAGCTTTAAAATAATTACTGTACTTTATTTCCTTTTAATATACAGTGTGTTCCATTTAAGAAAATACAACTTTAACTTTTTTTATTTATTTGGGACACTCTGTACCGTGTAAAAATATGTTTAAATTGTAGCTGTAATAGTCCCTCAAAGAACCGAAAACTTACAATTTGCAAAAATCTAATCGTTTAGCTACTAATACTCAGTGATAGCGTTAAGTACTCTAGTCAAACTCTATCATTTTGAGGTCATATAATTATTGTAAAGTTTTGAAGTAGTTCTGATTTATTTTGTTCTGTATGTTTTTTGGCCGCTGAATCCGAATCTGACGTTTGCTAACAAAATTTCGTGACAGAATATTCAGAAAAATGCAAAAAACGTAAAATTTTTTCATTTTTGCTGTTTTTTGCTTATAACTCCAAAAATGTAAATTTTTTCCTCAGGCAATCAGATTAGGCTCCAGCGTTGGTTCAAGATAATCGTATTATAAGCTATCGCTTCAAAATCGATATTTTTCATTGACCAGATGCATGCAAAATTTAATAATAAAAAAATATATTTAGTTTAATTTTAAAAGAAAGATCATTTACGAAAAGTTCGCGCAAAAAAACGCAATAAATTCTTTTTTTTCAGTTTTTGCATTTTCCTACATGTTTCTTTGTGAATAATTATTTATAATTTAGTGTTATTATAATAATCATACTACAAAAGAATAAAATATAATACACAAAAACCACAGTACAACGATTAATATAAGAATTCAACGGCCGAAATAACATCTTAGGTACGTGCTCTGCTACAATTCTTAATATATATTAATTTCAAGATTTCCGATATATATATTGTTAATTTTTAGTATATTGTTTTTTAAGGTTTTTTCAATTGTTTTTATACTTTTATGTATTAAACATATTTTGACTATATATCTGTTTGTTCTATACATGAAAAATTGTAATCGTATTGTACTGTTTTTTTTAAATATTTTAGATGCCTTGAAAATGATTTGGTTTGGAAACCATTTAATTTTTATTAAAGAAACCTATACCCAAGAAAACAACAACTGTCAATACAGTTATAAGCAGAACTACGAAGATAAATAAATTGTATTTTTATTTTAAAAAAGGTTTTCGATTTTCAAAACTAAAAAACTGATTTCAAATGGCGGAGAATATATCATTATATTTTCACATATTACTGAATATTTAACTAAACAAATAAATATTGAAGCAGTACTAAAAGTCTATTAAAATACTATAAAATTCCAAATACAAAATATATGAAAATCATATTGAGCATTGTTTTAGAGTAGAGAGCATAATTTAATAATATATGATGCACCTTTTAATTTGTTGTTCGATTTTTTTATTTATACATTTTCTGTAATGAAACAAAACTTATTGAATAAAATAATAATCAAATTCTTGGAAAAATACAACAATGGTTATTTCCTGGCTCGCTTAAAAATAAATCCTTTTTGTTATCTTTCTTTTGATAGATCGCCCCAAAACCGACATTCCGCCGAACTGCCGCACAACTCACCGCATCGACGTATTGTGAATTTGGGACTTAATGGTGAAAAGCAATATTATGTAAACCAAAAAAATGTGATCACTTTCTAAGCAGCTGAACCCCAGACTCCCTTGTCACAATTTTGAATTATTTGCATAATATGTCAATGCATCAGCAATATTTCTGCTTATTATGCTTTTATATACATATTTATTTATAAACTCCTACTCCCTGTTTTTTTTTCTTTGTAACTCTTACCCCCGGTGTTTTCAGGTACGGATAGCGTGTTATAATCTGCCAGATATATTTTATTTGACGGATAGCAGGAAAACGCGTATCTTCACCTATAGATACACAGTATCTATTAGATAAATTAAACTTATCTCCCAAATATCCTATCTGGCGCTCGAACTGCCAAATAGTGCTTTATTTGTCGGATAAAAATTTGACGCATGAGCAAAGGCATGAGGAGATATTGATTTTATTTGATATTTGACAAAATTGCTTAACATAACCAAGACATTGTTATTATAATCATTTTAGAACGTATGGGGTATAAACAACAATAAACACATTGAAATGGTGCAAAAAACTATTGTTACTAGTGCCGGACCTTATAAGGACTGTTACAAAATAAAGTGAGTCTCTGTTCTGTTAGAGCATCAGAACGAAGAGAATGCATTAAGTTAGGATAATAGTGATAAAACAGTAATTTATAAATTATTTTATTTAAATCCTTTTAATTATAAACCATTACAACATATTATATAAAATGCTAATGTTTATCTGTGTCGTCTCTACTGAAGTAACGACTTGCTCTAGAAAGTTGCTTTTTTTACTAAAAGATAGCTAAATGGCTCTTCTAAAAACTCTCGTCGCCGGATTTTTTGTTTTTCATTTAATTAAAAAAAATAAAAAGTATTTTTTTTCCTAGAAAGTTGCTTTTTTACTAAAAGATAGCTAAATGGCTCTTCAAAAAACTCTCGTCGCCGAGATTTTTTGTTTTTCATTTAATTAAAAAAAATAAAAAGTATTTTTTTTTTCCTGATCTCGTGGCGGATGCGCCAGGCTTCAACTATTTTTTAATAAAGCTCTAAAGTAGGTAAAAATAAATAAAACTTTTAAATCAAACTATTTATTTCATTTTAATTCGCATATCTTAATTCATTAATATTATAAACAGTTGAAGCGTTCTGCGCCAGTGCAGAAAAGAGGCATTGCTGCGCATGCCGTACTTCCAGGTTAGAACATGTAAAATACGCTAATAAACAAGAATAAACAGGTTTGAACCGCTTTGAATTAAGTGCTTTGAACCGCTTAATAGCTTAAAACAACAGACCTGTTCATTTTTGTGGTTCATACCTGTTTATTTCTGTTTTAAAGCTGTTAAAGTAGGTCAAAAATAAATCAAACCTGTTTATTCTTTTATTAGGGTATTTTATTTTCCTATTTTTACGCGCATGCGCATATCTTAATTCATTAATATTATAACAGGACTTACTTTAGGAACCTTATAAAACCTGTTATTCAATTCACATTTGCTTTTATTTCTTTTGTGTTACAATTTTAGTTTAATTTCTTGCACTATGTACCTTATACCGAATGATCGAAAAAAAAACGGCATCCAGTTGGCTGGGAAATGATGTTCGATGATATTTCCCATATAAATTTACATATGAAATGACAGCAATCTTTATTTCATAGCCATTGCTGACGCCGAATTTTTTTCGATCATACGGTACATCTCTTCTCCATGCTGTTTTTTAAGTAACTCTCTAGCTAAACCTTGCTAAAACATCTGTATTGTGGTCCTTTGAATTCCAGTTAATTCAACTTTGTTTAGACAAGATTTTTCCTTTATTTTTTCTTTTTTTTCTGAAGTTCCATCACTTTGAGTTCTTAAAAATAAAAGTAATATGACAAAATTGTTTTATTTAATTTTTTTTATTAAATAATTTGTACATATAATGTGTAAATGTAGCAATTATTATAGGTACTATTCATTTATTATTATTAAGACAAAAGTATAAGTGCATTTATCTATTTTATAAAATAAAAACTCAACTTAATTACTATCATTGATGCTATCCTACCTATTTCTTTACTATGAGAAGCCCTAGAACAACATATTTGTTATTACTAACAGTCTTATGCTATTTTTAATTTTCAATATTAATAACTTACCAGATGGCGGTTTTAGGATTGGTTTATAAATCTCTGCTTGCACTTTACCTGCTCTTCCATATTTTCTATTAGCAATTTTACTAAAATGTTAATATAATAAATATAACAGTAATATCATGTAATTAAACTATAAATTACTTACAGATTATTTTTTCTTGTTTTAATTTCTTATAAATCGCATTCCATCAATAGATCTATTGCACCACCACCACTGCTGAAATTGAATTATCTTTCCATTTTTCCATAAAGGTAAATTTAAATAGCCTATACCATAATAGGACTAGCTGGAGTTGAACACAAAATATATTTTAGTTGAATTTTATTGTTTTTATTTTCATTTTGACGATCTTTTGACAACTGAACAATAACCTCACTTTTTAATCTAACGATTTGAAATTCCGAGTTTCTGTCACTGTCTGTTGTATCGACTTTTCATATATAACCATCTTAATTTCAGATATCTTATATTGGCAACACTTTCTCTACGGAGTGTCTATCGGTCCGTAGGCGGCCGTCCTCCAAATTGTTATCTATTGGATTATTTTGTATGAAAATACCCAAATGTTATATCCTATAGATATCAGGCTCTAGATTGTTTATCTTTTAGATGGTTATTTGTTAGATAAAAGTTATTTATTTATAACTGAAGAGACCGCACCTTACTATATGATTTTATAATAGTTATCTGTTAGTTAAAGATTTATTTTTTTATAAGTAATCACAAAAAAAACTAAAATACACATAGTTTAAAAATTTGACTTTTATAATTTACATATATTAAACATATTATTATAAAAAAGTACCACATTTGAATTTCACTTATTAATTGTTTAATTTTTCACTGAAAATGTATAAAACAAAACAAGATTTAGAGCGAATAACCCTATTCAATATTTTTGTTTACAATATCTTTTTGAAAATATTTCGGTTGTAATTTGTAACATTGCGTTGGGGATAATACTAAATAAAAGAATGAATGGGCTCAATTCTAGTCATTCGTCGTTATTTGCCTGTTAGTAAAAAATATTATTCACAAATAAACCATAACATAATTTTTTTTTCAAACGTCACAAAAGTATTAATTTTTGCGACGTGATTGACATTTATATTGTCAAAAGTGATTTTGACGCCCAGGCATAAAAGTAGAGCACTTTTACGCC
Organism: Sitophilus oryzae; assembly: GCF_002938485.1. Taxonomy (NCBI): domain Eukaryota; kingdom Metazoa; phylum Arthropoda; class Insecta; order Coleoptera; family Curculionidae; genus Sitophilus; species Sitophilus oryzae. Next base: position 220,066 of record NW_022145834.1, read on the forward strand.
TAAGCACAAAAGTACGAAATAGCTATTTATGTAACAAGTTGCGAAATTAATGTGTTTTAAGCACGGGACGCAAAATTGTCAAAATTGGACAATGCGTCGAGTGCTTAAAACACTCTTTTCGCAACGAATTTACTATTATTTATTTTTAAACATTTTTTTAAATGTTCTGGTAATCGGTTTCTAAGGCATTGTTTATGCATTGTTTAATGACAACGTTCTGTCAGGTTCAAACTTCGCCGTATTTCCTACAAAGTTTTGTGAAAAAATGAGTGATAATGACGAGTCTTTGGATATTCAACAAGCTGCTGAAACTGCACTATCCACGTTAGTGCCCGAAAAACTTATACGAGACCACCTACAACAACTTTGAAACCTGAGTCAAAGAAAAACACGTTGAGAATTTCACAGAAAAGGTATTGCTAGCCTATTTCCTCAAGTACCCACTACCTTAAAGCCGTCAACTCTGTGGAGTAAATATTTGATGCTCCGCACCATTATTTACCTGAACAGAAACGTATGTATTAGCAAATTTACAAACCTTATTCCATTTTTAAAAAGAAAAAGTTCCGGATATCAAGCAAAGAAATCAAAAGTACAAAACTGGAAATAGAAAGTTGGATGCCACTTGAAATATTCACTTTAATAATTTCAATAATTGTACCTTTAAGATTTATCATAAATAAATATTTTCATTGCTTCTAACGTGTCATTTTTTACTTTTAGGCACTAGTGCCTAAACAAGTGTCACTTTTAGATACAAGTGCCTAAAAGAGTGTCATTTCGAATCTCAAAAAAATATGAAAAACTGTCAATTTCGAAACGCTTTCACAAAAATATATTATTATACTGATATAAACTGTCAAATTTAACGAGCCTCCGTAACCATAGTTTCTCGATGTAATTATAATTACATACAAGGTATTTACTCAAAGCATTACTTTCAAATATTTTATATTATTTCGAACGTTTGAAATTGTTTCAAAAATTATTGTGGCGTTTGAAAAAAATAGCATGATCTATTCGGAGTAAAAATTAATTTTTGTGCCTCGTCTGTATGTTTTTTTTTGTTTGTGCGTCAAACTTACAGCCTGGCTACATGAAGTATCATTTTTACTCCAAATAAAACAATATGCTATTTTTACGAATACTATTAACACGTGACAGAAGCTGTAATTCACAAACATTTCAAAAGATTTAAAAAAATGGATTTAAATTCACTGTAGAAATGATTAACATGAGATAACCATTACGAAATATGATTTTGAATCGATAAATTGTCTGTAATCGCTTTTAGTCCTATAGGTTAATCAATATATTTTGCTATTAAATATATTCGTAAAGCTCTTCCATTAATATTTTTTTGTTCATAGTTAAACATTTTCACGTAGCGTACAACATTACTGCCAACAAAGGTAAATAGCGTATAATGATATATAAATATAATTAAGAATTCCATAAACTTTTGTTCTCACGTAAATTTCATTCTGTTTTAGTTTATTTTTGTGTTAGATGTTATAAAATGATTATATACTACAAAACAACAATTTCCTCTCTTATTTATTTAAATGTATGCTATATTAAATAAAAATACAGGGTAATACCCTATGTTGGAATATATTCAGTCAACCAGAAGTATTTCGTCCTATTGCTGCCAAAAGTCACTAACTAACATTTTTCCGAACAACAACCAAATTCAATAACCAACTATGTTTTGAAGCGGAGAATCGATTGCAAATGTCATTAACTACGATTTCTGCCTATTTATGTTTTATTTTAATACCGAATAGTTACTAACTATAACATCTTTATGCAATGCAATTCATCTTTAGACGCATTTTTCTCGGAAGTAATAAAAAGTAAGTTAGTGACTTTTGGCAGCAATGGGACGATTTGTTGTTTCGAGAATACAGTCGGAAACATCGATTAGTATTTTAGTAAATTAGGCATTTTTAGATGCGAGAAAATTTTGTACAGTATTCTCCAAATTTGTAATATTGCTTTACCGACATTTTTTATATAACGAGCCTATTTAGTTACATTGCATGTTTTTGGATACAATTGTAACATATATCTTTCAAAGAAAAGATATTTATATTTAATATTTAAAAAAATATTGCAAGATATTTCATTCAAAGGTATACAGGGTTTTTTCAGAAAACATGTAGTTTCTCTCGTGGGGGAGATTCCTCATGTAAAAATCAGATTTATTTTTATATCAACATAGGTCAGACTCTGCTTGATACTCCTTCATATTTGATTTGGTTGAAGATATTGGATTCATATTTAATTTATTTAAATAAACCTCGTTATGAAATATATTCGACTTTAACTGGCTTTTACCCCATTTCCCTGGATTCTCCACTGTAGAAAAGCTACCCGTACTTGTCGAAGTGATCTCTCAAACACTATAAATTTTGGGGGTTGCGCCCGAGAGAAAAAAAAACCGACTGTTAGGCGTTAGTAATAGCAATCTAGAAAAAAAGACTGTTACAGTTCCATAGCTATAGGGGATTAAATTTTATTTTTTTTTCGATTTATTATAATTTCCTTACCAGTGTTTTTAGAGAGTCTAAAGAAATTTGGGGGGGTAAAACTTACTATTATTCAAAAGTACTACATATTTTAACGCTAAAAAAATGTCGACGGATTTACCAGGGACGTGCATATAAGTTATCAATGGAATATGTTTCTAAAGAAACATGCACCACTGACTTTTTTCTCTTGTAAACAAAATTTTGTAGGCCGTTTAATGCCGATCAAAGGTTGTATCTTGATATATTGTCGAGTGGTATATTTTTGCCATCAACAGCAAATTAATATACTTTTCTATAAAAAGAATCCAAAATCTGTTAAATATATTCGTAGTTGAAAAAAAAATAACTCTAATTTGAAATTGCTGGTATACGGATTTACAATATTTATAAAAAAAATAAAAAAACTGAACTTCGAATGAGAGTCAAAAAGAATGGTGAAGAGGGGGGAGCTTTTAGATATAGATTAATTATTTCAACATCATTTTTTTAAAATTTCAACAACATTTTCATTTAAACAACTCTGTTCATCAGTGATTTAATTCTATTTAAACTATGTTATTTACAAGTTTAAATTAATAGTATATTAATTGTATATATATATACCAATTCAAATTTATGCTGAAATAAACAGAACTAAATTTATATTATACCACAAACACTATGATTTTTGTATCTCTAAAGGGTAACGTTTACTAATTCATATATGAGTGTGTTATTTTATTATTTTATGCTAATTCAGGACATATTAATATTGTGCTAAAATAACATAAATTATATTGTTTAAAACAAATGCATAAATATGCAAATCAAAGTTGGTTACGTTTAAAACACAGTATTTAGAATTACCAACATATTGCTTTGAGTAATATTGTTTTATCCTATTTTTTTATTTATACTATTTATTTATCCTATTTACAATATTTGTCCTTAGTGCATGTTAGGTTTGAGCACATCTTGCGGTTTTATTTTATTTTTATTTTTATATTACATTTTAAGTGAACTAGACAAATTATCCTCTAGCCAGAAGAAGATCTTTCACAGAAGTTTTCAAGTCTTTATTCAAGGGGTTTAAAAGGTTCGGTTTTCAATGGATTTCCACATCTAAAAGACCAACAAATTAATAGTAATGATAGAAAAGTAAAAATTACAATCTACAATTATGGATCATTTAATTTAACATTATTAGTAATCCATGCTTGCTTCACCTACGTTACCGTAGATGGAGTTCCGTGTAATAGTCCTTATTTATTGACTGATATGATTTTTTCCGTATTCTATTAAAACTATTTTTATATACTATAATATTTTTAAAAACTCGGAAAAAGACATTTTAAAACTTCGAAATATATCTGCTGAGTGAAAAAAGATCCACAATTTGAACTTTTATCGGGTAATTATCAACGCTGTTGGTGACGTTGGTGACCTCCAGTTGGTGACGTCACGAGATTTTTACGTCACAGCTATCAGGCCTTGTTATTACGGTGGTTTCGTTTGAACCCCTGGCCCCGGGGTGGGAAGTAAAAATTAAAATTGGTTCAAAATTAAATACGTCATTTACACACATAAGGACTTTTTTAGCTCTAGTTATTTACATTTTTTCTAGAAGATCGTAATAATTTAAGTTTGTAAAAAAACGCAAAGGAGATTTTCGTCAAGTTTAAAGTGTTTAAAGTGTTAAGTGTTTAAAGTAAATAAAAAAGTATATAACATTTTAAAGCAGACCAAAAAATTTTTCTGTTGCGTTTTTTTGCATCTGAGTGTATATTTTACCTTAATTTATTTTTTTGCAAAAATATCTCCTCGACAGAAGTTTCTGTATCATATTTCATAACCTTAATATGTCCTAATATAAAGCGGCACGGCATATAAATATGAAACGACTGAAAACTTTTGCTAATCAAATTTTATGTGGGATTAATGTCAGGCCGCAACGTGAATATAACGTAACTCCTCACAAAAGTTGGCCATTTATTCTTAAAAGGGATAAAAACGAAAACGTACGCAGATTCGTATCTGGTACAAATTTGCCAGAGACAGCAGTGAAAGGAATAATGAGTAATAGACTCTTATAAGCTCGTCAACTTTGGTGACATTATCATTGTTCTGCAATTACGTATTTCTACAATATGAATGAAGATAATTTTAGAATTACTCCGTTTTATGAATGAAAATTTCTAAAACAATAGCTTCCATATTTTTCTCTACTTATTTGCTTGAGCAGAAAATAGAAATGTGGGTTTTAATGTAACTGATATTTAATTTGTTATCATATTTTACTTATAGGAATACATGAATCTGTCTACATAAGCCTATTGGATGATACTAACCTTTTTATTTTTAATTAATGTTCAAGATAATATTTAATTTGTTTGATAAAATATTCAAACAATTTTAAATAAACGTTGGTTTAAAATCAATTAACGGTTGCTTGTATCACCTTTAATAATGAGAAAGTGGAAGACCAATACCACAGATTATACAGATTATAAACTTTGTTTTTTCTTTATTGTTTTTCGTGGTTCCAATTATTGAAATCGGGTACTAGTTAGGTTACTAGTTTGCGCACATAGCACGCCCACTTATGGCCTCTAAAATTGTGCACAGCGACTGACCGGCACAGTTATTAGAGAGATATCGGAAAACCGAATAGCGTCATGCATTATTTACGCGTACCTTATCATGGTTACGATATGCGCGGGTCAAGTTTTAACGCAACACCCGCTAATAACGTGACCGCCTGACGTAATTTGCGGATCAATTACACCAAGCGCTATTTCTAAATAACGTTTAAAAATTGCTTAAATGGGCATGTGCGGGTATTTGACAACCGGGGCCGGCCGGCGAGATCTTTTATTTTAGGTTATTTTTGAATTGTTTTGAATTATTACTTTAGTTTTATTAGGTAATTTGATATTTAAGTAGCTGGGATTTTTACTATAGGACATGTCTACATTTGTGATTGCCCATAATTCAATTAAAATTTAACTATCGTATGATGCAATTTTACATATAAAATGACAGCGATCTCCATTTTATAACCCACGCTGAAGCCGATTTTTCTCGATCATATTGTATTTATCTACTTCTCGAAAAAATCTAAATTAAGAAGTATTTTAGAGTCTGACAGCATATAATGAAATATCAATATAATGAAATTTTTTGACCATTATTGTAGCACAGCTTCCTTTAAAATTTCACACGAAAGTCGGGGAACCAGAACTAATTTAAAACACTTTTTGCAATAAATTAAACCATTAATTTTGAACAATTAAGTAACTTTGTATATCATATTCGTTTATTTGAATGGTTCAAATATATGAGCGCCTTAACTACTCATACGCCATAGTGATGGGAATACCGGTTCCCTATTACTCGCGTTACAATAGCGACCGTTCCAGAAAAATAGCGCGACAAAATATCGCGTTTTTGTAACCGATGCTCCGGCTTCCAAAGCGTCGCTGTTCCCGCCTATGCGCTATTTCTGGTCGCTGTACCTACCTACTCCTATCCCTTCCGTTATCTCTTTGTCCGTGCAAATTTATAAACAATAACAATTAATAAACCCCCCAAATTTGTAAACAATAAACAGCATGCAGATGGGTAGAAGAATTTAGTTATGTTAGCTTTTAATTTTGAAAATAAAACTATTAAATAAAAAATATAAAATAATATAATTTATTAAAATAATATAATTTATAGTATTCAATACTTTTTATTCGCTATCTTTTCTTCGGAATGAAGAATATCTTTTTATAAGTTTTATATTTTTGCCAATAATATTTAGATTTATATTCTTCTACTCGTAATACACGTCATAACAGATTAATTTAAATTAAAATACATATAATAATTATATTTTTCTTAAAATTTGTTTACTTTAGAAACAGTTTAGCTTAAACAATGAAAAGTAACATATTTTAATCATTATTCGAGATACCAGCGCCATATGCTATTTTTTTTATCTACGTATAATCCTTATTGGTGGAAAAGTTAGAATTAAAATTTCCATGTCAGATAATCCAAAAAAAATCAGTCTTACTATATTCCCGTGTGTTAGTAAAATGTAATTCTCTTTCTTTGCAGATTATACAGAGAAGACCAGGCTACTAGTAACATAGCAAGTTGCCGGACGAATTTACGTTTACCCGTTTTGCGTTCGTACTCACTGCCGGCTAGTCGGCTGGTCAGGCAGTACGCAGTTGCAGTTGTGCTTGGACGGGTCGGTCGTGACAGACTAGGAATATGACGCGAGGACTGCCGTGTTTTTATTATTTTCATTTTAAGTGTTTACCATCACTTAAGGTAACATTTAATATAAAATGTTGACGTAGTTCTTATTGTAATAATGTATATTTATCTAATTAACTGATTTCGTTCATTCTGCCTATTATAAAAGGTAAAGTATTTCTCCTTAAGATAACGTCCGCTTAGGGTAAGCTGGCAACGCTGACAAAATTCATCATGGCATCCCGGATTCAACCAGTCTGATTGGTCGAGATTCTCGCAAGTCTTGCCGCCATAACCCCCAACTTTATGCCCCTCTCTAGTAATAGTAGAAACAGTCACTACTATTGAAAAATCCAGTGGCGATGTTATTGTATTGTGTTTTATATCTTTAACTTGATTTGTGTTTATTGTAATTAGTACAAGTGTTTAACAAATATTACTATATTTGGCAAATGATTAAACAAAATGTAGGTACATTTAAAGTAAAATAATATTATAAACTTTACTGGAAAATATTATAAAAATTCCTGATATATTTTTATGAAACCCCGCACGCTCGTGGATATTTTATGAATGAAATCGGTCATGATTTTAGAAAATTGCGATCCCCTTGCCGTTGCCCCGTTGTTTCAGATCCGTTTGTCAGACTGTAGTAACATAGCAAATTGCCTACTTTTGCGTTCATACTCACTGCCGGCTAGTCGGCTGGTCAGGCAGTACGCAGTTGCAGTTGTGCTTGGACGGGTCGGTCGTGACAGACTAGGAATATGACGCGAGGACTGCCGTGTTTTTATTATTTTCATTTTAAGTGTTTACCATCACTTAAGGTAACATTTAATATAAAAATACTTAAATATTTATTATTTGAGTGTGTTTACAAGCCAAAACTAAAAATAAATAAATTCTCTAAACCCCAAAAAAATATAATATTACTCTAAATAAAAAAAAGTTATAACAAGTGTTCAAAAAGACCACCTTCTTGTGCTAGACAGAAGCCTAGGCGGCTAAAATCCCCGTCTGGCATTGGCTAACATATTAGGGCTAATAGTTTGGAAACCCTCTCGTATTTTTACTTGAAGCTCATCCAGATTATTAGCCCTATTATGACCATACACTTTGGATTTTACATAACCCCACAAAAAGAAATCATTGGGAGAAAGATCTGGTGATCTAGCGGGCCACAAAATAGTTCCATATCGACTAATTAAACGGTTGGGAAAAGAATTGTTCAAATATCCTTGAACAATACGGGCATTGTGCAGGGTAACCACCTCAGCAATTTCATTACTTGAAAACGTGGGATTTTGATCCGCGGTAGCACAAACGAACACTTGCTTTGAAACACAACTCCTGTTCTTCATTAATCAACACATCAGGCTTTTTGTGTTTTTGTGGGGACACGCACCCATGTGTTTCAAAATTATTAATAACTCTTGATATAGTAGGTCATTTCTCTATCCTATTAAAAATTAGCAAAACCAGGAAGCGATCAAAAGTTATTTGTCCTCATTCATTATTTAAAATTGGGAACTAAATTCGGACTGTAGAACTTTTCGAACAAAATTTCACGTATGAAATCAAACGTCAAATAAAATAAAGTTTAATTTGGAACGAAAACGGGCGATTTATATTTGAGAACAAAAATTAGAAATTGGATTATTATTTTAATTGGGCGTTTAATTACTAAAACAATTATAATTAATCACCAACAAACTAATTTTAAGAAATTAGGTAATGTGAGAATAGTAGGTTATTATTTGATTCTATATATTATAATAGCTTAAATGTCTACAACCCCCAACTGTAATTAAATGACAACATGATTTCAATTCGTAGATCAATGCGCAAAACCCCTATATCTTTTTTTAAAAATGTAAATATATTTTGTTTTTGTGAACCTTTATCTAAAATTGTTTTAATTATTCCACAAATATAATTCGTTCTAAACGTAATGATGAATATACGAAAAATTACATTTCACTATCCAATTAAAAATTAACAAAACCAGGAAGAGAGCATTATCTTATATCTTATTATTAAGAGATCATTATATAAAGTTCAATAACAAACTTAATTTTTTTTATTGTGCCTAAAAACACTAAACAGGCATTAAGACATTCACCTACATTTTACAGAAAGAGGCCGAGGCTTTTGCAAAATAATAATATATGTGATGTCTTGCCTCCACCCACGAATGCTTTTTATCCGGAAGAGATGCTGCATTACAATGGTGCATCTTAATTTCTTTTTTTAGCTTAGGAAACCAGCAGGCCCCATCCTCCTCCCACATGTGAGGTACTGGTTCCAACTCTTTTAAATTTTGTGTATATGTATACTATCTTAAAAAAGTGGCTGCCCATTTTTTAAGGAGAAAACAAAAACTAAAATATAATTGCACAAATCCACAAATCACTGATACGCAAAGTGAGGTTACGCCTACGAAACCGTTGAACCGTCAACCGTCAAACATTTTTTGACAACAATTGACCTATTATAGATCAATAACAGACAACGTCGGGAATCGTTTACCAGGAATACGAAAAATTATATGCTCTGTGGCCGACGACGGATGCTCCTACGTATGTCGGCCGATCGCAAATTTTACGTGGCGTACGTTGGAATATACGTGATAATACGATTGCTGGTCGTCCGGTTTGATCACTTCGGTCGAGACGACTAATGTTGGAGATCCGGTCGGAATTGGTATATTGGTAGTTAATATTAAGTCGGACACAGAAATCCGCCATTCTTTACAAGTATCCGATTGTCAGCCATTTTCAAATCGTTTTTTGTTTTTAAAATTTATATTCACATTCCGATTTCTAGTAGAATAATATTGATAAGGATGAGTTTGGGGGGAACCACAGTACAGTTTTATGATTAAACCAGCTAGAAAATAAAAAACATATTTTGCGAGTTACTTTTTTATAGATATTTTTATTTTATAAATCTACCTAATTTTGAAGGCGCTCGTTGTTTTCCGGTGTATTTTAATCAGATATATAAAAAAGTGATTTCCGTTGACAAAACTGATGTCTGGATTAATGATTCAGAATTGATATAATATGAAATTAGGCAGGCACATAGTTATATTCGAGGAGTGATTATGAATCCATTGTAATTAGGTGGTTTTCATTGGGAAATTTTTATGTATTCTTGGTAGCGAATTTGAAACAAAATGTAACGTAAGTGCTCAGCGAGGAATTTTAAGTGACTGAAATCCAACGTAATATGACGTTGGTAATTGGGGGTGGGAAGTACATTCCCTATTAGGTCAGATACCGACGTCGAGGCGACCCGAATCTGTATTCCCCATTTAGGTGCAAATAAGGGTCGTCAGAACGCGACGTATACCCGACTTTAGATAACGTCCAAATGCTACTTGGGATTAGTTTTTTGGTTTTCTAAAAAGTATCGACAGGAAAAAATAAAATTTATTTTCCAAAAAAAATCGTTTTTCTCAAAAAAACTCAGCAATCCTTGAAATTTTTGATACCATGTTGACAAACATCCCAAGGCGCAACTTTGTCCCAATTTAACCATCTCCGTATCTACTACGGTTTCCGAGATACTAATGCTCGTACCTCGAAGTTGCAGCACCCTGTATAATCACGTAGAATATTTCAATTTGTTTACGTTTTAAGACGTCATTACTTAGTGTACCTCCTTTAAAAAAAGCATCGATAACTTTTCATTTTACAGTTTTAGTAGAGCTTACATACTTAGCATGGCGGAAATGCGAAAAATGCCATTTCTCTATCCTATTAAAAATTAGCAAAACCAGGAAGCGATCAAAAGTTATTTGTCCTCATTCATTATTTAAAATTGGGAACTAAATTCGGACTGTATAACTTTCGGAACAAAATTTCACGTATGAAATTAGACGTCAAATAAAATAAAGTTTAATTTAGAACGAAAACGGGCGATTTATATTTGAGAACAAAAATTAGAAATTGGATTATTATTTTAATTGGGCGTTTAATTACTAAAACAATTATAATTAATCACCAACAAACTAATTTTAAGAAATTAGGTAATGTGAAAATAGTAGGTTATTATTTGATTCTATATATTATAATAGCTTAAATGTCTACAACCCCCAACTGTAATTAAATGACAACATGATTTCAATTCGTAGATCAATGCGCAAAACGCCTATATCTTTTTTTAAAAATGTAAATATATTTTGTCTTTGTGAACCTTTATCTAAAATTGTTTTAATTATTCCACAGATATAATTCGTTCTAAACGTAATGATGAATATACGAAAAATGACATTTCACTATCCAATTAAAAATTAACTATCTAATTAAAATTAAGAGATCATTATATAAAATTCAATAACAAACTTAATTTTTTTTATTGTGCCTAAAAACACTAAAAAGGCATTTAGACATTCACCTACATTTTACAGAAAGGGGCCGAGGCTTTTGCAAAATAATAATAGTAGTAGTGATGTCTTGCCTCCACCCACGAATGCTTTTTATCCGGAAGAGATGCTGCATTACAATGGTGCATCTTAATTTCTTTTTTTAGCTTAGGAAACCAGCAGGCCCCATCCTCCTCCCACATGTGAGGTACTGGTTCCAACTCTTTTAAATTTTGTGTATATGTATACTATCTTAAAAAAGTGGCTGCCCATTTTTAAGGAGAAAACAAAACTAAAATATAATTGCACAAATCCACAAATCACTGATACGCAAAGTGAGGTTACGCCTACGAAACCGTTGAACCGTCAACCGTCAAACATTTTTGACAACAATTGACCTATTATAGATCAATAACAGACAACGTCGGGAATCGTTTACGCAGAAAAAAAACACTTTGCGCATAAAAAACTATTTTTTACGCGTAAGAAAATATTCCTATAATTTATTACATTTTCAACATTTCAAACTACACTTTTTCAAACATTTCCTCCAAATTTTTGAATTTAATAGAATCTTCCTAAACAGTAGATGTTCTTTATAAAAATATTTTTAGCAACAGTAATATGCATTACTGTTGCAATGGCGAGCGATACGTCGGATTGCATCAGTGCCGCAAAAAAGTTGAAAAAAGTGTGCAATCATTGCAATAAAAAGGTTGAAAGTGATATAAAGTGTATAAAGTGCAACGGCGTCTTCCATCCAGCATGCTTAAAGCAAGCTGCCGGCCAAAAAACCGCTGTTTGCATTCATGAAGCTGAAATCGAACAAGTAACCAACGAAATATCTGGGAATGAAAATGAACTGTTGAAGACCCTAGTAAAGGAGTTACAAAGTAAGAACAGAATATTAGAAGAAAATGGAGTTTTACTAAAGGAAAAAATATCATATTTAGAAGAAAAACTTAAGAATTTGGAAAACAAGAGCGAAAAAAACATTGTAAACAATCATAGAATAAATAATAGTACTGCGAAGTCTCCCGAGAAAACGATGAACTATAGCTTGGCTGTAACGAACACTGTAGTCGGACAGGCAAATAACTTATCTAGTGTATCACAGATGGCGTCCAGTTCGTCAAATAATGCAGATAATGCAAATAATCAAACGAAAGTCGATTTTCTGGAAATTCCAAGGTCAAAACATCATGACTTACGTAAGCGACCACCCAGTGTATCTAAGGAGAACAATGAATCAAGGAAGGATGCAACTAAACTAAAAAAAAATCATCAAAAGGAAGAGATGAAGCATCAGAAAAAGAACATTGGAAACAGTGAAGAAAATTCTTCTGTTTTTGTGGGTGTTCCAAGAAAGATATGGCTTCATGTCTCAAGGGTGGCTAAAGGTGTGACAGACGATGTTATTCAAAAATATATACATAATAAAATCAAGGGTGAATTAAGGAATATTACAGTAAAATTAACAAACAATAGTAATGAACAAAACAGCTTTATGGTGGGAGTACCCTATGATCAAAAAGAAGCAGTATATGAAAATAATTTCTGGCCAAAAGGGGTTGCTTACAGAAGGTACAATTTCAGAAGAAATAAAAGTAATGAGCAGAGTGAATCTTTTTTAGAGAAAACAAACCGAATAGGTTCACAGGATTAACACAGCGAAGTGAAAATTCAACATCTGAAAACATCATAAAATTAGTTCATCAAAATATGCAGTCAGTGGGAAATAAACTCGATGATTTGGAAATATTCTTAACTTTAAAAGATATTGATGTTATGTGTATATCGGAAACATGGTGCGGGACTGAGTGGATCCAATGTTTTAACATACCCGGTTACACTTTAGCTAATTTTTATTGCCGAACTTTAAACAAACATGGCGGCGTAGCAATCTTAGTAAAAAATAGTCTAAATTATGAGCGTATGCACGAGGTTGACAAATGTTCCATAGAAAAGGTATTCGAGGTAACTTGCATCAAGTTGTGTCTTGCAAATTTTGAGGTTTGTATTATGTGTATTTATCGGTCTCCGTCTGCATCTGCGCATGCATTTCTTCACCAATTTGAACAGTGTTTAACTTTTATCTTAACTTTACAAAATTGTAATATAATTGTAATGGGCGATCTCAATATTGATTCTCTTGTGTGTTCACATTCTCAAACATTACTGTCTGATTTGTTATGCTCGTATTGCCTTACACCAGCCTTCAGCCTACCCACGCGAGTAACGTCAACAACATCGACTGCAATTGATTATATTTGCACCAATTTCGATAATTTGATAGTTGGAAGATGTGTTGATGAAAACGGTCTATCGGATCATCGCTATCAACTTATTGAACTCCCAGTGAGTGAAAACATTTCCCAGACTTACTGCAAATCGTACTCGTTCTCATTCAAGAATCAGAAACAGTTTACAAATTATCTCAATCAGGAAAATTGGTTTGCCTTATATTCAGAACAGAATAATGCTGATCAAGCATTCAAAATCTTTTCAGAGTCTATGGAATATTACTATAATATATCGTTTATAAATAGGAATGAATATTGCAGAAAGTCAAACAAAAACAAAAGTAAACCGTGGTTAACAATTGGTCTAAAAACATCATCAAAAAATATAAAACAGTTACATATACAAGCGAAACAAGGTCTAGTTACTGCCGAATATTATAAAAAATATAAACAAATATATAGACGTTTACTCAGATCCGCAAAAAGGAAATTCTCAGACAATAAAATCATCAATTCTAAAAATAAGTCAAGAACTGTTTGGAATTTAATAAACGCCACAATAAAAAAACCTGTAAATAAATCTGTATCTTTTTTGCACGAATCTAGAGAATACACGGATTTCTCGGAAATAGCCAACCTATTTAATAATTATTTTGTCAATATACCCAAAAAAATCGAAAATGCAAATAGTAATATTCAATTTTCTGACTCTGTGCAAATACACAAAACTACCAATACTTTATATTTGTATCCTGTCCATAATAACGAAGTTTTAAATGCAATAAATGAATTGAAAAACACTACTTCTTGTGGTTACGATGGCTTTTCTACCAATATCATTAAATCTAATTGTCGTCAACTCTGCGGCCCGCTGACACATCTCATAAACATTAGTTTTTCTAGCGGAATTTTTCCTGATGCGTTAAAAATTTCCAAAGTTATAACTTTACACAAGAAAGGAAATGCAAAAGATATAAAAAATTACCGACCTATTTCTTTGCTATCTGTATTCTCAAAAATATATGAAAGGCTTTTATATAAACGCATTTACTTTTTCTTAGAATCCCACAAACTCATCTCAGGTACTCAACATGGTTTTCGAGCAAAACATTCCACAATTTCGGCGCTATGTTCAATTTTAGATAATGTATACGGGCAACTTGATTCAGGAAATAAGGTAATTGCTGCAATGGTTGATCTCACAAAGGCATTTGATTGTGTGAATCATGAGTGTTTACTATCAAAACTTGAAACCTATGGAATTCGCGGTTTGAGTAATAATTTGTTACGATCCTATTTAAATAATCGTAGGCAGTTTGTGGAATTCAACGGTAAAAAATCAAGCAACTTAAATTTTGAGACTGGTGTTCCACAGGGAAGTGTACTCGGCCCGTTGCTGTTTATCTTGTACATAAATGATATATCCAGTGCTCTGCTTACTTATCACTGTGAATTTGCTGATGATGTAACACTCATTGCCTGTGATGTGTCAGCTGATGCCGCTGTAAATAACTTAAGTAATAGTTTGGATAAACTTTCGGACTATCTAGAAAACAACAGTTTGTCGTTAAACTCTACCAAGACAACAATAATGCAGTTTTATCCACAAAAATGTATGTACAACCAAAGTAATTTAATTAGATTAAAAGGGAGATCCCTACAACAAGTAACATCTACGAAGTTATTGGGCTTGCACATCGATATGACTTTGAAGTGGACCGAACATATCGACTATATGTGTAAAAAAATTGCCCCAAACTGCTACGCTTTGCATAGACTAAGGCAAATAGCTGGTAAAGATGCTGTAAAGACTTTTTATAGTTCGAATATTGAGTCATACATTCGCTACGGAATCATTTTGTGGGGTGGATCTTCTGCAGCCAATAGAATATTTAAACTTCAAAAAAGGGCTATTCGATGTATGTTTGGAATGGGTTATCGAGACAGTTGTAGAGAGATTTTCATGTCGGAGTCAATATTGACTTTACCCAGTTTATTTATTTTGGAAATACTCAAATATGTGAAAATGAATAAAATGAAATTTAAAACACTAAATATAACTCACACGTACAGTACTCGTTATGGCCAAAATTTGCAATTTGAAAGGCACAAATTAGAATTATATAAGCATAACCCGAATTATATTGGTGCTGTTTTGTATAACAAAATACCCTTATCTGTAAGAAGTCTTAATTTGACCAACTTTCTTGCATACGTGAAATATATATTAACCACAAATGTGTTTTATTCGTTGGATGAATTTTTAAATGTTTCACTGTAATGTAAATTGTTTAAATTATTTTAGTGTGTTAAGTATTATGTCTATTTATTGTTTTAGTATATATAAGATTTTAACATGTTTCCTATCAATTAATTATATTTGTAACTTTTGACTTGTTTTATATCACTTCGAGTGATCCATTGAATCAATAAATCTATTTCTATTTCTATTTCTATTTCTATTTCTATAAATAAAACATGTGATTACCTGGTGCTGTACCCAAGAACCAGTCTCTCATATGATCAGAGGCGGCTTTGGCAGCTGACATTGCCGAAGACATTTTCCTGGCGGCAATGACGGCAGCTCCTCGTTTTTGGACAGTTTCCACAAACACCGATCCCAACCAATCACAATCTAAATAAATAAATGTACATCTGCTACAGTTTAATTTATTCTTCATACAGTAGGAAATTGAACAAAAAAAAACATAACACATGACATATTTGACAAAAGGGGTAATTCTAAGATACCTACTAACTGTACAAGGTGTTAAAACATAGAGATCATACCAAATAAACTTTTAGTCACGTGATTAAGCTTGACCGGCACAGCGTTGCCCACTTTTACATATTTTGTTTTAATCAAAATATTTTAGGAATCAAAAATAAATTACAGTTATTATTTACATCAACAAAACTCTTAACACATAAAGTGCCACTACTACCGCTTTCCCGTTCAAAATACTCTAATAAGGTTGCGATGAGTTTTTTGCAATGGCTATTAAGGTATCTTGTAAATTTCGCACTAAAAGAGGTTCTAATAAGAACAATGTTTGACTGCAAGGTCTGCTAGTTAAATTTTTTTAAGCTTAAAGTATCACAACACAATTAATTTAAACCAAAAACTAGTAATACAAAACTAAAGTGTCAAAAGGAATGACATTGTCAGGAAATAAATAAATAAATGTGGTAGCTGATAATATTTACAGCAGAGCTACCACCTGAAATCCCAGGCTAAAATTTAAATTTCAGTAGTCAGCCCGGCGCCGAATATGTCCATGGTTGGTAACAATGAATTTAAAAATCGCGTCTTCGGTTACGTAATTAAAAGCTTAATTGGGTATCGCTTATAGTATATCAAACTTCAGTGAGTGGTTCTGATAAAATTAAATCAGAAAGCTTTTATGAACATAATCACTCAAAAAAAAACATATAAAAATAAATAACTACAACATTGTACTTAGATTTTTATAAACATACTAGTTGAAGCCTGGCGCATCCGCCACGACATCAAAAAAAAAACTTTTTATTTATTTTTTTTAATTAAATGAAAAACAAAAAATCCGGCGACGACAGTTTTTAGAAGAGCAAATTAGCTATCTTTTAGTAAAAAAAGCAACTTTCTAGAGCAAGTCGTTACTTCAGTAGAGATGACACAGATAAACATTAGCATTTTATATACATATGTAGACTAGCGTGTACCAGCGACTTCGTTCCCGTCGAATTAATCATTTGTAATGGTGATGATAAAGCAAAGCAAGAATTCCCATTAACATACACACTGGATAATATTTTCTCACATTTATTGCAGCATGCGAAAAAACAATATGGCGATATTATTATATAACTTGGTAATATTTGAGGGGTAGTTTCATCTCATTGGAATTTGACTTTCGAAATCCGTTAGCTGAAAAAAGCAGTTTAAGCAGAATCGTGATTACTCAATGGTCATATTTTATGAAACACCCTGTATAAATTTTTAAAAAATCTTAAAATATGTAAAACAACAAAATAAAATATACGTGTTTAAGTTTTTCCGAAAAACTGACCGGTTTTTAAATATATTCTAATAATATTCTAATATTTGAGGGGTGGTTTCACCCCCTTAGAATTCGAGTTTCGAAAAATCCCTTCTTACCGAACCTCTACACCCTAAAGTCAATCCGTTCGCCAAAAATAAGCTTTTTACGTCAAGCAGTTTAAGCAGAATCGTGGTTAAGAAATCACCCAACTTTTTGGAACACCCTGTATGATTTTTTAAAAAATTTCAAAATATGTAAAAAAACCAAATAAATTATGCTTGTCCAAGCGTTTTCCCGAAAGACTGACCGTTTTTTAAAAAACAAATATTGTAATATTTGAGGAGCGTTTTCACCCTCTTGGAATTTGAGATTCGAGAAACCCCTCCTTATCGACACCCCATAGTCAATCCGTTTGCCAAAAATCAGCTTTAAACGTCAAGCAGTTTAAGCATAATCGTGATTACTCAATGGTCATATTTTATGAAACACCCTGTATAAATTTATAAAAAATCTTAAAATATGTAAAACAACAAAATAAAATATATCCGAAAAACTTACCGGTTTTTAAATAAAAAATATTTTAATATTTGAGGGATAGTTTCACCCCCTTAGAATTCGAGTTTCGAAAAATCCCTTCTTATCGAGCCTATACACCCTAAAGTCAATCTGTTTTCCAAAAATCAGCTTTTTACGTCAAGCGCTTTAAGCAGGATCGTGATAAAGTGATTAATCAATGACCAGATTTTTCGAAATACCCTGTGTACATTTTTAAAAAATCTTAAAATATGTAAAAAAAAACAAAATAAAATATACGTTTTTAAGCGTTTTTTTCGGAAACTTGACCGTTTTTTAAATAAAAAATATTGTAATATTTGAGGGGTGGTTTCACTCTTTTGGAACTGGAATTTCGAAAAATTCCTTCTTATCGAACCTCTACACCCTAGAATCAACCTGTATGCCAAAATTGAGCTTCTTACATTGAGTGATTTGAGCAGGATCAGTATGCATACCCTAGACACTCAATGGTAATTTTATAGAACTACAAATTTAGTTTCTTCCGCATCGCCAGACGGCGCAAAAGACATTAAAGTACAGGTTTCTAATTTATATTATGAAGATGACATGACAGTCTCTATGTTAACTACTGTCTATGGTCTAGTTTTTGTCTAGTTGACAAAATGTTGGTGATCCGTCAAGTTATTTTTAAATCATTATTTAAATAATTATTAATTCAGATATTCCCAGATATTCCTGATTTGTCGGAAAGTTCAGTGAATTGTGTTTATAGTTTGTGTTTTTATTAGTTTGTGCATTCTGATACTTACAGTCGATCATCATTTTCGTGTTAGATACTAAACTTTTTTATTAAAGTCATTTTAGAAATAATAATTTATAAACCAAATAAAAAAATAGTTTAATCATAAATAAGTAAGTACATAGTTGGTAATATATAGTATTTTTAGTAACAGTTAATTAGTAGTTTATAATATTTTTACTATATTATAATTTAGTTGTTAAATCAAAAAAATAGGCGCTATGTGATCTATTGTTGGTGTTTAAAATGTATGTATTTAAAATTTTAATTTTGTTGTAATTATGTTACACTTCTAATGATCTAATAAAACATAAAATGGCAGTAAAAAAGTCTATATTTATTATTTTATATTTTACAAGGAATAATTTTGCGCTTGAATAACGTTACCGTTTTAATTAGCGTTAATAAGTAACGGAACGCTAAAATTATGTTATGCCAAAACTCTCCATTAGTTTCTTCCGGATCACCAGGTGGCTCTAAATGACGGACCCATTTGTTTTATATCAGTGTCCAATCTATCTCTAGTACGTGACATTAGTCTATGTCAGTCACTTAAGGATTTTATATAGGTATTAGTATAGATGACACACAATTATTGTTGTACTAGCTAAGTTATTATTCTCCCCCAACTCAGTTTACAATAGTGCCTATATAATAACAGCAAATTGTATCAAAAAAATATAATAGTGTTTCAATTTTTGTAATAATGATTTTTATTTCAATTTCAGTGAGTACAATCTAAATATTCTCTAATATCACCACACGCTTGTTCGCGATTTTCGTATAAAATAAAGCATATTTGGTTAATTTGGAGATTTACAAATTGATAAAAATAATAGGTCCAACGTGATGCCTAGTACCATTTTAGGCGCAAAATGCAGCAGTGTTTTCTACAATTTATTTTCCGTGTAAGCCCTAAGATGCTTCCTGAGGAAGTTACAATCCGTCAAAATTTTTACAGCCTGTAGAACCTTCACTTGATACATAGCTTGTACATTTTTAGAGCATATCTAGCAAAGGTATGTATCTATACTCTGTTTTTTTTTCCTCAGGTAAGATTTCGACAGACGATGACAGAAAAAATGCAGATGACGTCCATACCAATCCATTTATTTAACTAAAAAAAGTTTCTAATATTTTTTAAGTTAACTATGGATGGGTTTATATATAAATCCGTCATGCGTCATCTTTTGTTGTTTTTAACCAGTTTAATTGGTTTATTTCAAAAAATGGCAGATCATATTTCAATATTATTGGTTTGACGGAAAGATGAACGACAAACGAACGCCGATGCGTGTGAACTCGTCTTAAGATTTTTGAGAGTTGTCAAAGTCTTGCCAATTTATAGGTTATAATTTTGTGTCAAATAGAAATGATAAATATTTTGCATTTTGCATTTTGGACTGTGATATTACGTGTTTCGTGTTTTTTAAAATTAAGTGGAGGAAAGCTCGCGGGAAAATTAAGTGTTGAGCCAGACCATAGCTTACAGTTAATATTCGGTGCCTAGAGACCGCCAGAGGCAGTTTGCCAGAGATTATGGCCAGAGAGATGAATTAGCCACAAATAAAGTTTGTATACTATCTTGTATATGATACCAAAAACTGGAGTGCCTGTAAAATAGCAGCACACGATAGGTAAATAATAATCATATTGAATAATTATATTGATAAATGTAACAATAAATGCAGGAAGTTGCTTGAGCTTGAAACACGGCTTGAAAGCCAGAAATCTTTTTTGGTATGTGTTTTTTTTAAATACACCCTTGCTTGTTTTGTATTAACACATACTGTAATTATTGTTTTTAATAAAATAACTCGATTATATTTTCTCAATTTTATAGTTTTATTCACAATATTTTGAAGTAATCACTTGTCACTCAAATTTTAAATATATTAATTTTCTGCTATGCGTTCCAATTGTACCAACTTATTTCTTTGTAAAATAAAATAAACTAATTTGAAAATCAAATGACAGACACATCAATGTCAAGGATCTTGTCGTTGGACAGACTATACATCGTAAATTGTTTTAATACACTGTATTCAAATTCTTCCTTGCCATCAAAAATTTCTTTACATCTCATCATTTCGCTAATATTAAAATCGACGTATTGTAACCTTTAAACGCAAATATCTTCAAAAACCGTTCATCGTTTCGAACTAAACAAAGAGCACCTTTCTTAGGTACGTAAAAAAGTTTTGTCAGAAACTACCCTCTACCCTAACGGAAAGTACCCTTTGAATTGTTAGGGGTTTTTACACTATAGCCACTAGCTTTGGCATTAAAATGTGTGTAAGAATATCAAATTTCAAGAAAAATGGTTTACCAATATAATTCTTAAAAACCAACAAAATATATTATTACCTGAAGTATCACTCATTGAAGTTTGATACACTATTTATTTTACACCCTCTATAATAAACTATAATCCTGAAAAGACTACCTTTGACGGCTTCTGGTACAGGGATCGATTTTCCATCGATGGAAACAGTCGCGTGAGCCGCATCAGGAAACTGAGTGGAGGAATGATTACCCCAAATAATAACGTTGCTCACTTGCTGAACAGGAACACCAACTCTTGATGCTATTTGCGCCTGAGCCCTGTGTAGTTTAAAAATAAATACTGTTACATTATTTATTTCTCACTAAATTAATATAAGTTTATATCGTTTTGGGATCCCTACTACCAGAAATCAACAGTATGATGGAGTATGTATGGAAGAAACTCAATTATTTTCAAATCTAGAATGCCACTTTATCTAAAGAAGAAAATATTCGACCAATGTGTAATACCAGTCATTACATGTGCATGTGAAATCTGGACCCTTCTTAAAACGGACATTATAAGGAAACTGCAGGTCGCACAACGCTGAATGGAACGAAATATATTGGGAATAACCAAGAGAGACAGTAAAAGAATAGAGTGGACGCGTCAAAAGACCCAGGTAATAAATATGATACATAGCTTGTATAGGCCAGGTAATAAATGTTATCTACGGAAACATATCCCTCAAGTGGCAATCGGCAGGACACCTGGCAAAAGAACAGACAACAGATGGACCACACAAATTACGGCATGGTACACACGAGGAATTAAGAGACCTAGAAGAAGACTAAAGCTGAGGTGGGACCATATTAGGAAATTAGCAGGGATAACTTTGGTCCGCATAGCCAACTACAAAGAGAGTATCTAGATATGTGAGGGAGGCTACACCATAATTGGAAATGGTTGAATGAGTTGGAAATGATAATGATGACATAAGATATTATAATAGTTTACCTGTTTTGATCTAGTCTGGTCATCGCAGTAAAATTCTCCTTGGGTATAGATGGAGCATAGCGAGAACAAATTAGAGCGTTGGTGTTGGCCGGGTTGCCTACTACTAATACTTTTACGTCTTTTTTCGCGTACTTGTCCAACGCCTCACCTTGGACTTTGAAAATTTTCACGTTGGCTCCAAGCAAATCCTTGCGTTCCATACCTAAAGTATTATTGTAATTGTAACTGTTAAATACCGTACGATCGAAAAAAAAACGGCGTCAAAGACGGCTGGGGAATGACAATCGGTGATAATTTTGGCGAGGGCAATCTCTAGACACGTCATTTAATAAAAATGACTAACACTACTGATTATAGAAAGATTAAAAAAGGATAGAACGTTTCCAGACACAATTTTTACTCAATATAAAAATAAATTACAAGAGTACGGACCAAGTAAATGATATCTAGGGCTTGACCTCGCCAAAAGTATCATCCATTGCCATTTCCTAGCCGTCTTTGACGCCGTTTTTTTTCGAACGTATGGTATATTTATAATAGCTTTGTTCCAACGACGGAGAAAACCGTACTCGATACGGTAACGCTTCTGCGCAGTGGAGAAAAAGCGTTCCAACCACGAGAGAATCGTTTAGTGAACGATAACTTTTGCGTTCCAACAAGGGTTGTCACTGTTAGTGAATCGATTCCGGGACCGTAATTTCGATACAAGCCTGAAAGCAAGAATCATAGGGACTGACCTGCGCATTAAGAGTGTGTCAACAGATTATTGATTTTTTCTGGACTTTAAGTTCCTTTAGCCATTTCTCTTTTTAATTTTAACAGTTTATTTATATGTTGTTTTGACGACGTTTTGAAGCTTAAAGTTTTATTTGGTGTTTATCGTGTATTTATTTTAAATATTTCTCTATTTTTGAACTATGATGAGTGACGAAGGGGACAGTGATATCGAAGATCTTTGTTGGATACCAGCGAAAATGATTTGAACGAATGATTCAAACGTACAAATATAAATAAATCTCCCCCCAATTTATTAATAATTGTCTTATAGTTCAAGCACGTAAGTACCATAAGATCGAGAAAAAACGGCGTCCAGTTGGCTTGGAACTTGGAAATGATGATCAATGCCATTCTCCATATAATTTTACATATAAAAAATGACAGAGCAATGGCTTACGCCGTTTTTTTTTCAATTATACGGTATATTACTCATTTTGAATCCCTTAGATAATAAAAATCGTATAAAAAATATACCTAACTCTTAGAACTAACCAATAACAATAACAAAAAATAAGGTTATGAATTGCGGTCAGGGCGAAGTCTAAAATCGATTCCCAAACCGTTCCAACTGCATTTAATTTTGGTATCGTAACAGAACTGTCCAAGTCGATAAATGCGCACAAATTCGATCCCGGCGATACCAATATCTGTTCTAGAACGGACCTAATTTCTGCGTTGGAACAAAGCTTATAATTCTGAAAATTTTCCGTTAACATGGTAGAATTAAGTATGTACCTTGTTTGCGAGGCATAGCACCAACCAAAAATGCAGCAGATACATCTTTAAATGCAACGTTGGGATCGTCTGTTGGTATCACCCCGTGTAAAAGAGGCAAAGCACAATCAGACAGTTCCATAACGACACCTTCGAGCACACCCATCATAAATGGGATGTCGAGCAAATGAAGAATGATTGGTTGATTGGGTCCAAAAACATCTCCTTTAGCCACCATGTACAGTAAAGAATAAGCTATCTGACCGGCTGCTCCGGTGATAACTACACGTAGTGGTTCGGCCTGTAAAGAAAATAACATATTGTAGATTAAAATTCGGGTATGATTTTTTTTATTTATATTTTGTAAAAATCACAACCTATACATTAGACAGCTAGTCGACTTAAGGTCATTTAGAACTTACGACCGAGAAAAATGAAAGATTTTCTTTGATTTATAAGAACAACCTTTTTAACAGGATACTAGTCTCCTCAGGAATACCTCAGCACATTGAAGCTAAGAAACAACGACGAATGCAGATTTTGTGGGGAAAATGGGGAAACACAACGAAACGGGATACAAAACGAAAAAAAAAATCTTGTGGTATGCCCTGTATATGATACATGATACACCTATTAAATCATTATAAATATCTATAGTAGGCGTACAAATAAAAAATATCAAATTGTTTTTTATCACAATAAAAGATAAAGTAATAAAAAATTGTATTTATGAACATCAAAATATATTATGAAAATAGCAGATAGTTTGATAAATATGTTGAAGAAAAGGCTTCGGTCTTAAGACTGACTTAAATTAACGATAATAATTTAATTAACTTATATAAAAAAAACGGAGTCAAGTAAGTTTCAAAATAATGGTCGATGACATTCACGATATAATTTTTTTGTCCTTCACAAAGGTGTAAGTTTTTGCTTTGATATAGATTTAAAATTACATATTAAAAATTAAAGAAAGCAATATCAATATGCGAAGCCCAATAAAACTGATAATAATGGATAAAGCTTATAAAGGTTATTTATAAAATAATAGATTATTAGATGATCATATAATATATTAAGCAAATTGTAAAATCTCAGATTGATCTTAAAATATTTTATTAAAAATATCTTCATAACTGACGGCACTACTGAGATTACACTGAGGAAACCATCTTAATTTACCTTTATACAATTATTTCTTTTTACACATGATTTTGGGGAAACTGTTGACAAGGGATTACAGGTTGATGTCATTGATTTATACCGACTTTTCCAAACCTTTTGACAGGATTATTGACCATTCTATAGTCTTGCAGAAGATAGGATGCAATAGGTTTAGTAGCAATTTAATCTCATATCTCATTGCTTGATCCATATTTGACAGGTCGCAGTCAATACTTTGGCAGTCGACATGTATGTATAGATCAAACCAAATAAACTTTCAGTCACGTGATTAAGGTTGACCGGCACAACGTTGCCCATTTTTACATATTTTCTTTTAATCAAAGTATTTTAGAAAACAAAAATAAATTAATTATAAATATATAAAGAGTTATTATTTACAACAACAAAATTCACCTTCTTAACAGCACTTAAGGGACATAACGGGCTATTACCACCGCTTTCCCGTTCAAAATATTCTAATAAGGTTGCAATGAGTTTTTTGCAACGGCCATTAAGCTTCTTGTACATTTTGCACTAAAAGAGTCTCTAAAAAGAACAATGTTCGACTGCAAGGTTTCCTAATAAAAAAATTTAAGCTTAAAGTATCACAACACAATTCATTTGACCCAAAAACTCGTAATACAAAACGAATGACAATGTCAGGAAATAAATAAATGTGGCAACTTGACATTTTTTACAGCAGAGCTACCACCTGAATCCCAGCGGGAAATTTAAGTTCCAGTCAGTCAGCCCGGCGCCGAATATGTCCATGGTTGGCAACAATGAATTTAAAAATCGCACCCTCGATTACGTAACTAAAAGTTTAATTGGTATCGCTCATAAGACTCCAGTGGTGTTCCAAAGGGGAGTATACTGGTTCCACAAAAAATTTTTAATCGAATTTTCTAAATTTAGTTACACCTACAATTATTGAAGGAAAAGAAAAAAGAATAAAAAATAACAGGCTTGAAGATAGATATGGCCTTATTAATTTTTGCCAAAAAAAAAATAACGCAGGCATATTCATCTGCTGGTTTGCATGGTGGGGATATTCAAAAACGATGTAAGTGAACCCTGAAGAAGCTCCTGTTCAAAAGGCTGACAATTTGAAAGCGACCAAATCTCATGACTGATTTTTAGAAATACATAGTACCACAGATAGTACTCAGTAGTCTCAGCACCACCCACACTTTATTGATGATTTTAACTATTTCGGCTTGTGGAAATCGTCAGAGTATGTTATTCCCGTGATTCTTGAATGATTTCCTTCAAAATATTTGAATAAAATGATTAAGGAATTAGTATAATGCTATCCATGTATTCATGAAAGGTAGACGGACAAAGGGCCCTAGGGTGGGGATCTTTGACAGCTCTGTTTGACGATTCATTTGACACATTTCAATTTGATTTGAAATCTTGTGGATTTGTCACTTTTGTCAGTCTTTACTGGGCTTATTTTATGTTATTTATTATTTATTCTACTACTGACAGCTGTTTAAAGGTTGATTGTGTAGCATGCGGTAGATCTAAAAAAATCGAGGGAATAATGGCCATAACTTTTCGCTAGTAAGTGACTATATAATATGTATATTATACGTGTATATTTACGTGTAGTAGACCCCGATCATTTATGAATTTTACTTAAAATTAACTAATTATATTTCATATCAATTAAATTTTTAGTTACGTAATCGAGGGCACGATTTTTAGTTGGCTTACCGCAACCTTATTAGAACATTTTGAACGGGAAAGCGGTAGTAATGGCCTTTTATGTCCCTTAAGTGCTGTTAAAAAAAAAGTTCAAAATAAAAAAATAACCACGTTCGAGAATTCTAGGTGATGTTTTTTAACTTTGTGACTCTTCCATTTCCATATACCACGCTTAAATCGTCAGATTATTTGAATGCACACTTTTCAAGTAATTACCTTAGGTAATTACCTCACCTTGCCTTAATCTTTTCTAACGATTATTTTTGTTCACTACTCTGATCGGCTGCCCTACACGCACGTCCCTGTATAAAAGGTTCATGTACTGTAGGGGTTTGGGGGTACTTAACAAGGTACAAGTTGGTACAAGATTTCTCCCCTTATATTATTCTGCTGCGTTCGAGTAAATCGCAAAGTCCCCGCTTGGGACCCCCTACTATAAGATGTTACGTTTAGATTTAACTAAAAATAATCATGTAAATGTAAATATTAATCACCTTGAATCTTAACCTCTGGTGAAATTGACTGCAGTTATCAGTAAATAAATAATGATATTATTAAACAAACAAAAATTCGGTAATAATAATTTATATTAAACATTTATAATTCTTGTAAAAAATATTTAGGTATTAGAATAGAAGTTAAGAAAAAATATATTTTTGATCTAAAATAAATTTAATTTGAACAAAACAACTACCTACGTTGGCAAAGATAAAAATAAATTTTCGAAAAATACTCAAATATTTGTAAATATTTTTCTCGCTCTTATCTATGTAGTATTTTTAACTTGAACTTTATTTTTATTTACATTAAATAAAGTGTTTTTCAGTGAACGTTACAGTATACTAGGTCCCAAAATTATGCACATTTATTATTTCTGTACAAAAAATTTGTATACCAAACCAAACCATCTATTTTG
This sequence comes from Sitophilus oryzae, assembly GCF_002938485.1. Lineage (NCBI taxonomy): Eukaryota > Metazoa > Arthropoda > Insecta > Coleoptera > Curculionidae > Sitophilus > Sitophilus oryzae. The sequence continues at coordinate 247,340 of NW_022145834.1, forward strand.
GGGTAATAGACTTACGAATTTGATTTTTCAATTTTCTTATTTTAACAATGCCTTTTTAAACAATTTGTTATACAGGCTGTTTAAAAGTGCGCAGCCAAACGCCAGGAGGTAATTCCTTATCAGAAAATGTAGAAAAAAGTTCCTATAAATATGGGTCCGGAAATGAGTAGTTTTAAAGATACAGGATGTTCAAACTTCTAGTAAAAAAATAGTTTCTTTTGTCATTATCTTAAACACCCTGTAGCCGACTTTCTAGAAATTTGCCAGTGTTATTTCTAGTAATAATGGGATAATTTAGGTCTAATTAAATTAAAATTAATTACTTTAGTGGCGTCCCAGAGGATACCTTATCGAAAATAATTGAGAAAAATGTACGCCACTGACTTTTCTTGGAATTTTTATATTTTTTTTTGAAAATGCAACTAAAAATACAACTTGTTTTTCTCTTGTACCATGTGCCTATCTAGAACTGATTCCGAAAAAAAAAAAAATCTAGTCATTGCAAGTCTCTGGACCAAGTTAAAAGACTTTAAAAAATTAAATTTCATTTTGTAACTAAAGTATTAAAATAGTTGATAACATAGTTTACAACATTAACGTTCGGTACTACTTACAGCAAATTCAAAAAAAATAATGGTATTTAAGATAATTACAAAAAAAAAACATTTTTTAAAAATTTTAACATCCTCTAAAACTATGCATTTCAGGACCCATGTTTGTAGGAATTTTATTTCGTATTTTTTATGAGAAATCACGTCCTGAAATTTGGCAGTACACTTTTTTAATACCCTGTATACAGTGGCGGATACAGAGGGGGGGCCCGTGGGGCCCGGCCCCCCCCTAAAATCTGTAAGTTTGGTTAAATATTAGCCTTTTGGGTTAAAAATGACGCCCTAAAAGGCATATTTTACATTATTTTTGATTTGGGCCCCCCCTAAAATAAATTCCTGTATCCGCCCCTGCCTGTATATAACCCAAAGTTATACACATTTATCATTTTTGCACAAAATTTTGTCTACCCATCATCTACAATATGTTTGTGTAATACAACGGAAGGGGTGGCTGCTATAACCAGGCAGCTCCACTTTTTTACAAAAATAATATTTTTACTGTTCTTTAAAAATAGTCCAATGGTTCCTTACAACAATCCATTTGTGTATCTCCATTTAACAGTACACGTGTAGCATAAATAGCAACAGTACATAAATGGCGATGTTATTTGGAGCTGCCTTGCTTTCAGTTTATAAGAAGAACCAGGGTAGAGGCTAAATGATCCTGAAACAGTGGAGCACATATGTCACTGTGAGGCTCTGGATTGTAAGCGGCATTTTCTATTTTCGAAATCAATGCTAGAACCGAAGGAACTATGTTCCCGTATCATAATATCAGAGAGCTGTAAAAGCTTGTACAGGGTAAAGATATAGGAGAGAGTGGGTGCAAACATAGAAAGAGGACAAAACAATAATAGGCCTTAGATAGGACGGCCCCTTATCATTGGAAAACATGAACCAGGACAGCTCCTGGAGCTGTTTTCAACAAGCAACATTTTTTAAAATGGAGTTGTATGGTTATTGCAGCCACCCTCAACTATGAATTCGATTTTTAAGTTATTCTATTTTCTGTAATTCGATTTTGACATTCCTAAATATGTCTATTTTAAACAATTTGTTACACATTAATATTAAGATAGTATTAAGTATATAATATTAAGAACTAACAGCATATTAAATAAATAAACCGAAAAAAGGATATAAACTCACCATTTTACTTAATTGTAAATTCTTTTTATAGTTTTATGCAGTGCTAAGTTGAAAGTCGATGGGATGACCTTTAATTGCACACGAGAATAACACTGACACCGCTAAACTATTTTTTAATTTTGTTATTTTTGAATTGACGATAATACGTGACGCAAAGCGATACGGAACACAGCAGTAGTTAATTGTATTTCTTTAATGACCTTGTCCTCTCAGTGCATAAAAAACAAACCACTACTACTACTGCCACCTGTAACATGTACTGACATTAAATCAGCTGACATCACTGACATCAGTGACATTGACATGTTAGAATAAACAGTGACCTACGTACGGAGCTGTGGTTGGCTGTGTTTCATGGCTGTGGTATGGAAGCCCTGCTGAGCTGAGACAACGATTTCTGGAGTGGAACTCTATAAACCAAATAGCGATCGAGAATACGGTCGCTTGGCCGTTTGGCACTCTCTAATGCAATTCGGATGATTCCGGGCATAATACGAGAGACCCGAACGTACTAGAGATAAAGACAAATGAATAGGTGTTTCTTCCAAAGCGATAGTAGTTCTATTTCACTTCAACTTTGTGGCATATGTGTTTTTGGCATAAATAACGATATTGTTTGGTTTTTGCTGGGTTTTTGTCTGATATAAAGACAAAAAGTAGATAAGACATGAAGATAAAATATCACGAGGGCCGTATATCGTGTCAAAAAATCAAAAGTGCCATTTCTGTCAAAAATATTATTTGCACATGTAAAAATGTGTAAAAAACGTATAGACTTTGCCAAAAACCTTAGACAAGGCCAAAAACCAACAAGAATCGTAAGATATAAAAAAACGTAGAAAAATTGTACATTTTAAGGTAAAAAACACAGGAGATGTTTTGGTAAAGATGTGAATCCGGTGGCTGACCTAGACTGGTATTTATAGTTGCATCTCGAGACGCCAAGACGGTCTTGGGCTCTCGAGAGCGGAATCCACAGAATACACGAGCAAACGTCATTTTGGAGATTGCGATTTTCATTTTGGAGATTGTCATTTTGGATAGTTTATGTGATCTGTGGATAGTTTCTTAACCTAACTTTTTTAGTAAACAAAATAAATCCCTTGTAAATCTGTTTTGTCTGATTAAACAGTTTTGAATTTTGAATATGTTAGAAGAGTTTGAGGATATTTGAACCATGTGGAAGAAGAAAATCGTCTTCGAGTTCCAAAAGGTATATACAGGATGCAGAAATCCAATAGAAATGTTTAGCGAGGGGATTTATGCCAATATAGGTTTAACAAGGCTACAATTACAGAAACTATTTTACCTCTTATAAATTGAAGACTTGCAAAAACCTACCAATCGTGGTTTACCCATTCTCCCCGTTGTTCAATTACTAATTTGTTTACAGTTTTATATGACTTGTAATTTTCAGATGGTAAATGGAGACTTGCGTGGTGTTAACCAACCTACAATAAGCCAGATAATCAAGAATAATGCAATAATGTGGAAGTATTTCAAAATCGCAAAAATTTCTTTTAGTCTAAATGTTCAGGTCCCAAAAGGGAAATTATGGATATTATAGTTGGATATCCAGGGTCAAGTCATGATAGTGTTATATTCAATCGAAGTAATTTAAGAATTCTAATGGAAAGGCGTGATATTCGTGATTTACTTCTTGGAGACAATGCATATAGATGTAGGCCAATTCTATTGACTTCTGTTCTACAGCTAGGTAATCAACAAGAAACCAGGTATAACTTTGCCCATAGAAGAAAGCAAAATGATGAAGGGGACTTGGTAAAAACGTCTTCCATTTCTCTGAGGTTTACAAAACAACTGTTGCTATTATTTGTGCAACAGCTGTTCTTCATAATATTGGTTTAAGGGAAAATTTAGATAATTTTGAAGATGCTAATTTACACATTCCAATTATAAATAAAAAGGAAGAGAGTTAGATTTTTGAAGAAATGTTATGTATTTATTGTATTAATATATGTATATCTAGTAATTATGTAATATGTTAAGTAATGTTCCAGGTAACTAGTACCTATATAATAATTTTATTTACTTTTCTATTAGTGTTAAGTTAGTGTTTATATATTTACATGTAACATATTTTAAGTAATTTCTTATAGTCTATTATTAGTTATCATAAAAATACTGTTTTTCTATACTTAAATAACATATGATTTCTTAGTAGTTTTACGCTCACTATGACCAGACAGTTAAGTGCTTGTTTTAACTGGTCACACAGAATTTTCCCACTAATACATTAAAACTAAAAAAATTGTCTTTTTATTTTCTTCATCATGAATATTTATATAAATATCATATCACATAATATACAATATTGGATGTATACCGTATACCTATAATTTTCAAGATTTTATTCCTTGGTGTAAATTCTGTATTCTTATTGAGTTGACCACTCTATATAAAGTTGATACTCCATGTTTTATAGTTTTATTTAGAATAATATTTCACAATACACATTCTATGATTATTGCGTTTTTACTGCTTCCTTATTTCTTCTCGTCTAGATGACATTCTTCTCTATTCTTTTTTTTCTAGTCTGCTACGTAAATCAGTGACTGACAATTTTTGCCTTTACTTATAAATTTAATTTATTCTCTGACACTCGTCCAACCTGACTATGTCTTAGTCTCCAAGACTTAATTAACAAAACTAACTTAAAAATTACCTACAACAATAAAAAAAATATTCATTCTAAATTTATGATATTTAAAGATTTTAAAAATTTATGAAACTATTCAAAACTAAATAAACCAAAAGTAGTATTCATTAAACATTAAACATATTCTTCTAAATACTTCTGTTTATGTGTTTTTCTGTGTCATGGGGTAGAACTTGTGTCACTGTAAATAGTCCCTTATATTTAGTAGCACTTTTCATATAGACCATGTCTCCTATCTTTGTGATACCTTTAAATCTATATGTTTATCATAATTTTTTTATACTTCCTTTGTTCCATTTCTATATGTTCTTTGACCTCTTTTCTCAATTTTTCAGGTAATTGAATACTTTTCATTCTCTACCGTCAATAATCTCACTTATCCATCTTCAATCTTCGGAATATATCCATATAATAATTCAGGAGTTTTTTTCGCCAGTGGATTTATTCACAGATGTATTTATAGCTCTTTCTATATTCTTAATATATGTATCCCATTTGTTGTTATCATCTGCACAAGCTGAAGGCAGTATCATTGGAATAATAATGCTGTTCAACCATTTATGGTTGCATCATACAAATTCACCCAAATGTTCTGCTATTAAAATGGAACCCTCTTGATAATCCTGGCTTATTGTAGGTTGGCTAATACCAAGCATGTCTCCATTTAATATCTGAAAACTACAAGTCGTATAAAACCATAAACAAATTAGTAATTGAATAACGGGGAGAATGGGTAAACCACGATTGGTAGGTTTTTGCAAGTCTTCAATTTATAAGAGGTAAAATAGTTTCTGTAATTGTAGCCTTGTTAAACCTATATCGGCATAAATCCCCCCTCGCTAAACATTTCTATTGGATTTCCTGCATCCCGTACATATCTTTTTGGAACTCGAAGACGATTTTCTTCTTCCACATGGTCCAAAATATCCTCAAACTCTTCTAACATATTCAAAACTGTTTAATCAGACAAAACGGATTTACAAGGGATTTATTTTGTTTACTAAAAAAGTTAGGTTAAGAAACTATCCACAGATACATAAACTATCCAAAATGAAAATCGCAATCTCCAAAATGACGTTTGCTCGTGTATTCTGTGGATTCCGCTCTCGAGAGCCCAAGACCGTCTTGGCGTCTCGAGATGCAACTATAAATACCAGCCCTAGAAGCCCGTATTTGTTGCATTTGATCATCGATACTACGACTCTATATCTCTGCTATCATTTTTTTGTTTTTAAAAAGCACCTATATCGATATTCCGAAAAACATCGATATTACATCGCGCATTCCTACAATTTAAATGTTGTCAACATGTTGTCAAGTCACACTTGACAGCGGCATAATTTTCTGTCAAGTCATAAATACACTCTGACCTGTCTTGAATAATAAAGTGTTCAGTCATTTTACTTTGATTAAAATTAAAGCGTAATATTCATATTATAGTGTTTCAAACATATTAGAAAAGAAAAATGGAATCTTCAGATACCGTAAACAAAACCCCCGATGATTCTTCTGGTGGTATTTTTGGGGCAATTTTAACCGAAACTATTTCAAGCCCTATCAATCTTGCTCTGCTTGGTTTGATCGTGTTTTTAGTGTATAGAATCATCAAAAGCAGGCAAGAGGAACAACGCAGTGAGCCTGTTGAAAAACCTTTGCCCAAACTTAAAAAAAGGGACTTCACTATCCAAGAACTCAAAAAGTTCGATGGTACTGATGAAGAAGGTAGAGTTCTAATTGCAGTGAATGGGGTGGTGTACGATGTTACCAAAGGCAAAGCCTTCTATGGACCAGGTAAGTAATTTAAATCTATACAAATTTATTATAAGATTAAATAGAATAAATTCTCGGTATTTGTGAGTCATGTTTTTAATAGCAGGGTTGGGTACGATGTACAAGGTGTCCCATTTTCATGTGTTTTACAACAGGGTTTCTCGCTTATGAGTAGAGATACAAAGATGCGGTTTTCACATAACTCTGCTAAGGGGAAAAAACCGACAATGACTATTTTATGGCATTTTTAAGTAATCAACTTAATTTGTTGGGAATAGCAATTCCCAACAAATTAAGTTGTCCCAAACACATTCTAAATTGTAACTGAATATCTATAACGACGTCCAAATAACAATGCATACAGTAATAATTTTTGTATCTTTAACATGATATTTTGCATTATTAAATCATCGTTTTCTCCATAAGTTGGTTTTCCCCTTACCCTTCATATGATTCATATTTGATCATTAATTGTTGCAAAATGTGTGTTTTAATAGTTGCCAGATCTAGTCAGTTTTCCCTAGATCTCAGGAATTTGCGGAATTTTGTCTGGAAACCCTGCATTATCAGTCATTGTTGTCAGGTTTTGGAAATTTTCCTATTTCCTCTATGTATTATGAAGTAGTGATCTGAGGAATTTGCAAAAAAATTATCTGGCAACCCTGTCTGGTCATAGTTGCCAGGTCTAGGAAAGTTTCCCTAGACCTAGAGAAAATTCCTTATTTCCTCTATTTTGTAGCCTTTAGGGAATTTGTAAAATTTCGTGTGTCAACCTTTAACCTTAAATCTCGCAGAATTGACAGGTCTAGAGACTTTTCCCTAGATCTATCTGTTAACCCTGTGTTCTCATAGTTGCCAGGTTTATGACATTTTCCCTAAATCTGGTAAAAATTACCTATTTCCTCTATTTGATGATTTGCAAGGAAATTTTCTTCTGACAACGCTGTCCTCTCATAGTTGCCAGATCTATTAAATTTTCTCTAGATCTAGAAAAAAAACTCCCCCCTAGCTTTTTTGAAGCAATGCTCTAGTGAATTTACAAAATTTCATCTGGTAATTCTGTTCTCTCATAGTTACCAGGTCTAGGAAAATTTTCCTAGAACTCGGGAACATTCACTATTTCCTCTGTTTTGTAGCAATTATCTAGGGAACTTGCAAAATTTCATGTAGCAACCCTGTCTGTTCTCTTATAGGTGGGCCGTATTCTGCGTTTGCCGGACGAGATGCCTCCAGAGGATTGGCAACATTTAATGTTACAGCTGGCGGTGACCAATATGATGATTTGAGCGATTTAAGTTCTATTGAAATGGAATCTGTTAAGGAATGGCAGTCACAATTCAATGGTAAGTCTATATACGTATACATTCTTTTTCAACAAGATAATATAATAAATATAAACGGAAATATTGAATAAAAATTTGTGTCTAAAAAAATTGTAAATAAATAGATCATGCATAATTAATATTGCTCCTTTTCATTTCTTTGAATCTAAAAATCTAAATAGCATAGGTAATATGCTTTTTTAGAAATTGTATTTTCTCTGTAGTATTTATAATGCACCATATTATATAGACGTTTAGCAAGAGACAACGTGACAGCACCGGGAAAAATTACAGCCCGATCTTTGTCGCCGAATATTATATGTCTATTATACCGTGCGATAATAAAAAACGGCGTCAAAGACAGCTGGAGAATGAGAATCGATGATAATTTTGGTGAGGTCAATCTCTAGGCGTCATATACTAAAAACTAACGTAAAACTTGTAAAAAATTAACACTAATAATTATAGAAAGATTAACGTTTCCAGATACACAAATCTATTTCCAAAAAAAATTTATCGAATTTTAAACTACATCATTTAAAAGTAATCTTTATTCAATATAAAAATAAATTACAGGCTTCTTAAGGCCAGTTGGCAGTAAGCGCCAATAAAAAGTAAAGAAGAGTACGGGCCAAGTAAATGACGTCTAGGGCTTGACCTCGCCAAAATTACCATCGATTGTCGTTCCCCAGCAGCCTTTGATGCCGTTTTTTTTCCGATAGAATGGTGTTATCTTGTTTATTCTCCTTTTTTACAGAAAAGTACGATATTGTGGGAAGGCTTCTTAAGCCCGGTGAGCAACCAACAAATTACTCTGACGAAGAAGATGAAACTAACACCGAAAAATCAAAGGATGAATAGATTGTTTTTTTCTTGTTTAATTCCAAAAACATAAAGGCTGATTTTACTGAGAGGTTATGTGTGCAAACTAAGTACTGAACACCTTACAGAATTTGTTTGTGATTGTCTTGTATTAATACTAACTGTTTAGGAAAAAGGAATAACAAAAAAATCTATAATAATAAATAAATAATGAGTGTATATTTCAGTACTTTGTTGTGCAGTTTCAAAATGTTTATTATATAGGGTGTTCCCTAAGTAGTCTAAAAAATTTCAGGGTGTGATTTCTCGTGTGTTTTAAAAAAATAAAAATTCATATAAACATGGGCTCTAATGTAGATACTTCGTTTCTGATCTACAGGGTGTTAAAAAAATCAAATTTCTCGCAATATGTCGGAAACTACTTTAGGGATTTTCTTTAATTTTGGTATATTGTTTCCAGGCACAAAGGGGGTTCACTTTTATTAACTGTTGTTTTTCTACTTGATCCAGTGGCTGTCTGTACGACACCCCTGTATTATTTGATGAAAATAAATGGAACATTACTGCTTTTTTCGAGAATATTATTTTTTCTTTATTTTCAATACTTTTTCAACAAGATCGATCTTTTGAGTCTTTTTTGTACGCCGAACGGTTTTCGAGAAAAAAAAATTATAATCGTTAGAAAACGAGCAATAGTCTGTCCAATGAATCAGGGAAGATTTCGACAGATGACATTCAAAACATGACAGAAAATACAATTTGTTAGTGAATTAAAATGATAGACAAGAACTGTTAGTACTGTCAGGGATCCTGCCATTGGACAGACTATACATGGATATCGAGGTGGGCTTTATTTTTTTTCTTTTTTTTCTCGGAAACCGTTCAATATACAAGTAAAACTCAAGAGATGAATTTTGTTAAAAAGATACTGATCACCAAGAAAAAGAAATTGTTTTCTCGAAAAAACGCAATGGTGTACCATTTATATTCCAAAAACATGAGGAATCGCACCCTATTTTTTAGACTACTTAACAAACACCCTTTATATTTGATGGGGATATTCTAAAATTTAATACCTTCAAATTGTTTTTTTCTACTTAAAAAAATATGTAATAGTAATAAGTATAATACTTCTAATCGTCAGCGCGTATTATTTTCTCTTTTTCCTTATTAGTTTTATTAAAATTTCTATCTGTATAGACACATAAGTGTTTTGTTTTTAACCACAGAAGGTAAAAAAAAGGTTTCTAATTTTTTTTCTCTATTTTTAGTACATATTTTGGATGAAAGGGTTAGTTGTAAATTGGTTAGTTTTTTATTAATAAGTATAGTTGACTTGAGTTACTATAAAATATTTTTGGGATGGAAATTATTTCACAATTTATCCTATATTTTATTTTAGAACGTAGGTGTGGTTTTCCAGAATATTTGTTAAACTAAAACATATACGGGGTGTTTAAAAACAAATGCGAAAAACGTCATTTCACTATTCCACTACTGGAATATTATGTAATCCTACTATATAAGCTGATCAACTCCCATTATTTTATGATTGTGGATGACAACCATATTTTTCCGCCATATTTGTACTAAAATGGTTAACGATTATATAACAAAGCATCCTTTACCCTTTATTTATTACCAACCAATCGACCCTTAAATTTTTTTGCATTTGTTTTGAACCATCCAGTATAAGATTAATAAAAAAAAACTCAAGAAGAAGTCAAAAAATGCAAGTATTTATTTTTCAAATTTAAAAATTCATTATTTATTAAAATTCTTGGGTGATACGGTGGTACGTTTTGTATATATTTTCTTCTAATAAATTATTATTAATTATAACTTATAATGGTCACTTCTAGTAAATATTGATTTTTTCTGGATTTTTTTTAAGATAATACAAATTTTAATATTCTACAGTTTGAGTTTGATTTATTTTTCTGAATTTTACTGTATTTTATGTCTGTTTTAATGTGTTCGAAATTCAATAGAAAATTATACATTACATTGTAATATAGTTTCAACTTATTTTTTTAATTATTTATATTTTTGTTATGTAAAATATTTTACTCATTTATTTGGATATACCTGTGGCCAAGTTATATTTTTATAAAAAGATGCATTTTTGGTAAGCAACTAAAATTTAAAAAAAAATTGTCTGACTGATAATATTAATATTACATAACTATAATAGTTTTTTTACGATAATTTTTTATTGGATTTGTTGATATGGTGTTTTTTTTTGTTGAATTTATTAATTATACAAAATATATCTGTATGTACTTGGTAATTTTATTATACTTAAAGAATATTGTTTAATAAAATAATAAATTATTGTGCTTATTATGGTATTATACCAAAAATAAAAAGTATAAAATATGTTAGGTATTTGTCAAGTTATACACACAATTCCAAAATACAATATGACCGAAAAAAGGCGACCATTTTGCTTAGAAATGACGTTCTGACGTTCTATGGTATTCCCTGATATTCCCCATACAATTTTATGGTGCGTTCATACAGCCAAATAAAATAAAATAAGAATAAAATAAAATAAAATAAGAAAGTTGGTTATATGGGATACCGTACATGCGTTCATACAGCCAAATAAAATAAGAAGTCTTTATCTTTTAACTTCTTGTTTTATTTTATGTGAAAACGGCTTTGCGCACGCTTAATTCTAACCTACAAATATTTTCAGTTTGGATTTAATTTATTTTATAATTTCACATAAGTAAAATGTATAATATAGTAGGCAACGAATAAATAAATATACTATAAATAGTAAAATTACTATAAACAATCGTAAAAGTTAACTTTTATCCAGCCTCATCGTACTGCGCATGAGCAAATATATATTTCTTATTTTATTTTATTTGACTGTATGAACGCACACAAATAAGAATTCCTTATTTTATTTTATTCTTATTTTATTTTATTTGGCTGTATGAACGCACCATTATACTCTGCTGGTCATCCAATTTATGTGGTCTGGAATTTAATGCGTGTGACAGAGAATAATATAAATGACCGGTTGACAGACAGAGAGACAAAATCAAAAGCGGCATACAGTGTTGTCGGTTTTTGCATTTGTAGGAAAATTTGTGTAGAAAAAATGATTTTTCAATTTCCATTAAGCTTTGGTGTCTACATCACTGTATTACACGTTAAAATCCAGACCGGACAGTTTCGATGACCAAATCGGTATATAAAATGACAGCGATCATATTTTTTATTTCAATAGCAATCGCTGAAGACGTTTTTTTTTCGATTTTATTTTCCTATATGGACGTCACCAGTCCCCCATTTTTGTGACAGCAGGTGACAGTTCTAATCACAGAACAGATTAAAATAATTTTTTAAAATAATTAACGTTTATATTGAGACACATTTGAATTTAAAATTTTGCGAATTTGTTAAACTTTTCTGAGTTTATTTTGTTATTTTTTAATTATTCTACAAATGGATTTGTTCAGAGGTGTTAAATCTAGAAGAATATTGCGTCAGAAGTTAAACAAACAGTGACGTTATTACGAATTTCAGGAAAAGACTGTAAAATAGTTAGATGTGCAGCGTGGGGTAGATCTCGTCCAAAAATCGGGATAAATAAGGGAATAACTTCACTGGTAAGTAACTATACAGGGTAGAAATAAGTGCAGATATTTTAAGAGGTGGTAGATCTGGCCAAAAGAAACAAGAAACATAATATTTTCTCTTTACCATTTTTAGAATAAATTAACCGAGTAATTTAACTTTGAAAGTTTAAAATAAAAAATTACAACATTTTGAGAGCCGCCGGGTTTGTCGCCCGTTGTTGCCATATCCACTAGAAAGACTAAAAAACTACTTGCAAAATTCCACATCTCAAAAGTGGATGATCGCCAGTAGCTTTACTTCGCAGATTCCATAAAATAAATTAAAAGATAAAATACTTACCGTACATTAAAAAAGAATACCCTGACAGATCGATATAATTGCAAAGCTTGTCAAGCTGTATTTCTTATTGAAATAATGTGAACAGGAAATTTATAATCACCTTATCCTTGTGGTTGACAGATGTTAAAGCCCGTTAGGTTATTTTCTATGGTTAAAGCTCGGGGGCTCGGCTAAAGCCGGAGTCTCATGCATCCGAAATCCGATGACACGACGATCCGACGGTGCTCCTATTGGTCGAAATATTTTGACAACAATTTTTATCCGATAATTTTAACTAATCATCCGACGTCGTATAAAGTTAAATTTTGTTTAACTTTTGTACGATATCGTGTGTTTTTAACCTCACTTTTTTTGAAAACATTTGTTTTTAAAAACAAGTTTAGTGGGAAGTGGGCAATTTCGGGATATTTGGCGAGGAAGTTATTTTTATAAGTGTTTCTCCAATAAAACATGACATGAATCTCTATTCAGCGCAGCAGAAAAATGTTAAAACTGTCAAATTTCGGAACGAACTTTCGGATGTATGTGACAGGCTTTTTTTATTACACACGATAACTTCAAATTTCGGATGTCGTACCATCGGATTTCGGATGCATGAGACTCCGGCTTAAGTCAAGAGCTATGGACTTCAGGCAATTCATGTCTTAGTTTCTTTTTAAAAATAAGAAATAATAGATTAAAAACTTTTCAAAGAAATAATACCAAAGTAATAATTTAAAAAGAGGTCTCTCAGTGACGTAGGCGCTAAGACGATGATTTGACGCGATCGGACAATCTCTTTTGGAATGTACACAACCCTGAAAAAATCTAACCTTACTTTTTATTTATTTTTTATCCCTATCGTATCTAAATTTATTAAAGTTCGTGTTATTAAAATTTTGTTTTTCAGTTGGTTTAGATGGAAAAGAAATATTTTTGGTAAGTTTTTCATCTTGTTTTATTCTTGTACGTAGCTTGGTATTTGTATTGCATGAGATCAAATAGTGTACGTAGAATATTTTTAAAGTCATTTGGATTGGTTTGGAACTTTAATTTGTTTGTCTATTAAGAGCCCCAAACCATTTCAATTATAGAGATAATTTTAAAACATTTAAACCCGAGTAAAACGTACAAGAAAGAAGGTTACTTTTTTTTCTTTTTACACATATCAAATATAAATATCTATAAAATAAGAGCATTTAAGGGGTCTCCTTAAAGGTTAATTCAAGGCCGAAGGGCTCTGACCTAAAAATCTGTTGACGTCATAGACTGGAGGCCATATAGAGGTCTGTTTATATTTTCATTCACATATCGTCTCCGGCACGTACCGTTTCCGTTTCAGTAAACGGACGGTTGACGGTTCCAGTAAGAAGATTTGCAATATATCCAATGTTAAACGAATTAATACAAGTTCCGACAAAATATTGTTTCCGAGTATACTGAACGGAAACGTTATGTGTATGATACGATACGTGCCGGACATATTATTAGCTACAATCTACTGAGGGTGCATCATTGGTGCATCCACATTATCCTAGAAAAAGCGGATCGGGATCGGCGTCTCGTCGTAACGACCTTGAAACGATTTCCAATTTGCAGTAATTCTATTGGCTGAAATTTTTGACAGATGAATTTTTCAGCCAATAGAATTTCTGGAAATCGTTTCAAGGTCGTTACGCCGATCCGCTTTTTCTAGGATAATGGATGCACCCTAAGGTGTTCATTGAGGAGACGTCCCGTTAAAAAAAACCGTGATAATCCGAAGATTGTTCTTACTTAAATCAAGGAAATATTTGATTTTTCTCGACCGTACTCTCTGCCTTAAGAAAGTGGTACAAAAAATAATTTCCACTCTATTGAAAAATATACAGGGTTGTTTAAAATAAATAATTTTTGGTAATATTCACAAGTAATGACATGTAACAGCAAAAAAACTGACTTTGTGGTTTAATAAATTCTCTGTGGTATTTTTTAGCGTTCTATCTCATATTTCCACCTAAAATTCCGAATTATAATACAGGGAACATTTAAGTAACCAACATAAACATGAGGGTTGTAGCTCTAGTCAGTGGAGGTAAAGATAGTACCTTTAATATGATGCAATGTGTCGCTGCAGGCCATAAAATAGTTGCCTTAGCAAATTTGTTTCCTTATAATCAATCTGAGATAGATAGTTTTATGTATCAGAGTGTGGGTAAGTGTTTTGAGTTAGTATTTTTATAATATAGTGTATTGTACGGTATGATTGAAAAAAAACGGTGTCAAAGACGGCTGGGGAATGACAATCGATAATAATTTTGGTGGGGTCAATCTCTAGGCGCCATTTACTCAAAATTGATATAAAACTTGTCAAAAATTAGTACTAATAATTCTAGAAAGATTAAAAAAGGATTGAACGTTTCTAACACACAAATCTATTTCCAAAAAAATACTCGAATATTAAACTACCTACATACAACATTTAAAAATCATTTTTACTCAATACAAAAATAAGTTACAACTTTCTTAAGGCCAGCTGGCAGTAAGCGTCATTAAAAAATAAATCAGAGTACTGGCTAACTAAATGACGTCTAGAGCTTGACCTCGCCAAAGTTATCATCAATTGTCATTTCCCAGACATCTTTGACGACATTTTTTTCGGTGGGGTGGTATTATTTTCTTGTTGTCTAGGTCACGAAGCAGTTGATTTGATTGCGCAAGCAATTGATTTGCCAATTTACAAAAAATGCACATACGGGGTGTCAAAGAAAAAAGGCAAGAACTATGATCCATGTGATCCCTCTGATGAGGTAGAAGATTTGTATAATTTACTCAAAGAAATTCAAAATGAGATTGAATTTGACGGTGTTTCCGTTGGGGCTATTTTAAGCAATTACCAAAGAATTCGGGTTGAAAATGTGTAAGTAGAGTATAATGTTATTACATACATATATTTGAGAAAGTTTCATTTTATATAGGTTGAGTTTTAAATAAATTAAAAATTAAAAAAAAAATTAAAGTAATATAAAACTCTGCTATTTTTCAGAAAATATTTGCACTTATTTAAGACTCACCCTGTATAATAAACGAATAGGGGCTAAAAAGTATGTACGGGGTGTCCCATTTTCGTGTTTACTATGCATAGTAAAACGGGAAAATTTTGTTGAAGTCCTAGATCATATATACCGTGTGATCGAAAAAAAAACGGCGTCAGCGATGGCTATGAAATGAAGATCGCTGTCATTTTATATCTAAATTCATATGGGAGATGTCATCGATCGTTCTTTCCCAGCCAACTGGGCGCCGTTTTTCTCGATCATGCGGTACTTACGTGGATAAGTAAATCACTATGGAAACTGTCGCAAACATATCAACGACTTCCATTTATCTTCTTTTTTTTATTGCACACGCGGTGCTTCTACTCTATCTATCCTTGTCGAGGACCTATCGTCCGCGCGCCAAATTGGAACATTAATTTTAGAAATTTAATTTGTAAATTGCTTATATTTGAACAATAAATTGAATGTTTACTGTCACAAAAATTAAATTATATAAAAAATACTATAGAAAGTGTGCATGTAGCTTAATATAAATAAAAGAACAACTGAATACTTTACTTGCCTATGAAAAGTGAAAAGATAATTCGGGGACCTTTATATTAGAACTTTCACACATTAAACACTTTCTAGTCATTTTTACGAGTATTTAGAAAATCCAACGATAAAAAAAAATTGAAATATAGTTGCACACACTTAAAATTACCTTCTCACTGAACACACTTGCATCTTTGAATATAAAAGCGGTCGATAATAGAGTAATTAATACAATTTTTAAAATAAAAACGCAAGAAACAAGCGTTGTTACACAATGGAAATAAGATTATGATATATGATTATGACCAGGATTATGACAATATGATATGAATATGATGTCAATGAAAACTTGGTTTCCATAACAATGTGCGCGTTCAGGGACCACAGCGGCTGACGGACCGCTGAGTATTTTGCTCAGCGGCTGACTGTTTTTGCGTGTAAAAAGTGACCGTTTAGGGGAACCGCTTACTCAGCCACTCAGCCGCTGACCGTCTCTGAACGCGCCCATTGTATGTACTTTCTAAATCGTATAAAATTGTGATTATTTTGGAAATACGTGCGTGTAAATATAGTGAAAAACTTTTAATGCGCATGCGCAAAGTAAGGTCCTCGAGAAAGTCAAACCTATTGAACGTTTCATAAGTGCAATAAAGAAGGTTTGAAAATGGCATGTCGTGATGTTGGAG
This sequence comes from Sitophilus oryzae, assembly GCF_002938485.1. Lineage (NCBI taxonomy): Eukaryota > Metazoa > Arthropoda > Insecta > Coleoptera > Curculionidae > Sitophilus > Sitophilus oryzae. The sequence goes on from NW_022145834.1 coordinate 263,867, forward strand.
ACATATTTTTTAATGCTAAACTTGTGGCGTTGATTTATTCACGTGTTAAAGTATCAGTTTTTGGACTCAGAATTTGTTTCTAATATACAGGCTGGGTCCATTTTTGTGTGTTTACACGGTTTTTCGTTTATGAGTAGAGGTACAAATACAAAGATGCGGTTTTCACATTAATATGCTACTTTTTTATGAAACTAAAGCTGCTACAAACAGATTTGTCCTAGCAGTTAAAGCTATATTATTATTAAGTTTAATTTACTTGAGCATTTTTTTACAGGTGCATTAGACTAAATTTAACTCCCTTGGCGTATTTATGGCAACGCAATCAAGAGGACTTATTAGATGATATAATCAAGTGTGAAGTTGATGCTATAGTGATCAAAGTGGCAGCCTTAGGACTAGAACCGAAAAAACACTTAGGCCATAGTTTAAGCCAATTACAACCATATTTACTATCGATGCACGAAAAATATGGTATTAACGTTTGCGGAGAGGGGGGAGAATATGAAAGTCTGACGTTAGACTGTCCATTGTTTATGAGCCGCCTTGTAGTGTAAGTAATCATTATCATCATCATCATTTTTAGCTTATTCAACCATTTCCAATGGGCTCTTTCACTATATTTTGGAATTAGCATAATTGAATAAAGCAATTAATTCTAGAATTTTCTGCTATCTCACTTTCGAAAAATTTGAAGTCGTTCTTAAGAAAATAAATAAAAACAAAAAAGCTCAGAATAAAAATCCGCACTTTATTTTTAATACGTCACACCTGGCATGTTGAAAAGCGGCAACACGGCCGGGCCATCTTGCTGACCCACCACCACCTCCACACAAGGCCATTCAACCTTTTCCAATATGACGGAGATAGAAGTGCTTTATTTGGCGCGTATTTTAAAACCTGTTTTATTTCCAAATAGACATTTTTCACACAAATGTGTTAGATTACGTAATATTTTACTAAGTATAAAAGAGAGTCTAAAGCTCTCCACATAGGTATGGCATTTTTTTGTATTATTACTTTTATGAAAACATCAGTTAGTTACTTTTTATAAAAAGGTCTGTTTTCTCAGAAAATAGGTAGGTACTGTACTAATGTGTAAATACTCAAATTTGAGGTAGCATATATAGGGTGTTCAAAATCATCGGAAAAAGAAATAACCAGAAATATATGACAGAAAATAGCAATATAAACTAAATATTCAATTGCACTTATCTACCATAGTTTAGAATTTACTGCACGTTTGATAAATATATACTATTATGGACAGTATAGGAAGTTACTTGTCTTAGTAAAAGCCTTGGTAAATGCTCTTGGAATTATAAAGTACACTGGCTTGGGTCAAAAAATATGGAATATTTTTCTATGTTTAGCACTATTATACAAATGGGAATATATTTAAACTATAATAGGTGAGGATAACTAAAAAATATAATATGTGTTTCAATATTTTATATAGAAAAAAAACTAAATACCTTTTTATAACGTCATTCCTTTTTTTTGCATAGTTCTTCAATAAAATATTGGATATTCTGAACAAGATGGATTTAATAATAAATTCCGACGTATGTGAGGGGCAATTGTGACTTAAAAAAAGACTTACATCCAGGCAGGCCATTTATATTTTCAAATGTGAATGTTGTCAATATCTTTCTGTGATCTTTTTGATGTAAAAAGCTTGATTATTCTTCCAATATTTTACTTATAGTGAGGTAAGTGTAAGCAGTAGCCATAACTACATCCTCACTAGGGTAACAGGGGCTTTGGCCTTTGGCCTTTTTGAGGCATATTTAATGCACTTCTTAACCGAGAACTACTAGTAGGAGTGAAATTATCTCTTTTAATAGCTGTCAACCATTTTTTACGAAGCTCGTCATTTTTGGGAAATATAAAAGCAGAAACCTTGTGACCCCCTCTATAATTCTCGTGACAATTTGGAACAGAGCATGTAAAAGGTATGCTACAATAAAATGTTAATACCTATCTTTTGATTATTATAAGTAACCATTATAAAGTACTATGCAGACTGGCGGTGAAGGCTTTTTACTCATTTAGGTGTAATATCTTGATAAATACTTCTAGTTCTTACCTTAAAATAATTAATAATAGAGGATTACGACAAGCACAAAAGTTTGAAGTTCCCTATGTGGAATGTCTGGTTTGGATTTTTATTACACTGTTATTTTATCACAATTTTCTGATCACACCATGCACTGAACACTAAGAACTAAACAAACGTGTTGCAGAATCACAACAAACTAGAGATAATTAATTATTTCTGGTATGCAATCGGAACGAGAAACCACTACCGGCTTTTCAGGTTAAAGGTAAACAATTTAATAATGCGCTGCCTTCGCCGCCATATTTGCCTTGCCCATATCATGTTGATTGAGTTGAGGTGGTGCTGGTCAAATCAAATCGCAATGTTGCCAGTTGTTGGCTGGCGCACGAGCACGGTTCTGCAATGTGATTGGGCGTATTTTTCATACGTCATCAATTGGCGCTTTAAATTTATTTCAAATTAAAGCAATTTTGAGGACCTATAAAAAAATTATTCAATGTCATGGAACTGTTTTTCTTGGATAAATATACTGAAAATAGTATTCTATTTCAGATTTTGTCCTTGAATTGGGTATTTTATTTTTTGTGAAAGAGCCCATACCCTTCTTCACATATTTAGATCTCTCTCTCTCTTTATAGTTGGGCCCATTGTTGGCTATGCGAGCCCAAGTTATTCCTGGTAATTTCCTAATATACCTGATCTTAGGTTTGGTCTTCTTCTATGTCTCTGAATTCCTCGTAGGTACCATGCTGTAATTTTTTTGGTCCATTTGTTTGTCCGTCCTTCTTGCCAGGTGTCCTGCCCATTGTCGCTTGTCGCTTGAGCGAATTCCACTCTATCCTTTTACGGTCTTTTTTGGTTATTCCCGGCATATTTCGTTCCATTCAACGTTGTGCGACCTGCAGTTAATGTCGCCGTATAACGTCCGTTTTTGCAGGTTCCGCCTGCATAGGTCATGACTGGTAGTACACATTGGTTGAATGTTTTCTTCTTAAGGTAAAGTGGCATTCTAGATTCATCAGCGAATTTTTGATGGTTAAGATATACTCCATCTAATTTTAATCCTTTGTTGGTACAGTCCAGTCAATGGAAGATTTTTTCTAGTGTTGCTGTAAACGGCTTTGGGGATATCGCATCTCCCAGTCGTACTCCTTTGCCAGTTGGGAACTCTACAGGGTTCGACAATAGTGCGTCGGGCATCTGTAGCCTGTAGCTCCTAGAATAAAAAACTTGAGAATTTTCGTTTAAGTGCAAACCTAAAGTATTTACTAGGATGTATTTAAGGAAAATATTTTAACTTCTATAGTGTGAGTAGATTAATATTATATTAATATTTTAACTTCAAAAAAGTGTGAGTAGATTGGATGATTTTTTAAATTGAGCACCCTGTATATTATTGGATTTTTGGCTTCCTTTCAGATCACTTCACATAATCCTAAGATATCAGTTAATAATATTTCGATAATTTCAGAGATATTAATAAATAAATAAAAAATATATTTTTCATCTTTTTAAAAAAAATATATTAAAAATACAAAAATGTCCATTTTTGTAGTTCTTCATCTATTGAAAAAACAATATACAGGGTATTTGGTTTGGTTCACTTCTGACACAACCGAAAATAGCCTTGATAGAAACGAAAATACACATCGAAACGTCGGTAATTTTTTAAATAAAAGATTGTCTATCTCCTGATCCTAAACCTGCGAATGCAATTTCATCTACTGATGAATATATTATGAGTATTGTAGTAGATTGTAATCTGTTTATACTCCCATATTTGTAAATAATTAAATAAATAGGTTCTTGTTAGGGAAGACTCGGAAATAGTGATGCACCAAGATGACCCTATAGCTCCAGTGGGGTACTTAAAATTCAACAAAATTTCATTGGAATTTAAGCTTCCCGCTCTAGACTTACAAAGTAGACTACAAGGCTTACCATTGAAAGACAGTTACGGGTATATTTTGGAAGATGGCGAAGAAATATTAGAGTTAAGTAATGAAGAAGATGGTAAGTTCGGACGGGATTGTTTATGTTTAGAGATGAGCAAATGCAAGACCAAGAGCAAGACTCCCTTGGACTTGGTCTTGCAGGGTTCAATCTTAGTCTTGGTCTAGCTGCAAGACCCTTGCAAGTATTGCATTTCCTTAATAGATTTTTACTACTGTAATCGCAAAACATTTTCCGATGCACTTCATTAATCTTATCGAAATTGATACTAAAGTCTATAAACTTGACTAAATGTTTAAATTTGTTGTATAATTTAAGATACCGAGCAGCTCCTCACTTTACTTTATAGAGCAAATGATTGTGACAGATATTTTATTAGATTAAAGATACCAAAAATTAGTTTAAACCAAATTTTATTATCGCTATGTTGGTCACATTGCGCCGTGTTCAGCAACATTGTCCTTTATTATTTGACAACTATCGTAATGTCAGTCATTATTTTATATAATATCATGTTGTTATTGAGTCTTTGTGAGTAATTCTCGTTTTTGCCTATTTTCATAGTTTTTTTTTAAATTGTACTTTTAAGCACAAACAATTCTTTTAAGAACTAAATTTTCGAGTTTTGTATTGCATTTCTTGAAATTGTTTGTTGAAAATATGCTGAACCATTTAAACAGTCGATGCAAAGAGTTTGTAACTTCCCTGAAACTATTTTGAACGAGAACATAACAATAAAGGTCCTTTATCCTTGACTGCAGTCAGAGAAGTAAGTTGATTGGTAATGTTCTGATGTAACGATATAAAACTACCCGTTTTATACCGAGTACACGGTTCGTAGTAAATAAAAGTCGCGATTTGATAAAACACTAACTTTTACTTATCAAAAAAGAACTAGTTAAGTGAAAAGAGCCGAATTTAATACAGTATTAACTAATAAAAGTACGGAACGATCGTTTTCTTACAGCTCTCAAAAACAGACTGTCTCAATGACATGCTCAATGACACTATTATCTAACCTAACCTAAACTAAAATAATTTAATTGTTGTACATAAAGTATACAAAATACAAAGGTAACAGAAGGTAATAATAAAATGTAAATTAATTAAACAATGTTTTTAACATGGCTCTGACAGGTAAGCACATTATACCACTTTCAAAGTTATTTCTACGTTAGTTTTTAGTAAATTCTGTGATTATTAGTTTGTGCATTAATGCTCTTACTTGTTATTACTTGTGGTGTTTTGAGATGTACATCAATAAACAAATAAATAAAAAGAACCGTAATAACGCTTAGAATAATCTTCTAATGGACTAGTTTTTGCCAATATATAATAAGTAAAATAAGCTATAAAACAAATAAATCAATTAATTACTAAAGTATTATTTATTAAATTAAAAATAAAACGTAAAAATCTTTAAAAAATGAGATAATAAATAGATAAAAGATAAATTGATCACGTGCATCGAAAATTGTTTTGCGATTACCGTAGATGCACTTTCTACATAAATCTTTAAATAAATAGTATTTTTAGTGATTATATTATATCAAATCAGTATTTCTTTCTTTAAAATTATATGGCAATAGTGGAAATACACTATTTGCAATGAATCAAAACAATTATTTTGAACAAATAAGTAATTTCTTAAATCATATGAACGTGAAAAATATGCAAGACGGAATTGCAAGATCAAGACCAGTCTCTCTTAACACTATTTACGTTTAGCAAAAGCTACTCGTCATTTTTAGAAACCGAGAACTCCTTTTTACTGGCTAGTGAAATACCTCAAATTAATATTAAGCCATGTTTAATTCAACAACCTCATTATGGAAAAAGCAAAGACGGGTGGTTGTGGATTGGCGGAATCCAAGGATTAGCTTCAAATCCTGAAGAAGCATTAGAGGAAGCAATAGATAAAATTAAGTGTAGGTATGCATTGAATTTAATTGTACCCATTTGAAGTTTTATTAGTTCTTTATAAACATTTTAATTATCTTGCCTTTTGATCCAAATAGTATATTGTTTTATTAGAAGTAAATATGATACTTTTTGTGGAGAGGCTATAAATATAACGACATAAGCAAGGCACAAAAGAACATGCTTTTTTTTCAAACGTTCACAAATAATTTTTTAAACAATTTCAAATGCTGCATATAATATAAAAAAGATTTAAGAGTAATACCTTGTAAGTAATTATATATCGAGAAATTATGGTTACACTCGTTGAATTTGAAACTTTTGAAACCTATGTCAGTTTAATCATATATTTTCGTACTTGTGTGCTTAGATGCAAAAGTGCTTTACTTTGATGTCTAGGCGTTCCAATGACTTTTTATATTGTCAATCAAGTCGCAAAAATTAATACTTCTCTGACGTTTGAAAAACAAGTATATATTTTTTTATTAAAATTTACTTTTAATGTCGCATGTTTAATATTGTTTTTTTAATATTGTGTCATGTTCTATTTGTTATTTAAAATTTAGGCATCCTTCATTCAAATGCCCACGATGTAAAAGATGTATGTTCAGTTATAATGTACATCAGAGATATGTCTGAATATTCGCAGTTAAACGCCACATATATTAAAGCTTTTAATCATACCAATCCACCAACAAGAGCTTGTGTTCAAGTGCCTATAGGACATCCTGTACAATTAGAAGTTATATCATGGAAAAAATTAACTGGAGAACTAGCTGGAGATGGAGAAATTGACAGGTAGGTAATGGTATCTATGGCGTCAAAGACGTCTGAGTGACAATGGATGGTAATTTTGACGAGGTCAAGCCCTAGACGTCGTTTACTTAGTCTGTACCCTTCTTCATTGTTTTCTAGTTGAAATTGAAACCATATGCTCAAGTAAAATTAATGTAAAAAAAAGATACGGCCGTTTATGCCGAAAAAAAACGTATATTTTGACACTCACAAGACGCGAATCAAAATTTTTCGTACCCTCTTATACTTATACTACAAGTGTAGGGAAAAATCTGAAAACTATACATTTTTAATTAAATCAAAAAATGTAGTCTTTTTAGGGAACCTTTATAGTCAGACTTGTACTTGTCCTGGTTTTTTTAATATAAATTTGAATTATTGTTGAAAATTATGCAATTGATTTTGTATTTCCAGACAAACAATGCACGTGCAAAGTATTTCTCACTGGGCACCATGTAACATAGGGCCTTATAGCCAAGCTGTCAAAATTGGCGATTTTATTCACCTTGCCGGTCAAATTGCTTTGGTCCCAGGCAACATGCAGTTAGTTAGTCAAGGCATTATATCTCAGTGTAAGGTAGTTGTTAGACATATAGGACGACTACTGACAGCTGTGGATAACACTGTCAATTTAAGAGACGTTGTACAGGTAAAGATAAAAATATTTTTTTTCAAACGTCACAAAAATATTAATTTTTGCGACGTGACAATATAAAAAAGTCATTTTAACGCCTACACATAAAAGTAAAGCACTTTTACGTCTAAGCACAAAAGTACGAAAATATATTATTAAATTGACATAAAATGTCAAATTCAACTAGCGGGGATAAATTCGGGAAGGAAGAATATGTTTCCTTTCATACAATCTACAATCCCTGAAATTAGGCAGTTTTTTTTTAAACATTCTGTATTATTTTAAATACCTATATTGAAAAATATTATTTATAGGGTATTTGTTATTTAACTCACCACAATTATATTGACCTGGCAAGAAGATACTGGGAGTCTAAAACTAACAATGCTATAGTGGAATATGTGGTGGTTACAGGCTTGCCAAGGTCAGCTGCCATTGAATGGCAGGTCTGGGCTCACAAACACAACAATCAATTCGAGTGTAAGTATATTTTACACATAAAATTACAGCGATTTTCATTTCCCAGTCAACTGTGACGCCTTTTTTTTCAATGGCATGGTATTAAGGTTTATCAGGTTTTGAGTTTTGCACTTATGGAGCTAGAACCTCTTACCATCTTGAAAGAATAAGTACTATTCAAAATATTTTCTATAAATCTGTATATCTATCAAGGAATTCTACTCAATATGCATATAATGTGTGTGTTGATTGACAATATAAAAAAAATATATAAGGCAAATTTTCCTGTTCTTTTCTCAATCAATACATCCATACTATGTTCAAAATTTACATTAATTTAACATAAAACCATAGAGAGTACTGTAAACTGCCTATGTAGCAATTTTTTTTACGATTTTTACATTAAAAGAGAAGACCTAGATGCAAAAAAAATCTCAAAAAAATGTACAGAGGGGGCACTAGAAAAGACACTATGTAAATTTATTCAAGTATACATATAAGCACTATGTAATAAGCGATACCAATTAAACTTTTAGTTATGTAATCGAGGGCGCGATTTTTAAATTCATTGTTGCCAACCATGGAAATACTCGGCGCCGGGCTGACTAACTGGAATTTAAATTTCCCGCTGGAATTTAGGTGGTAGCTCTGCTGTTAAAACTGTCAAGTTGACACATGTATTTATTTATTTCCTGAGATTGTTATTCGTTTTGACACTTTAGTTTTGTATTAGATCTATTTAGTTTTGTATTAAACTCTAGTTTTTGGTTTAAATGAATTGTGTTGTGATACTTTAAGCTTAAAAATTTTTACTAGCAGACCTTGTTCTCAACATTGTTCTTTTATAGAGCCTCTTTTAGTGCGAAGTGTACAAGAAGCTTAATAGCCGTTGCAAAAAACTCATTGCAACCTTATTAGAATATTTTGAACGGGTAGTAAAGGCCCTTTATGCCCCTTAAGTGCTGTTAAGGTGGTGAGTTTTAATGATGTAAATAATTGTTTATATATTTATAATAAATTTAGTTTTGTTTCCTAAAATATTTTGATTGAAAGAAAATATGTAAAAGTGGGCAACTCTGTGCCGGTCAAGCTTAATCACGCGACTAAAAGTTTATTTGGTATTTTGAATAAAAAATTTGGTATAGTCATATATCAAAAAGATGATAATTGTGATTTTTATCTTTTTTAGATGAGGAAAGAGGCAAATGTATAGATAATTACTCAATTTCTCTCTACAGAAGAATAAACTATGATAATAACGTAGCAGCTATAGTCTGTCGCGTAGAAAACATAGAAGAATCACAGTCATTTGACTCCAAAATATTTTTGGAAGCTGTATCATATTCAATTGATAAGTTGAAACAAGGAACTGATCACGACCCTAATACAGTGTACAATTTGAAAATATTCTACTCCGTTTTTAAGTTAAACAATCCAGAAGATCTCTTGGAAATTATGCACGATTTTATAGACGGTACTAATGTTTTAGTGTACAACTTTATACCAGTGATAGAATTAAAAAATAAGAATACTATATTGTCTATATGCGGTGTCCGTAATCAGTGATTGATATATAAAAATAGAATAATAAAAGTTGTAAGCATACCTATATTTTACTTTATAATAAATTTTTTTAAAATTATTCGAATTTTAATTACTTTTTTATTTAACTTTTTGACTTCCCTCTGTAACCTATGCGAGCAAATCACTATATCTCTGGGTATAAGCCGTGAGCCATAACTTATTTGTATTCTATAGCAACAACTTTTGACATTCTTTCGGTTATTTATTCTGTGGTGTTATATCTGTCAGAGTTTCAAAAGGTAAAAAATGAAAAAGAGTTATTAATTTGAATAAAATACTGTTTTAAAAATGCAGAGATAAATTTCTTTGATATTCGAGGTATAATAGGTAAGTGCCAATAATAATTACCAATTATAAAATCTTAATACTTGCGCATACTTACATGATAAAAATTTGTTTACTTATTAGGCATTTAAATGTTGCATATTTTTTATATCTCTTTGTTATTTTTTAGGTGCTATTTGCTATTATAGATGAAAATGTTCTCTGTGAAGAATATTTAGAGCTTGTGGCACACTAATTCTAAACTAAACCGTAATTCAGAGCGAAAGTTGTATTAATACTAAACCAGCTGAAAATCTTTTAAACGTGTTGGTGGCTTGTTCCTTCAGAAAAAAAATCATTCTCAGACATAGTAGCTGATGGTTTTTGGGATGAATTTGCCAAACAGGTTTGTATTGAATTGTTAACCCTTCTGTGTGTTCCAGTACATTTTAAAATCCCCTACGATTTTTGATATAACTTTAACCATTAATATCCTAAAACTTTGTATATGTTTCATTGAGGTAAACGTATTTCCTTAGCTGTGATTTTCAAGTCAGTTTTCAGTGGGTCTCAAGTCCTTTTACTAGTGTAACTTATAAGTTCTAAAACATTAAATGTTTTTTTTTATTTATATAGGATCTTGCAACATCTTTAAAGTTGTAGGTCCTATAAAAAAGAATTTTTTAACTAGAAACCTTAGAAAACTTAATTTTTTAAAACTAGAACTTTTTAAAATATTCAGAGTGCCATGGTCTATCAAATAAAGTAAAAACTCCGCAAGGTGTCATTTAAAAATCGAAAGTTGTAGTAATTTCTGGTGAAACAGGAAGTGACTGGAAACAATTGAATATGTCAATCAATCCTGATTTATGTCAAATATTAACGTACCAAATCAATAGTTATAGGGGCGAGCCACTTTTGAAAAACACCTGGTATACCTACAATTTTTTATTTTTATTATAGCGTAGAAGGTAGCTCCGCCTTGAAAAAAACATCAGATTTGCTGGAAACTTTGCGAAAAGAATTAAGTATTAATCGTGAAATACCAACTAAACTAGATGAAGTACCTAGTGTTAAAGTCGAAATTAGTATAAACGGAGCTAAGGAACTGCCATGCAGAAGAAAGAAGAAGAGTAAATACCAGAAAATGAAAAATAAACACTCTAGTAAACGTGAAGATAATGTAATGCCTAGCACGTATGTAATATTTGAAAGTATGGCTGGAGAGGCATTATGTATGACCAGCGTTTGTCCTAAAAGTTCATCTCCCCAATGGAATTATAGATGTGTAGTTGATTTGCCTTTAGATTTATTTACTCGTGTAAGTATTATATTATTTTATAAGTAATGACAATACCTTTTATTGGGTATTTAGGGTATTTATATTCCAATGAAAGGGGATTCTAAAAAAATCTGTTTCTAGATGCTCTGTAAACTTGTAACAACATTAATACTTGCTCCTTAAGCCTTAATCTCTAATTCCTAAATCCTAATCTCTAAATCCAGTTTCCAAATCCTTAATTATTAAATCAAACCATTGACAATATAACTGCTTGATTTTGATACATATATTTTAGGATAACAAACAGTTGATTTTTAAAGTTTGGAACAAATGTACAAACACTGTACTACAACCCAACATACAAACTGATCTTATATTAGGATTCTGTGCTGTAGATGTCAGTGTATTGATCGATGGGTCTCCAAATGTACAGGGCTGGTTTAATATTGTCGATTTTTGCGGCAAACCTAACGGTCAAATTAATGTAAGTAACATGTATAAAGGTACCCACATACAGACAGGTTTTTCTCAATGCAAAACCGCGTAATACAAATATTAGTATTTTATTAAAACATGCTTTTAGATGTATCAAATTTAATGAGAGATACTTTATCTCTACATATGTTTCGGCTTGTTAGGCCTTTTTCCAAGAGTTTTTTAAAACTAACTGTCTAACTACATTTAAAGTTTTTTTTTGCTATGGTGGTGGGTTTAAGGAGTTTACAAAGGTAAATAAAATAAAAGTAAAGTGGTAATAAAAAATGTGTTTAGAAATCCTTGTTTGTTTACATTATTGTCGTTTTTAGCTGATTTTAATATTTCTAACTATTCAATGTAATTTAAGCGTCTGCTTTTTGTTTCTCTATGTAGTAATTTAAATGAATTTATATTAATTGTGTGACTATATTTAATATACAGTGGGCTGCAGACCGGAACTTAGCTGGAGATTATAATAGATTTTATATGTTCTTTAATCCTTATATCTAAATTTGTATCTGTTTGGCGTGTACACAGTATCAGAATTATGGCATCCACCCTATACCAGATGTGTCTCGAAAGTGGCTCACTAGGGTTGCCAACTGGCCGGTTTTCCATTAACAAGGCTGGGTGCCGGTTAGCATCGAAAAAAAGCCGGTTTTCTTAGCATATCATTCATATCAACAACCAGACAATCACAACATCATCACCAAGTCGAAAACAGGTCCAAAATCGAACTCTCCAATCATTATTGTAATTAAATAGCAATACAAGGCGCCATCTAGTGAAATTGAGAGGTAGTTCTATTAATTTTTATTATACACAAGTTAAAAACAGTTCCGTTTCCTTTTTTCGTTTTGTTTTATTGTGTTCCGCCGCGGGGATCCTCCGCCGGGATTTGGGGGATTTACGATTTACTCGAATATACATCACAGTTTTATACCTAACCCTAACCTATACCGCAACTCGGCAACCGCTGTTGTATCCGCGTTATTTTTAATTTAGTTGAGTTCTTGTAATTATATAGTTGTACGAAATTGCGTTAATCCTGTTGAAAATGAGTGATGACTCTGATGACCGTGAAACAAACATAGGTACATTTAAAAAAGTAATCGGAATCTTTTTTTTACATTTTTGAGTTTTTTGACTAAAAATCGAATACTGTTAAATAAATTCTAGAGATTTGTTGGCAACCCATCGTTCCGTGCCCATTCTCGTGACAACGCCGCAAAAGGGTTCTGGGCCTATGAATATCATAGATGACACTTAGGTCTTTATCATACACCTTCACATTCAAAGCCTTGAGGAAACCCTGAATGTTTGTGGCTACTTTAATAGAGCTAAAAATATAAAATTATGGAAATTAATTTTTTTTATCAGCTTTCTATAAGTCCGTTAGAAAACGTGCAAAAATATAAATACTACTGTCTGTACAAAAATTCTACGGTCACTGGAAGAACCACTGTTAATTCAACACCTCTGTCAACAACTTCTTCAAATATGACGGAAAATAGTAGCGAACTTTTTAGTAAAACGCTTAAAAGAAAGTTTTCAGAATTGGATGAAATCACTGAGCGATTAAGAGCCAGGTAATGTATGCTCGATGTTACACTGTTTTAAAAAGAGCTACCATAAGAATATATACTTCATACCAATTAAACTTTTAGTCATGTGATTAAGCTTGACCGTTACAGCGTTGCCAATTTTACATATTTCCTTTTAGTCAAAATATTTTAGGAAACGAAAATAGATTAATTATAAATATATAAACAGTTATTATTTACGTCAACAAAACTCACCTCCTTAACATCACTTAAGGGACAATAAGGGCTAAAATATTCTAATAAGGTTGCAATGAGTTTTTTGCATTGGTTATTAAGCTCTAGCTTGTACAGGGTGGGTCAAATTCGACGCTTTTAAATGGAAACACCCTTTTCTATAGGAAATAGACAAAAACTAATATCGGTGTCTGGAGCTTAATTTTTGTCAAAAACATGATGGTGAAAACCGCATATCGGTATCTGTTACCGAGTTACGGGGTGTTTTTCTAAAATATGCATTTTTAACAAATCGCTGTAAATTTTTTGCTATGGAAAATTTTGTATTTTTATGAAAACATTTCCAAAGCACCTTTTTACGTAGAATTTAATGGTTTAAGTATAATTTTTTTAAAATTAATAATTTAAGAATTATCAACATAATATTTGATTTCTCTATATATTTTTAATTTATTGAAAAGAAATTAAAATTACCTTTCCAAAAGGTAATAACAACTTGATATTTTGCTCGATTCCTCTTCGAGATATAGAGTATATAAAAATTCGCCCGCTTTAAATAAGTAGGCTTTGAACGGCACCGGCTGTAATGGAAAAAAAATCTAGCTGTGAGAATCAATTAAAACGAAAATAATATTTGCTATGAGAGATGCAGAATTTTATAACAATTTAAATTATATTTAAACAACATCAACACATTTAAACTATATCTAATAACAATAAAAATAAATAGTAAACCAAGACATGAGATTTTGCTATATTTGTGTTCGACATATCGACCGTCTGCTGTTATGGACCGACGCGACGGGGCCGTTTTTGAACATTTTTCGCGGAATTCATTAACTCAGTTGGGGTGAAAGATCCCCCTCATAACTGCTAAGTATTTCTAATTCTTGTCTAGATTATACGGAAGAATAAGGAACCTTTATTGTTCCAGAAATATATCCATAGGATTAGATCCATGGGCACTAAGTCAGGCGGTCTCGACGGCCAACGGCTGGGATCTTGGTTAGGTATTCAATTATTCTTAAAATTGGCTGCAAAAATCTGAAAACTTCAGCATCAGAGGCGGTGCATCGTTTTGCTGGAAAAATATGTTTTCGAGTTCCATTAAGGGCATATCATCAATAAGGGGTCCAAAGCCTACTAGTTAAAAGTGGCGAACTTTTAAATATTCTATATTTCGAAGGGGATTATGACAAAATATAAAGTGTGCTATATTTTTGGAAAGGTAATTTTAAATTCTTTTCAGTTAATTAAAAATATAGAGGGTGTCCCAAATAAAAAATCAAATTTACTGTTGATAACTCTTAAATTATTAATTTAAAAAAATATATACTTAAACCATTAAATTCTACGTAAAAAGATGCTTTGGAAATGTTTTCATAGAAATACAAAATTTTCCATAGCAAAAAAGTTACAGCGATTTGTTAAAAATGCACATTTTTGAAAAACACCCCGTAACTCCGAAACGGTAACAGATATTGATGTGCGGTTTTCACCATCATGTTTTTGATGAAAATTGAGCTCCAGACACCGATATTAGTTTTCGTCTATCTCCTATAGAAAAGGGTGTTTCCATTTAAAAGCGTCGAATTTGACCCACCCTGTACACTTCACACTAAAAGAGGTTCTAAAAAGAAAAATGTTCGATTGCAAGGTCTGCTAGTAAAAAAAATTAAGCTTAAAGTAGCACAACACAATTCATTTCAAACCAAAAACTCGTAATACAAAACTAAAGTGTCAAAACGAATGACAGTGTCAGGAAATAAATAAACAAATAAATGTAGCAATTTGACATTTTCTACAGCAGAGCTACCACCTGAATCCACAGCGGGAAATTTAAATTCCAGATATTCAGCCTGGTACCGAATATGTCCATGGTTGGCAACAGTGAATTTAAAAATCGCGCCCTCGATTACGTAACTAAAAGTTTAATTGGTATCGTTTATAGGTATATTGGTGGTATAATTATTATTTCTAGATTATCTGAAGTAGTTCAGGAAGATTCAGATGACTTAAATGACGTTTTAATGGATCAATTTGAGCGTGACATTAATAACTCAGAAGTAGATGATCTGAATTTATTGAATTTTGACCAAGAAGCTATAAAATTTTCAAACAAGATTTCTGATGTCAAAAATAACTTAAATGATAGTGATTATGATAGTAAAATGTATCGGATTGGAGAAGAAAATGATCCTAAATATTGTAAAGTCGACGCAAAAGATTCTGGAGCTAGAAAAATTAAAAATACTGACTTAAATATGGATAGTGAAAAAATAGCGTCAAATGAACTACTGGCCAAAGGTAAGCATTGTTTGTTTAATATACAGGGTGGTCCGAATTGTATTAGGGAAACTTCGGCAGCCGATAAAAATGGGTAGAAAAGTTCGTATGTATGTCTTAAAATGCTTCGTTTTGGAGATAGAGGGTGTAGAAAGATACAGCCGTTTATGCCGCAAAAAACGAACATTTTGACACTCTCAGAAGAATCAGAATTTATAGGGTATTTTTTGTTGACCTAGAACTATGAAATTTGGCAAGTAATACCGTCTTATACTACAAGTATAGGCGAAAATGTGAAAATTATACATTTGTGATCAAATCATAATGCCGGGTCCAGACAAAGCAGACAAAACAACGACAAGACAGAAACATTCATGTTTTACGACAAAATTGCGACAAATCCAATACATTTCTGCGACATTTTTGTTTTGTTTCAAAATTTGGATACTTTTCAATGTCCCGTCTCGAGTCGGTAAAGATCAAAGTATCTATGTTTTGTTCGTATATTGTAGGACAAGTTGTCGGCGCAGTGTGGATGGCGCATGGCGTGTGCTGCCAACAGTAGGAGACCAGTGAAATCACACATGGTTAATAAAACTCATTCGCAACAAATAAACTTTTGACTTTGTTGTACTTTTGTCCTTGCGGTGTGGACAATTTGTCTCAAGTTTGTCTTGTCAGAATACCCCATTTTTTGTCGCAAGTTTGTCTTGTTTTTGTCTCAAAATCTTGTTTACTTTTTGTCGCCTTGGTCTGGACCCAGCATAAAAAATACAGTCTTTATTTAAACTACGTAATCAATCATCTTAAGGTCATAATTGTGCGGGTAATCATATCTTTTTGTAGATTTTTTTAAATTTTTACTAATTTGTACAGAAGATAAAAATCTAAAAGCAGTATAATTTTAATTAAACCCAAAAAAAACGGTCTTTATGCAAGGGACAGATAATACAGATTTAAACAGATTTTTAATTATTTTTGATGATGTATAGTTTTCGATTTATGATGTGGAATGAAAAAAAAAAACTGGCGTATGCACCTAGAAATTTATACGGAACCCCCAGTTGTCCGGTTTTTTAATCTATGGTCAATATTTGCTTTATTTCGTTAGTAAGTGTAACATTATATTAAAATAATATAAAATTATATCATTTTTTTTTGTTTGCAGGAAGCGGACATATCGATAACCTATTCAATAAATTAAGTTTATTTGCTTTAGATGCCAACCATACTTTAACCTCAAAACCAACAAATAATTCAGCAAACACTTCAAGTATAGAAAGGTTATGTAATGAATTGGTTTCTCACGGCATAGCTAGAGAGCTTAAACCTGACAGTTTGACTAGTAATATTAGTGCAGATATATCCAATTCGAACACTAGTTCTGAAACTACTAGTATGATTATTAGTAGTATTACTACCAGTAACATTACTAGTAACGTTACGGATATTTCAGATTGCAAACCTTCCTTACTAGAAAATTAAGAATTTATAACACAAATATACACTCTTGGGATACTTAATATTTAGCTTGTATTGTTTTTTTCTTATACTAAAACTTGTGTAAAAATCATTTTTAATACATTTATGTAATAATAAAAGTGTAATACTGATAGAAATATATGTTAATATCAATAAAAACTAATGTGTCTGATATTTTAACAATCTATTTCATTCAAGGTCTATAAATATCGCAAAAAAAAACGGCGTCAAAGATGGCTGGGGAATTTCCGTGCTCTTCTTTATTTTTTAATGGCGCTTACTGCCAGTTGCTCTTAAGAACGTTGTAATTTGTTTTTATATTGAGTAAAAATGATTTTTAAATTGTGTAGTTTAAAATTCGAGAATTTTTTTTAGAAATAGTGTGGGTATGTGAGGAAACGTTCTATCCTTTTTTGATTTTTCTATAATTAATGTTAATTTTTAAAATTTTGTGTTAATTTTTAGTAAAAGACTAGAAATTGACCTCGCCAAAATTATCATTGATTGTCATTCGCCAGCCATCTTTGACGCCGTTTTTTTTTCGATCATTCGGTACTTCTCTATAGAATGATGATAAGGATGGGTAACATTAGGTCAAAACCTCCTCTATAGCTATATATTTTTTAGAAGAAAAACTCAGAACTTACGACCGATAAAAATCAAAGAGATTTTCCTTGATTTAAGTAAGAACAATCTTCGGATTGTCACGATGTTTTGAACAGGGCACTCTCTCCTCAATGAACACATCAGTAGATTGAAGCTATGAAACAATGGCGCATGCAGATTCTGTGGGAAAAACAGGGAAACATCAAAACACCTCATCACTGAGAGCACCGAGACGACAACCATTCGATATCGAAGATGGAGAACTAACCTCTGCAAAACCGTTTCAGATACGGGGGTCAAAGCCCTGAGGCTGTAAGATGAGTCCTAACTCAAGAAGGGGGGGTTATAAATAGATCTATAAGGTCGCGGTGATGTAACTTCCATCTCCCATACAGTCTACATCTACATCTTAGAAGTTAGAAGAAAAATGTATATGTATATAAAAAAAGTTTATTATTTTATTTACAATACATATATACCAATTATAATACAATCACTAAATATATAGACTAGATTAGGGTAAATTTTAATTTAAAAAATTATTAACAGTTATTAAAAGTTATATAGACTCAAAAACTTAGTCACTTAGCGTGTTTAACATAGGTATAATTAAACACAATATGTGGGAAAAATTTTAATATAATATAATTTCCGATATTTTCATTCTTGGCAAATGTCTGAATTTTAGTTATTTTTATTTAAAATCCGGTACATTCCAAAGTAATACATTGAATTTTGACTGAAGCCTGTTCCACACAAATCAGTTAAGATTTATTTCTACAGACGACATCCAAAAAATGACAGAAAATACTATCACAGATTATACAGATTATAATCTTTGTTCTTTCTTTATTGTTTTTCGTGGTTCCAATTTTCGGAATCGGGCACTAGTTAGGTGACTAGTTTGCGCACGTAGCACGCCCACTTATGGCCTCTAAAATTGTGCACAGCGCCTGACCGGCACAGTTATTAGAGAGATATCGGAAAACCGAATAGCGTCATCCAGTATTTACGCGTACCTTATCATGGTTACGATATGCGCGAGTCAACGCAACACCCGCTAATAACGTTACCGCCTGACGTAATTTGCGGGTCAATTACACCAAGCGCTCTTTCTAAATAACCTCTGATAACGTTTAAAAATTGCTTAAATGGGCATGTGCGGGTATTTGACAACCGGAGCCGGCCGGCGAGATCTTTTATTTTAGGTTGAATTGTTTTGAATTATTTCTTTAGTTTTATTAGGTAATTTGATATTTAAGTTATATATTATATTTAAGAATTAGTTTTAATTAAATAAATATGGCCCAAAATATGGATTCCACCTCTTCCAATACTAAAGAACCTATAAAGAGTCTTAGGTTTACAGCAGATGACGACTTAAGCTTGATTTTTATGCGTCCGTTATCCGTTGATACGATGGTCCGATATTAATTTTATTGGTTGACTTTAAAGACTTCAATTGGTTAGAAACGGTTATCCAATCGAAGTCTTTAAATTCAACCAATAAAATTAATATCGTATCGTCGGAAAACGGATGCATGAAAATCAAGCTTTAGCCCTTCTAAGAGAATTTGTTGCTTGTTGTCCTAAACCCATTGGCAGACGTTGAACAAGAAAGCACTGGAAATAAGCACTTTAGCCCTTTAGTTTTAAAATACCTAGTAAAGAAAACAATTTCAAAGTTTTAAATTCAAAGTTAGGTTAAGTTTAAATAGCGGACGCGACGCGATCAGAATTCTTTCCGATCCGATAACTATAAATGAAGAGAGTTAATACCACCTCACGTAAAGGAAATAACACCTGGCCTTATTAACGTCCTTGCACGCTATTCGGTTTAGCGATATCTCTCTATTACGCTGTTTATTGTTATTTTACGCGAGTTTATTTTTGCGCATAGAAAATTTGACTCGTTTGCACATCGTCATAAAAAACAATTTTCGTATCACGAATTAGGGACAAGATTTTTATCTGTATACTTATAGGATACCTAATCTGTGATACTATTTACCTTTGAATGAAAATGACATACAACAGTTGTCACTGTTCTGTATGCTCTCTTTGGACAGACTTTAGCAATTTTCTAGGCTTTTATATGGATGTTTATTTATTTTCTCTATTTGTGCCAATATCTTGAACATTCAGTTTAAATTAACTAATAAATTAATTTTTGTGACTTCCATTGTCGTTGATATTGTAAATTAGTCGATTAAATAACATACAGGATGGTCCCCCTTGTATTCTGGAAATTTCTGTAGAATATTCTGCAGATAATAAATAAGTAGAAGAGTTCGTATATTCGATACAAGATGAAGAAGTTCTATTTTTATTCCGATTTTTTCCCATTAATTTCTGAACTCACTGGCTTTCTGTGTCTGGGTGTTTTTTGACATGAAAAATTCGATGTCAATATGACTCTTACTTCTTCCCCTAGGAGATGCAAGACCTTGTCGTTGGTGGGGAAGCTCCTGGTCAGGTGCTGGGGGGAATCCCCTCTAACACTTGGCTTGGTCTAAGAAGCATCTCACTCATCGTCTTGTCCCTGACTGTAGTGTCGTGGCCAGGGAATTGCACCAAGACATATAACGATACCGGGCGGGGCTACGGACAGCCTCAATCTTGGGGCACCGGGGGGCACCCCATTGTATTTTACCCCTTACTTCTACATGCGGGGCTCTGTAGAAGTGGACCGACTGTCCTTAGCGACTCATAGAAACACTATGAGATCTGGTAATAGTAGTAATAAAAACATCACCGGTGAAGCTGTGGGGAAACCCCCTAGCGACACTGGGAACAGTAACAATGGAAGTTCCAAGGGGCCAAACCCAAAGAGAACTACAGGAGAGGCGGCTGACACTTGCGTGAGACCATCCTCCGCAAGTGGCATACAAGCTACCACCTCCTCCAAGGTTCGGGAGCCTACCTCCTACCTCTAAACCCAACAGGCGACACAAGCTACCGTTTCGTCTACCCGTCCTGGGTCGTAGCTCCTCGACTGTGAGGGACACGGGTCTCCGTAGGAAGTCCTGGGACTGTATGATGAGTTATAACTCAAGAAAGGGGGACACAATAGATCTCTAAGGTCGCAGAGATTAACCCCCGTCCCACTTATTCTAATTCTAATGACTCTTACTTGTAGGGGGAGCCACCTACATATTTTTAACTGGTTTGAAGTGTAATAACTTTTTATGAGCATCTGTATAAAACTACTGAGTGGCAGAATATACATTTTCGCCGTTCAATACGTAAAAAATGTCTCTTGTTAAAAATCGCTACGAGCAGAGATGGGGAAACACCCAGTATATTGAAATTTGAATTGAATATTGAGATATATACCCGATAGGTAAATACAGGGTACATTGAATTTGGGTAAATATTATATACCCGGTATAGCATAGATCTGTAAGGTCGCAGTGATTAACCCCCCCCCCCCACTCATTCTAATTCTAATATACCCGGTATGTACCCAGTAGTATATTTATTTTGTTAATTTAACGTACTATAACAAATTTTAACAACAATTGACACAAAGACTGCACAATAACACAATAGCCTTATTTGTTTCGAAAATACAGCACAACGCAGACAGTTCAAAGGGGTTCCCCGACGAAATATACCCTCAATAGGTATATACCAACCGCCCATCACTGTCTACGAATAACTGTTCTCGAGATACCTATTTGGAATGTAAATTATCAATACATGTCATTATTGACAAAAAATAAATATGTTGGCTAGATAGTTATTTGACTGAAATGATAAATTTAGGAACTTATTATTTCTTTTAATTAGTTATAATTTATTCTGTAGTTTTAATTTATTCTGGAAGAAATTATGATGAAACTTGTGTTGAATCTTTGGCACATAAACATACCAAATTTATGATTTCAGTCTAGTAACATCAGATCAACATGTTCAATTTTTGTCAATAATGACATGTATTGATTATTTCGATTCCAAATATCTCGAGAACCATTACTCATAGCGATGTTTACCTAAAAACCTTTTTTTACATAAAATACCGTGGAAACATATTTTTTCACTCGGTAGTTTTATACAGGTACGGACGAAAAGTTATTACTCTTCAAACCAGTTAAAAAATATGCATGTAGCGCCCCCTACAACTAGGAGTCATACTGACATCTAAATCAAATTTATCATTTTAAAAACACACCCAGACACCCATTTTCATTTTACATTAACATTAGTTCAGAAATTATTTGGAAAAAAAAATCGAAATAACAATGAAACTTCTACACTCTGTATCTCCGAAACCAAGAATTTTAGGACATACATTTATAGGAACATTTTTACTTATTTTTTTCCGAATAAAATTCGTACCACCCTGTATAACTCTATATAAAGTAAGTAGAAAATGCATTATATACAGAGTGAGCTCAAGAAGGGCCTGCAGTTAAGTCACACGATTTTACCGAAATACTATCTAAGCTATCTGAAGCCATATCGACTGACTCAGGTGGGTATAACTCTTTGTATTCATTTTCCTGTATATCCCGAACATTATCAGGTAAATAGTCCTTCCATGATCTGAATAAGTATCTCGTAAATTTTCTTAACTGTCTAAATTTACAATATGTCGCACCCTCAGCTGATTCTAACTGTTGAGTTTGAATCAAAAAACCCTTTTCCTTAAAAGTTTGTTCTAGTTTTTCCCTCTGTAGAGATTTTTTAGATTTCCTTTTTTTATTCCTTAAAGCCGAGGCACTGTTGCCAGATGTTTCCTGTTGAATAGCCGTCAAAGCAGTACTGGGCAGTTCGGTAGTGAGCAAAAAATCGGTGTTTGAGCAGGCTCCAGATCCAGAAGTACTATCCAAGGGGGACAGTGGATACATTTTTTCGCCGCTGGCTTGGAGGAAGGCACCCGTACTGGAACCTTGAGTACTGCTGATCTGCTGTTGAAGTGTTTCCCTGGGAAAGAATTCGTAGCCTCTCATACTTTTATCGCCAGTACCACTGTAGTACCTAAAACAAAAAAATAAATATACAGGGTGGCGCCTTTCATACGACGCGGAGGCTCCAAGGAGGACGATGGTTTGTATTTAATTAAGTAGGTTAATTTAGAGCATTTTTTAAAAATATATAGAGTTCTACAGGGTGTCCCTCAAAAAAGTTACACATCAAAGTTGTGTTTTTTGCAACGGAACGCCCTATATATTAATTGATTTTGTATTTTAAAAAACTTTGGTACGACCGAAATCGGGGATGGAGAACTAACCTCTGTAAAACCGTCTCAGATACAGGCTTTTGTCAAAGCACTGAGACTGTGTAATGAGTTATAACTCAAGAAAGGAGGGTACAATAGATCTATAAGGACGCGGTGATTAATTTCTACTAACTACTACGAGATATCTAGATAATAATTAAGAGAGAGTTAGAAAATAGTCAAGAGAGTGAGTTAGAGAATAGTGAAGAAAGACAGTTAGAGAATAATCATGAGAGAGTTTGAGAATAGTGAAGAAAGACAGTTAGAGAATAGTCATGAGAGAGTTTGAGAATAGTCGAGAGAAAAAGGCAATGGTCAAGAGGCAGTAAGAGAATAGTCAAAAAAGGGGAGATAGCGTTAGAGAATAGTCAAGGGAGAGTTAGAGAATACGAGAGAGCTAGATAATAGTCAATAGAAGAGAGGGAGAGAGCGTTAGAGAGGCTTAGCGAATATTTAAGAGGAAAAGAGAGTTAGAGAATAGTGGCATATTATTTTTGGGGATACCCTGTAGAACTCTATATATTTTTAAAAATGCCCTATACTAATCTATATATGCTCAAAAAAATCATTCCAGTACAAACTGTTGTTCTCCTTGGAGTCTGCGCATCGAAAGAGTTAGATAATGGTTATGAGAGAGTTAGAGAACACAAGAGAGATTTAGAGAATAGTTAAAAGAGAGTTAGAAGTATAGTCAATAGAAGAGAGATAGCCTTAGAGAGAGTTAGAGAATGGTGAAAAAAGAGTTAGAGAATAGTCAAGATACGAAAATAAACTAAAATTCGCTCACCTGAAATTGCCTCCCGAATCAACAGACAGCATCTTCTTCTCTTGCAAGCTGGGTTTAGCGCCTCCAGTAAACTTAAACTTGCATATACTGACTTCTGTTGCGGGATTGGTCGAATTCTCCATCGGAATCGGCGGTATAAAAATGGCAGAACGTTTTCTTTTGGCCGGAGAGGTTTTGTCCGTAAAATTTAGGCTAGCGTTTCTTTTAGGTTTATGTAGACTACTACTGTCAGCTACCTTATTGATTTGTTTTGGCAGTTTGGGAACTATCTTTCTTAGTTGGTCCGATGGTTCTTCTATCTCAATCTCGTTAGGATTAGGACCAGGTCTGGGGCTAGTACTCGGAATAGGACAGTTCATGTTCTTCGCTAGACGCTGGTACATCATCAGTTGCTGCTGAAGCGCTAGTGGATGGATGAAGACACCAGCGTTGGGCCAATACATATAGCTGAAAATATCAAATACTTATACCGGGTGTTTCTCACTTACGTTAGGAAAAACAATAACGCATAAAATTTGGCAAAAAGAGCGGCATTTTTGTTTCTTAAAAAAGTATACCGTTGGGTAGCGGTATACTTTATATATTTAGCAACAACCGCCGTAGTTGAAAAAATTATTTCGTTTTTAGCGGTATTTCTGTTTTTCTTTAAATATATACCGCCGAACGGCGGTATTTCTTTCGTCGAATTGTCTATACCGCCGGCGGAAACATGCTAGGTGAGACCCGTGCGGGTTAGTGTGCGTGTACCTTTATAGTTACCTTAGAATAAAATTATGATAGTACTTACCCACCAGGTTCACTTGTTCCTTCTGGGGTTAGCGGTATATCGGGACTTGAAGTGGAAGTACTATGTGGCGTGGTTGGTGGAAACTTCAAATCATTTCTGAGCTTTGGTGATGGAGTTTCATTAATTATTTCAATATCACTATCGGACTGGGCTTCTAATTTCAGTTCCGTACCAGGTTTTTCGTTACTATCCATTAATCCTATTTTAAGATGGTTTAAATCACGAATACATAAATTTAATGGTTCATTTTGATCTTCTTTGGGTTCACTCTAAAATAAAATTGGAATCTGGATAAAATTTAATAATTGTACCTATAAGTGATGGGCATTACGATTCTTTTTAGTGGCGCCTTGATTAAAAATTATTGTTTTTAACACAGCTATGGCACTCTAGATTGAAATTTAAAATACAATTTTTTAAGCGAAGAGAATGACAAAAGTTGACTATGATATGTGATTCTATTCGGAGTGTTATTTTCTATTAAACAAAGTAAAAAAAAAATACTGAGGGTGCTATTTAAAAATCAAAAGTTGTAGTCATTTTCGGTGAAATAGGAAGTGACCGAAAACATTTGAATACATCGTAATTTAATCGTTATTTAGGTCATATACCAAATCTCGTTTTTTATATGAAAGTTATAGGTGTAAAATAAAAAAGTTATAGCCACTTTTGAGACGCACCTGGTATACTTTTTATTTATATATTAATATCTCTGAAATTATCGAAATGTATTTACTCATATGGATTATGTAAAGTGATCTGAAAGGAAGCCAAAAATGCAATAATATACAGGGTGTTTCCGTATTAAAAAATCATCCCGATCCACTCACACTTTTTTGAGTCACCCTATAGAATTTAAATATTTTCCTGAATTACATCCTCATACATTCTCTACAGTTTTTTTATTCTATGAGCTACAGATGCCCGACGCATTATTGGCGGACCCTGTATAATTCAAATATTAATTTTTTAAACGAACCGTATTTTAAGCAATGAATCAATTCTCACGATTCTTTGAACGAACGAGCCGTAGAAACAAACGAGTCGCATTCTGATCCGATTCAATTTCGTTCAAATTTTATGGATCCGTACTGGCCACGATTCAGTTGAACGAATCGTATTCTAGGCGTTGCGTTGAGTCGAATCTCGCGAATGATTTTTAATACTCGTTTAAGTGAACGACTCATTCAATCGTTGCCCACCTCTTTTAGTAACATACCGTGTAGTTTTTACTCTCTTGAGTCAGTCTTTTTTCCAGTAAGCTACTTATAATTTTACTCTGCACGTCATTTCGGTTAACCAGGTCAAAATCACTTTCCATAGTGACATTTTGTTTTTTAAAATTTTGGTTACTGTCTTTTTCTAAGTAGATATTGGCATTGGGTGTTCCAGGGAAAATTGTTCCGTAATTTTTGTAAATCAGATGACAAATGTCAGCTTTTTTTGGTTTTCTGCCTCTCCGTGGTTTGGAATTATCCAAAGTTATTTCCCCCATATAAGGCAAGTCTTGATACTTCACTATTCTGGTACTATTAATTTGTTGTTGAACAGTACTACTAGTTGTTTTTTTGGTTGTGTGTATTTCGTTGATTTTTTGAAGCCAGTTTTTCACCGATTCGTTCGGGCTTTCTTCGGGTATTCCCGGGAACTCTCGGGCCGTCGTCGGAGGGAGTTTGCATGACGTCACTGGGTTTTCTTCTTTGGAAGTTTTCGAAGAATTCTTGGATTCAACCTCAACTTTTTCAATATCATCTTCTAGATTGATGTTACTGATCATCGGTGAACTAGGTGGCCTAAAATGATGTAAAATTAATTAAGCACTTCGAGTAGAGACTTTAAAAATATACAGGGTGTCCCAATACAAGGGTGTTGGGACCCCTATAACTTTCTTATTTTTTTCAGATAAAAAAACAAACGATGACATATTCTTTCAATTTCAATCTAGGGAGACTAATTTTTAATCAAGGAGCCTTGGAAACATAGATTTGATCGTCTAATGTTTTTCGTGTCTTTTCCTGGCTGGTAAAAAGATGACCAAATCATATTTGTCATCTTAACTCGATTTTTTCAAATGGAACGAGTGTGGCTTATTTGGAAAAGGCATTTTTTAACGAATAGGTCAAATTATCGTTATATTTATGACTCTGGCAGTCTAGATTGACATTTAAAATACAATTTTTTTAAGAGAAAATGTCAAAACATGACATGTCATTCTATGAAAAAATACCGAATGTGTCATTTAAAAATAAAAAGTGGTAGTAATTTCCGGTGAAACAGGAAGTGACCGAAAAGAATTGAATACGTCAAGCAATCTTCATTTATGTCGTATACTAACATACCAAATCTCGTTATTTTATCTGAAGAAATAAAAAAGTTATAGGGTTTTGCCATTTTTGAGAAATACCCGGTATATATTTTTGTGTTTCTTCTTGAAATACATTGAAAACACCGATCATCTGAAAAACAGGCTGAGCCGCTCCGCGCCGTGCAAATAATTTTTTTTTAATATATACTTTTGTGCGCGCTAAAAAAATATGCTTCAAAAGTACACGTTAAAAAAATGTCTTGCGCGGAGCGGCGCGGCGCAGCCGGTGTGAACGCACCTTTATATGGGACACTATATGATTGACTTTAAAGTGTATTTAGAATTAATTAATACAGATAACATAGTATTTATGTTATATGCGAGCTATTAAACTAAAAGAAAATCTATTTTCATAAGATCATAAAATGCGATACTTACTCTGCTTTTGGTGTTGAATTTTTCAGTAATTTCTCGGGGATTGTCATGGAACTTGGTTCGGAATACGTCATTTTCTCCGGCAAAGGCAACGTTGGACAAAAAATGGGTTTGTCAAGTTCGTCCGATTGCATTGTAATTAATACTGCAAAAATGATCAATAAATTATTAATCTAAAATTGAAAATAAATTTATTTATTAATGAACATTAATATTAGTGAAAATCCCCATAAACTCGATCAAAAAAAATTCCAGAAAATATATATTATAATACACCGAGGTCTAAGAAAAATACACTGAAAATAATTATACAGGGTGGTGCCTCTCATAGAAGCGGAGACTCCAAGAAGAACGACACTTTGGATTGAAAAGAAATTTTCGTTTGAAAAAGTGTTCAAAAAAGTTATAGAAGTTGTGTTTTTTGTAATGGAACACCCTATATATTAATTGATTTCCTGATTCTAATAGAAAAATATAGGCGAGTTTCATTAGAGAAGCATAATATGGCTAAAATGTAAAGTTTTTGATATTTTATGCAGCGAATAGGAAAGGAAACATATTGGGCATTTTATTTCATCTAGGTATTTTTGTAATTATACGCTTATATCTATTTTTAATTATGTAATAATTAAAATGTTTTAAATATGTATCTTTTTAGTACCCTTCAGTATTTTACTCTACATCCTTTAATTTTTGTTAAATTATCAAAAGGTATATCACAGCCACCTAGATTTTATTAAATAATAAGATCTACTGAGGCAAAATCATAAAAAAAATATCTAGGAAAATCTTTGTCTGAAGGGTAAGCAACATTAATAGTATTTTAAAGATATATGAATTCTCCATTGGATACCGGTATAATATACTGGGTGTTCCATTTAAAATAAAAGAGTAACTTGCTTTTAACAGTGGCCAATGTTCAGTATTAATTTCGTCTCACCCTGTATAACTTTTTGGGACAAATTTTAATTTGGTTTAAGATACAATGGTTATTGTAATTAAATATCAGACTATACAGGGTAAATTACAATTTAAGTAGCTGTTATTGAAATTTAAAATTTATTCTACATTTTCACAAAATGTGAAATAAGTATGTCAAAATCCTTACATTTTAGGCATATGCTTCGTTAATAAAACTCACCTTTATTTTTTTCCTATAATCCGAAAATCAATTAATATATAGGGTGTTCCATTATAAAAAAACAAACTTTGATGCGTAACTTTTTTGGAGGACACCCTATAGAACTCTATATATTTTTATAAATTGCTTTCAATTAACCTACATATGCTTCCAAAATTTCATTTCGATATAAACTCCCTTTCTTCTTGGAGCCTCCGCGTCGTTTGAGAGGCGCCACCCTGTATATTAAATGGAATTCAGTTAGGTAACTTACTATCAAGCATATTTAACTCGTTCTAACTATTACAGAGATATCACAGCACAGACCAATCATCTCAAATAGGAAGTTTACGGAAGTTTCCTTAGTTAAGGAACTAAAGAATTCTTCTACGTTATAAAATGCCCAAAAAACTCACTATAACTCGAAAACCCCGCGTTTTAAGTAAGTTTTTCCTACTTAAGGAACTAAAGAACCGTTCTATGCTAAGAAAAATCGTCCAAAAACTCGCTATAACCCGAAAATCCCGCTGCTACTGGCCATAGAAGGCCGTTATTGGTGTCGCGGACGGCGTTATTTTTGGCGTCGGGACGCTCTGCCTCTCCCGGCGTCCCGCGATTTATTCTTAATTTGGCCGTCGTGTAACCCGAGATTGAACCGTATTTGGGCTTAGAGGCGATCGGTTTACAATTATTATTAAACCGAGCTGGCCATCTTGAGTTGCCAGTTCGGTGTTTTGCAACGGACTTATATATTTTTAGTATTCGCTGATTTCCTGATTGTTATGTTGCATCGAAAATTCCTACTAATGCTAAGATAATATACATAAACTAATATCACAAATGTTATACACATGTCATACAATTTTTTTTTAATTTTTATCCTCTAATTTTTTTATTTTTTTTATCTTTAGTCTCAAGTTATATAAAGTTATGTAAATTATATAAGAGCAAATTTTTTTCTAAAAGTTTGAAGAGTTTTACAGAAATTAAAGATAAAAAACTGCATTATATACAGGGTGAGTCTTAAATAAGTGCAAATATTTTTAGGGGTACTATATTTCAACCCCAGAAACACGTATATGAAGTTTTTTTTGCAAAATGAAAAATTTTCGGGTTTTTTTAGTTTTTAGTTAAAAATAATAAATTTCTTGATAATATGGCAGTATACGTAGTAGATTAAATTTGCATGAAAGAAAACCCAAAAAAGATTCAGTGATTCTCAAAATTTATTCAAAAAATTATTTTTTTTTTAATTTTCAAAGTAAAATAACTCAGTTATTTTGGACTTGCTTGAAAAACGGCAAAGAGAAAATATGTTTCTTTTATCGAAATCTACCAGCCCTGAAAATATTTGCAGGTATTTAAGACTCGCCCTGTATAACTTTTTAACATACCTACATCAACGTAGTTTAAACGAGTATTATTATTATTTTATTTCATTTCATTTAACCAGATAATTTTGTTTTCCATCGTGTTATCTTAATAAACCGCACTAAAAATGAATTTGTGCGAGTGAGTTTATTGAGTGAGTTAATTGATATTTTTGATGCACTAGTGCAATAATTCTACATGTCGAAACTAGCGTGGAATGGCCAATAACCAAAATTTGACGTCAATTATATTACTCGATTATTTTGATTTTGATTACCCAATTTAATCTAGTCGCCTATGTTAAAAAATAAAATAATGCATTTGTTACCTTTATTTGTGAAAATAAGTATACCGGGGGCATCTCAAAAGTTTTGGTATGTTAGTATATGGCATAAATTAGGATTGACTGACTTATTCAGTTGTTTTCGGCCACTTCCTGTTTTACCGGAAATAACTACAACTTTTGATTTTTAAATGGTACCCTCTGTATTTTGTTACTTTATTGGATAGAAAATGACACTCTGAATAGAACGACATATCATATGTCAACTTTTGACATTTTCGAAAATGGTTTATTTCAAATTGCAAAATGCGATTCATAATGACAATTTGACTCGAAATACCAAGTGTGTGGTACCAAATTATTCGTAAAAAAGTGCTTTTGCCAGATATGCTAAGGAGCCACCCTCGTTCCGTTTGAAAAAAAATGAGATATGATTAAAAATACTATTTTGGCATCTTTTAACCCGCCAGGACAAGACACAAATAAAATTAGACGATCAAATCTATTTTTCCAAGGCTCATTGATTAAAAATTAGTGTTTTTAACATAGCCTCTAGATTGAAATTGAAAATTCAATTTTGTTTTAAGCAAAAATGTGAAAAGTTGACATATGATATGTCATTCTATTCAGAATATAATTTTCTATCGAATGAAGTAAAAAATACCGAGGGTGCCATTTAAAAATCATTGTTGTAGTCATTTCCAGAGAAACAGGAAGTGACCAAAAAGAATTGAATTCGTAAATCAATCCTAATTTATGTCATATATCAAATACATTATGACACACTTAATCTCGTTTTTTTATCTGAAAAAAAAATAAAAAAGTTATAGGGGTGAGCCACTTTTGAGACGCACCCTTTAGAGTGTATTATATTCTTACAAAGGTCATAATAAGGCAATTAAAATAAAGAACTAATATATATAGGGCGTTCTCTTACAAACATAAATTTGAATAACTAAATAAATCACGATATCTCCAAAATTATACGCTCGCTTGATGTGAAGCGACCGTATAGTTAAAGCGATTAAGGGACACCCTGTATACCAACATTGCAAAGGTATAGAGAAATATATCCTTCCAAATGTTTTATGCGCAAAAAAAGGCAAGTATCAACCAGTATTAGTATTATAAAAATTATGATTACCTATATGGTACTTACTTTAAAAAACTGTTTTCGTAATCCATGGTAAAATTAATTTGATGTCTGTCAAGTCATTCCTGTAAGCACAAAAACAAATTCACTATCATCACAATAATAACTATTAACCATACGTTTGTCACCAGTATTACACCATTTTTACTCCCGTATTACACTTTAAACAGATTAGAAAAATAATACTTAAAATTCTTAAATTAATTATAAAATTAATCTTTGCAAAAAATAACAAAAATGCTCTTTATATGATAAAATAACGAGTTTGAATAATAAGTTTACAAAAAATACTTATTGATCTAGTTCGAAAATTATTTTGTTAGATTCTTTTTTGGTTTGCGACTGTAAAAACAAGAATATACGAAAGGCATGCTTCAATTTACTGTATTAATGACATAAATAGATTGAAAATGTGTAGGTTTTCATTCAGGGCGGGCTATAGAAGGACGAGAGTAAATCGGTCTGGACGTTCAAATATGTATTTGCATGTCGCGCGTTTTTCTCAGAGATGCGAATCTCTGAAATAACTACACTCGCCGCACAGTGGAGTATTTTTCATATCTACGAAATAATAATTAGGAAATCAACCCTTATAGATTACTTTAATTTAACTGAATCTTTGTTGGTATGGTTATGACAGTAAAATCTTATCTATCTTATTTCTTATTTATTTTTAATTCGTAGTCAGCGCCCAAATATGTCAATACAAGTCACAGAATCATACCAACAATCTGTTTATAGAATTTGTTATCAAAAGTGCCGTAGTAATATTAATATGATATACAGGGTGGTCCGATTTGTATTCCGGAAACTTCGGTAGCATATTCTGCAGATAAAAATAAGTAAAAAAATTCGTATATATGTATGTCCTAAAGTACTTAGTTTTGGAGATGTACAGGGTGTAGAAGTTTTATTTTTATTTCGATTTTTTCTAAATAGTTTCTGAAGTAACGTCAATATTTGGATGAAAATTGGTTTCTGGGAGTTTTGTGACACGGGAAATTTGATTTTGATGTCAAAATGACTCCTATTTGTAGGGGGCGCCACCTACATGTGTTTTAACTGTTTTGAAGAGTAATAACTTTTTGTCCGTACCTGTATAAAACTATTGAATAAAAAAATATACATTTCCATGACTTTTTACGTAAAAAATGTCTCTTGGTAAAAATTGCTACGAGCAACCGTTCTCAAGATATTTAGAATGGAAATAGTCAATACATGTCATTATTGACAAAAAATAAGCACGTTGAGAGTATAGTTATTTAACTTACTTTATTTATTACTTTATTTAACTGAAATAAATACGTTTTTTTTTAATTAATCATAAATTTTTCTGCGAAAAAATGATGATTAAACTGTTTCTGTTGAACTTTTGGCACAAAAATATTTCAAATTTATGTTTCATTCTAATAACTATTTAGTTAACATCTTCAGTTTATGTCAATGATGACAGGTATTGATAATTTCAGTTCCAAATATCTCGAGAATCATTACTCGTAGCGATTTTTACCAAGATGCCTTTTTTATGTAAAAAAAGTTGTAAATGTATATTTTTTACTCAGTAGTTTTATACAGGTATGGACGAAAAGTTATTACTCTTCAAACCAGTTAAAACATATGTAGGTGGCGCCCTCTACAAGAAGGAGTGATATTGACATGACACCAATTTTCATCCAAATATTGACGTTAGTTCATAAATTATTTGGAACAAATTGAAATAAAAATGAAACTTCTACACTCTGTATCTCAGAAACTAAGCATTTTAGGACATACATTTATACGAACTTTTACATTTATTTTAATCTGCAGAATATGCTGCCGAAGTTTCCGGAATACAGTTCGGACCACCCTGTATATTTGAAGTACTTGGACGTCTTTGTAAAGATGTATTTTAGCATAAACTTATTTGTAGTTTTGACCTTTTTTCCTGTTAAATATAACTTGTACTATATTGACATTCTGATTGGGCGATTTTTAATTTCCTTTTCAAAACTGTAGTAGCTAAAAACTGATATTCGACCGGATTCGGGTTGACTTAATTTTTTTCTTATTAAACAGTCACTCTGCATTATTTTCCATTAGAATTCAACTGCCGGTAGCTAATATACAGGGACTTTTCAGGTGCCATGTCTTTATGAAAGAAATCTTTTCAAGTCTGGTGTCACGAAAAGAACGTCAAAGCGAAAAACTTGGCTGTCTTTCAGTATGTTGTTAAAAAATTAAATATAGAAGATCCTGATGAATACACATATACTGAAATTATCAAAAAAAATTACAGGTAAATTAAATGAAAAGTGGCATATCTGCCATCACACTTTAAAAGTGTTCGTTGCGCGCTTTCATCATGTGGTTTGATGAAGAAATAGATATCCTTCCTAGTCAATGTGGTGCAAATATGGTTCCAGCAAATAATGTTGGTACAACAAAAAATTCTTTTAAAACAATATAGATATCAAGCAAGAATAATTTAAATATTTCTTATAGAGTTTGTCTAATTGACTTTGGTCTTAATATCTTGATATAGTATTCTTTGTTGAGGAAAATTCATAGCTGTAGACATTTTAATTTTACAAGAACTTTCAAATAATCATTAATATCAGATTTAATAGAATTAAAAGTTTTTTGTATTTTAATACCGTATGATAAAAAAAACGGCGCCAAACACGGCTGGGGAATGACAATCGATGATAATTTTGGCGCGATCAATCTCTTAGACGGCATTTACTAAAAATTGACATAAAACTTAACATTAATTATAGACAGATTAAAAAAGGATAGAACGGTTCCAGACACACAAATCTATTTCCAAAAGGAATTTTAAACTACACCATTTAAAATTCCAATTTTTATTCAATATAAAAAATACAGCCTTCAGAAGGCCAACTAGGAGATACGAGGTCCTGTCGTTAGTGCGGAAGCTCCTAGTGAGGTGCTAGGGGGAATCTCCTCTAGCAGTTTGCCTGGGTTTACGGAGAGTCTCACTGGTCTTGTCCCTCGTTGTAGTGTCGTGGCCAGGGAATTGCACCAAGACGTATAAACTATGCTGGATGGGACTACCCTGTGCGTGGTCCCAGACACCCTCTACTGTCTGTGGTCATGTATCACCGGCAAAGGGTGTGGAGGGGTCTTCGCTTAACCGCCTGGACCAAGAGGAGACAACCTCACCAAAAATCTAAATGCTACGATGGCGGGACCAGGCCAAGGGGATGCGTAACTAGATAGAAGACAAGCCTCTACTGGTCTCAATCTTGGGGCACCAGGGGGCAACCTATTGGATTCTCGTCTCCCTCTCTGTAGAAGTGGAACTAACACGACACTGTCTAAGTTATTTAGATTAATTAGAATCATAATGAATATTTATAATAATTTTGTTTAATTTTAACAGAAATAATGTAAAAACTTATTATTTTAATGTAAATAAATTATGATTGAAAGTGTGTTAAATATTCTTGCTCGGCGCTTATGATTCGAAAATATTGCGTGGATTCGTCAAATCCACGTGGGTGGATCAGACGAGTAGGTACTTCTATATCGAAGCAAGCCGTGTTTCTAACCGGGCGAGTTCTTTCAGTACTGCTGCGACAACGTACTGTCTCTCTTCTATACAGATCAATACAAGATTTCCACGCAAATTCTTCATTAAAATTAATAATATATACAGGGTGTCACAATATTCCGTGGACATAGAACTACTATGTATTTTTGGAATCGAAATGAGTTCATTGAACACAATTTACCTCTGTACAAAAGTGCTTTGTTGGTTCGCTAGGGGGCATCAAATTTTAAAAAAATAAACACATTTTTTAAGACATTTTAAGAACCGTTATTCCTATTTGAATGAGATTTTGGGTGACTATGTTTTTCTAAGAGCTTTAACATTTGCTTACATAAATTTTAGTGTAAATATTTTCCAACTCCACCGACGACAGATTTTCGTAAAATGGTCCTTCTAGTATTTACCTTTACTACATTTTTTGTCTTTTGTAAAAAACGCCACATCGCATAGTTTTTGATAAAAAATGTTTTGGATAATTTATTTTTCCAAAGCAGATCTATATGAAATATACAGGGAGTTCCAATATTCCGTGGACATAGAAGAACTACGTATTTTTTTAATCAAAATATGTTAATCCCACACAATTTATCTTTATACAAAAGTGCTTCGTTTGTCCGTTAGAGGGCACCATTAAAACATAAATTCGAACGTTAATTAATTTAAAATTTATTAATTTTTTTAACGCTTTTTATGAAGCTTATTGTCAAATAAAATTTATTCCAACTAAATGATTAGACTATAATTAATTTTATGCGCCTATGGAGGCCTTGATGTGTCAAAAAACATTTTTTGAAAATCAGCTACAGAATTTTTTTTTCTCAAAAAGTATGTAGGGTGGCGTTTTTTTATAAGTGACAAATAATGTAGTAAATACTAGAAGGACTATTTCACGAACAAAAAATCGGTCGTCGGTTGAGTTGGAAACTATTTATACTAAAATTGATGTAGGTGTGGGAGTAGTTTCCACCCTTCTCATATTTTTTCTTAATTATTGTGAAAGTCAAATGTTAGATCGCTTAGCAAAACATAGACGCCCAAAATTCCATTCAAATCGGAATAAACGGTTCTTAAATTATCTGAAAAAATGTGTTTATTTTTTAAATTTTGAGGCCCTCCACCGGACAAACGAAGCACTTTTGTATAGAGGTAAATTGTGTCCAATGAATTTATTTTGATTCCATAAACACATAGTAGTCCTATGTCCACGGAATATTGGGACACCCTGTATATTCCATTTTCTTATTTATTTATTTTTACTTACACCACGTTTCGATCAAATGTATGAGTCTCTGATTTCTCGATGCGTATATATACTCTTAATAATAATAATATAAGCAATAAGCAGTAATATCACAGGTAATATAGAGTATACTCATTTTTAAGCTTTAAGACAAAATAATCGACGGAAATACCGTTGTTTTTCCCGGGCCCTCTTGAAATTTGTTTTTTTAGACAGTGAGTTTATAAACATTTACAAACGTTTGGTGAAACTTATTTGCCAATTTTTCTTAAGTGTGTACGCGCTTTAAAACGCCTGCATATTTCCAACCCTGGCCTAACAATTTCAAATTTTAATTAAATTAATAAAATCCATTTAAAGGTGTACTAATTTAATTTGTAGGTATTAAATTGTTTAAAAGCAAACATATACCATGCACATATTTTCTTATTACCAAACCAAACATATCTTACAAAAAAATGTTTTAGTTGTTCAAGTAGGTATAACATTATTATTTATAGATATAAACAAATATTATACCATATAGTACCCTACCAGACCCTACTGAGACAATGTTGTGCTACTAAATAAAGGTAATATTAATATTGTATTACTAAAATAATTGTTATAATCAAGATAGTCAGTAAAAGTTCACAATAAAGTGCGATCTGTGAACAAATTATAATATAGTCAATTTGCCACATTTCTGTCAAATACCATTGGATCGAATAAAAAAACGGCATCAAAGACGGCTGGGAATGATAATCGATGATAATTTTGGCGAGGTCAAGCCCTAGACTTTATTACTTGGTCCGTACTCTTTATTTTTAATCGCGCTTACTACCAGTTGGCCTTAAGAAGGTTGTAATTTATTTTTATTTAATTAGAGTTCGTTTTTGACAAGTTTTATGTTATTTTTAATAAATGACGTCTAGAGATTGACCTCGCCAAAATTATCACCCGTTGTCATTCCCCAGCCGTCTTTCCCTCCTTTTTTTTTGCGATCATACGGTAATTCTGAGTCAAGGATATATAGAAGAAGGATATTCAACTCCCTATAGCGGGCTATGTTGGAAAATATGCCGTATTTTGTCGAGGAAGACGATTTCGTCACGACCAATGAGCGTCGAGTATTTGATATTGAAAACATATAAATTGACGGTAACCTATGTTTTTTGACTTATTTCACTGACAGATGTGATGAGATTATTATTGTAATTTATAGATCCAAACGTTTTTTGCAAAAATAATGTATTTTAAAGTTATTTCCTAGAGTTTGGTTTGGCCTTCTATATTCTGGTATTTGTCTACTAATAAATAATATCTCGTTTGCAATGGATATTAATAAATTCTAGCCAATTTGTACAATGTACAATGCAGGCAATATTTCTGCCTCCTAACGCACTATTCTCGTAAAAGAAGATGTGGGTATTGTATATTAGTGTATCTAATTAAAAGAACAATGAAAAGTTGAATACCATAGGGGTACGTATATTATACAAAGAATTTGCATCAACATTTTTTTGGTTATATACTTGTACTGATATTTGTTTCTTGAACTAAAGAATTATACAGTACCTACAGTATACACAATATATAATCTGCAGCTACATAGGTAGGTAGCTATTGGTAATTAAATTTTTTATCCAATATAATATCTAACATCAGAAATATTGTTAATTATCAACTATAAACAACTAAGAACTAGAATTATCAACTATAAACACAATATAATATACTGTATCTTAAGCAATATGTAATTATTTAACAATTAATTTTTTTGGGAAATAAAAACTGGTACTAAATTCTTTTTGACTATTTAATTTCTAAGTCACAAATAATGGTGGACAAATAGCAAGAAAATTATACAAGTAAAACATAATTTTAACTTATTTCTCTAATGGGATTTTGGTATTGATCTACTTAGTAGGATATGCAGTTATCAATCATATTTTTGAATATTTATATGCAATATTGTTCAGGAACAGCCCAATTACTCTGAAAAAAAATATATGGTCAAATTCTTTGAAAAGAAACTTTTAAAATCAGTAATGATAAAAAAATATATAATTGTTGTATAGCAGAACCAGGGGACACAGAATTAGGGGAATTAACAATAGATTATTAAAAACTGCCTTCTCTTAAAAAAGTAGTATTATATGCACTTAGAAAGACTATAAAGGATATAAGTATGCATAGAAAGAAAGTATCTATACTACTGATATATATAACTATATATGAATACGATACCTACAGTATACAATATTACTAGTATAAAAATAACAGCACAGTCGGCACACTTTAAAATAAAAAAGCAGCATAATATTCAGGTATGTATATAAGTAATATTTTCTCAAAAATATTAGAATATGAAATAAATTGCAACTAAATTTTAATTAATAAACATAAACAAATAAAATTGTCAGTGTTATTAAAACTTTATGCAAATATATGTTACCTTAATACTTTGTCTTTAATCCTACTCTTCTGACATGGCTTTTCAAACTTATCCCCAAATCTCAATTCTTGTTATTAAGAATAATATTTATGAACTTTTGTTTCCATATTAATTTCAATATATTTGAATAAAACTGGAAAAATAATCAATATTGGCACTTGAAATTTTAATTTCTTATGTCCTTAAATTATTTATATCGTGTTATACATAATACTTACATAAATATTCAATTTAAAAAATAGATCAGCACTTGAACGAGTGAATATAAAATAGTATATTATCAATTTCTATGAGCAATATCATTACTAAATCAAGGAAATCTATTCCTAATGCCAATTTAAATTCTGTGAAGGCACAACACTTTCTTCAATATTTGTTTACTTCCAAAGGGCAAAGGGTATAACTTGAAATATTTCAACCAATATTTCAAGTATATATTTTAATTTTTGACATTAAGCACTCACATTTAGAACATCTGAAATAAGAAATTTTGTTATTCTATGCGTCTAAAAAGATATAACATTTTTCTCACTATAGAGCGAAATTTCTTTGCGGCTTCAGATACAAAACTTGCGGATTTCCATACATCGAAATACAAAATAAGATATTATTTATTAGTAGACAAATACCAGAATATAGAAGGCCAAACCAAACCTCTAGGAAATAACTTTAAAATAAATTATTTATTCAAAAAACGTTTGGATTTTGGATCTATAAATTACAATAACAATCTCATCACATTTGTCAGTGAAATGAGATAATAATAAATTTTAACTAGATAACAACACAAACGAAAAAAAAAACAAAACAAACAGATGTCAATTAAAGAGGGGAAGTGACAGCGAGACCTGGAAGATGTCTGCCATCTTGCCGTCGACAAAAATTTGGATGCGCACTCGTCGAAGCTCATTCTCCCACTTCCATATCTCTGGTATAATCCTTAAATCTTAATTCTTATTCAACATGATTTTAGACTTTAGACCCATTTTTAATTTATTACGTATATTTTACACCACAACGTAAAAAAGGCTGTTCTGGTAACAGGACGTAAAGCTAATGAAGAAATACTTGACTAGTGATGAATATTAGCTTAAATTAAATTAACTTAGTATTTTTATTAAAAATATGTATCTACAGTCTACAGTATCTACAGTCTACAGTATCTACCTATTTGCATTAATATATCGATGTATTTTAAAACATCGATACATCTTTGCCGTCCCTACCCAGCAGCTTGGTTTGACAATCTTGACATTTTTGACAAGCGAAGGTCACCACTTGACACTGACCGCTGACAGTAATCAACAAATTTTTGTAGTTTAAAATTGACAATATCTTTAAATTAACATTTGTTGTTTGTGTTTCGGGTTCCACAAAGTGTTATTCTTTTTCCTGTTATGTTATTCTTTCATTATTGTATTTACTAGCACGTAGCTTGAACTAGACAAGGTATATTTTTGTAATACATACGTATTTATTTGCCGAACTATTTCTATTAACATTTAAATTTCGTAGGCCATGTCTTATAAATATTGTTGCTTCATAGCCAGACAGAAAATGGTCTTAAAATAAGGGAGATAAGCAGTACCTAAGGTACAGACAGCAGAATGACGAAGAAGTTTGAATTTGACTGGCATGTTCCGGTACCGGAACCACTGCTTACTGGATGTGTTGTGGATAGATGGACAGAGGAAAGAGATAATAGTGAGTTGGAATCAAAGTGTACGTTTAAAGTTGATGAATATGGTTTTTTCATATATTGGAAAAGTGAAGGAAAGGTAAGAATAGTCTATATAAACAGTTTATTTACATTTACATATTCGCTACCAACAAGGCACTATCTCTGATAGACTGCAGCACTGTTGGAAATATTAGCTCCCCTGTTAATTTTACAGTTAAGCCATATAAACCATAAATAGGTTTTTTAAAGGTCTGCATATGCTGAATACACATGCCAAATTTGAAGAATTTTGCCAAAAAAGTGTGAGTGGATTGGTATAATTTTTTTATAATATATACCATATATTTTGGTATAATGTTCTATATATTATTGCATTTCTTGCTTTCTTCTTAATCACTTTATATAGTCTTGAGACATAACTAAATTTGATTTTATAATTTCAGGGCTATAAATAATAAATGAAAAAAAAAGGATTTTCAGCCCTTTAAAAAAAATAATAAAAATATAACATGTGTCCTTGTCAAAACTATGCTAGGTACTTACTATAATTGGTCTGAATTCTTTTACTTTATTATAAACATGGTAATCTTAAATCATAAGGGGTGTTCAAAATTCTATGCCAAACTTTCTAAAATATAAACTAATTTTTCTTTGTTTTTTAAATGGAACACATTGTGTATTATTTTTTTGTTACATGAATAATTATGAATTGAACATTTTTTGTATTTAAAGTATTTAAAAATTTTTAGCTGTTTTGCAGATATTCGCGATAATCACAGCCACCTAGGTTTTATCAAATATTAAAATTATTATTATTTATAAAATAATAAATCTATTGACTCTATCATAGAGAAAACTAATTCCTTCTGTATATTTAGGATGGTGACGTTATTGAGCTGTGTCAAGTTAGCGATATAAGGGCAGGAGGGTTGCCTAAGGACACCAAATTACTATCCAGCTTAACCAAAAAACATGGAAATGATTTGGAAGATAAATCCTTAACTATTTGTAGCGGTACTGACTATATAAATATTAATTACCAACATATGGTCTGTCCCACTGCAGAAACAGCCAAGGTACAATTTTTTCTGAGGTTATACTAAAGTATATTCCCGGATTGTCTTTACAAGAGTAAACTACACTATTTTATTATTGCCATTTGAAGAAAAATGCATTCTTCATAAAAATTTTTTGCTTGCTCTAAAATAGTTTAACCCCGTTTATACTTTTCCAAATTTCCATACCGTTTTAGAGAAAATTAAAAAAAAAACATGAAAATATGATGGATTTTTTTCTCCAAAGTCCTAATAAATGGTAATATAATTTCGATTTCATTCTTTGATAGATGGTTATTATTAATTTTGATTAACATCATACTTTTTGCTGTTGTTAAAGTATCATTTTTTATTAATACGCTCTCTGTAGCATTGAACAAAAAATAAATTTTGTCGTTCTTTAACATTTTAAAACAGCAAAAAATATGACGTTAATTAAAATTCTATCAATAACAATCAATCAAAGAGTGAAAATGAAATTATATTACCATAGAAACGCGTTTTGATTTTTAGAAAATAATTATTATATTTTAATTTTTTTTTAATTTTCTCTAAGCATTTTAGAACAAGCAAAAAATTTTATGAAGAATGCATTTTTCTCGAAATGTTTTTCCTCTTGTAAAGACAATACAGGGACATACTGTATACTGTGTATATGATCGAAAAAAAAACGGCGTCAAAGACGGCTGGGAAATGACAATCGATGATAATTTTGGTGAGGTCAAGCACTAGACGTCATTTACTTAACCTGCACTCTTTATTTTTTAATGGCGCCTACTGTCAATTGGCCTTAAGAATATTGTATTTTATTTTTATATCGAGTAAAAATGATTTTTTGGAAATAGATTTGTGTTTTTGGAAACGTTCTATCTAACGGTTCTATCCCTTTTTAATCTTTCTATAATTAGTGTTAATTTTTGACAAGTTTTATGTCAATTTTTAGTAAATGACGCCTAGAGATTGACCTTGCCAACATTATCGTCGACTGCCATTTTCCAATCTCATTTTTCAAATTTTTAGCATGGTCATTTGGTTGGCAATAAATTTAAGAAATTCGTATATTTATTGATATATTTGTATATTATAAAAATTAAATAATATGAACAGGCAACTTGGCCCCAATTTAAACAACCTCGTATCCCTTACCATTTAAACACCCGGTATACAAGAATTAGACGTCAACGAATTGACATAATTTACTTTATCATCGGTACCACTCACTAATCCTAAAATTCTTTAACCATGTATTGCCAGCTACCTTTTTTTTGATATAACAATTAGTTAACTAACCACGAAACTAGTAGTTAACTAACTTGAACTATTTTTAAGGATTGGTTGGATGGCCTGAGAAAAATTACTCACAATGTTAAAGCTAACAATTTTTGCCCAATGACCTGTTTAAAAAAACAGTAAGTTTAAAAAATACATTTAAACATTTCTAGCATGTGGCCAGTGTTTAATAGGAAAAGAAATGGAAAAAGAGTATCAGCAAAACCCGCTAAAAATTGCGCCAAAAACTCGCGTGAATAATATATTTTACATAAAGAAGTCTTTGAAATTTCTTGGAGAAAATTAGCTCAGGTTTGTTTGTGGACTTCCAGTCTAGAACAGCTGAGAAGGTATATAGACAACAGCGGGTTTTGTTGATATTTCTTTCTTTGCTTTTGTTGCTGCTTATGTTTCGCTTATATGTGAATTCATTATATTTGAAGTACCATACTATCGAAAAAAAAACGGCGTCAAAGACGGCTGGGGAATGACAATCAATAATTTTTGTCAGGTCAAGCTCTAGACGTCATTTACTTGGCCCGTCTGTCATTTTTTTAATCTTTCTATAATTAGTGTTAATTTTTGACAAGTTTTATGTAAATTGTTAATAAATGACGCCTAGAGATTGACCTCGCCAAATATTATCATCGTCATTCCCCTGCGTTCTCTGACACCGGTTTTTATGATAATACGGGACTACATACCAGTAAAAAAAGTACAGTAAAAAAACAGTAAATATATAGTTCTGTTATAAGCTTAAAGCTACCTAGAGTTCTAAATTTGCGAAACCTCTAGAAATGCCTTAAGAACCTTGCAATTAGTGGAATAAATTAGTGGTTTCAATTACACTTTATACTTTTTAGTTTACGATCATTCACAATAATAATAATAATAATAATAATAATAATAGGAGACAGAAGTTACACACTGAGATGAATAAAACCTTCCCTCATTTGAAATTAACGCAGCAAAATGTATCAGATCGACTTAGGGCAATATACTCTAAGAAACTATTAGCGCAACAAGAAATAGATCAGATCAGAAGAGAAGTTGGACATATTTTAACCCAAATTCAAACTAATTTAGAAATTCGAGAAGATACATCCATAGACTTCACACATTCCTATCATAGAGACACCCCAGTTGCAATAAGAGAAGTAACCGAACCAGTGAGCACTACTGAGCGCGAGACATATGAATTGTTTCAGTTCAACTATAGTTTATTTCATAGTACTGATCCTTTAAGTAGACCTCTCATTCCGCAACTGAATTTCAAAAAGAACACTACAAAAATCCTGAATGATGTAAAGTTCATATTCCAAAATCACATTAAAGACATAGATGAAATAGAACAGTTCCATCTTGCGCTATATGCTGCTGCTGTCACTACAATTGAACTCAATTGCCAACAAGTGATGGAAAAGAATAAATCTCATAAGCAGCAATTGCAGAAAGAGCCGGCATGGAAAGTTAGACTAACAAAAACTATAGACGATCTTCGAAGACAGATAAGTACAATCACCGAATACTTAAATGGTAATACCAGTAATCGAATAGCCAGAAAATTGAAAATTATCTTGAAGCATACTCATATCAACCCAGAGGAACACGAAAAGACGCGCAAGTTAATTGTGGTTAGAGATGAGCTCAGCCAGAAATGCAAGGCTAAAGGTGCACGATTGCGTAGGTACAACAAAGCAACAAGGCGTAAAGAAGACAACTTTCAATACTCCAAATGTCCTAAGA
Source organism: Sitophilus oryzae (assembly GCF_002938485.1). NCBI lineage: Eukaryota > Metazoa > Arthropoda > Insecta > Coleoptera > Curculionidae > Sitophilus > Sitophilus oryzae. The sequence goes on from NW_022145834.1 coordinate 307,895, forward strand.
AATTCTATCAGAAGCTAGAAAATCCGACAGATGATAGGAGGATGGATATTGAAATGGATTCATCACAGTTTTTCTCATTCTGGCGGGATACGTGGGCGACACCATCTAATTTCAAGACTGATACCGAATGGATGAATGTGGTAGAAAACTCGACACATGACATAAATGCGATGCCTCAAATACAATTCACTAAAGACGATATAGCGATATGCCTAAAATCCTTACGAAATTGGCGCGCACCAGGACCAGACGGTATTCAAAATTTCTGGTTAAAAACATTTGGCGGCAATGGTGAAGCCATTGCCAGGTGCTTCAATAAAATTATCGAGAACCCTAGTGCTCTTCCTACATTCCTTGCTAGTGGAAATACTTTCCTTTTTTACAAAAAAGGTGATAGGTCAAAACCTGAAAACTATAGACCTATCACGTGTTTATCATCGGTTTATAAACTACTTACAGCTGCAATAACTTGCAAAATATATGACCATTGCACGCTTAATAATATAATTGCATCCGAACAAAAAGGGTGCATCAAAAACTCATTAGGTAGTAAAGAACAGCTTACTATAGATGCAATATTGATCAAACATGCACAGGTGAAACGCCGGAATATCAATATGAGTTACATAGATTATAGCAAAGCATTCGATTCGGTACCGCATGACTGGCTGATTAAGGTTCTAGATATCTATAAAATTCACCCATCTATTAAAATGTTGCTAAATACTGCAATGAAAAAGTGGAATACACAGCTTTTTGCTAACAACACAAACTTAGGCCAAATTGACATCAAAAAGGGAATATTCCAAGGAGATTCACTGAGCCCACTGTGGTTTGTGTTATCCCTTAACCCGCTATCACTCCTACTTAACTCAACGACACATGGCTACAGACCAAACCCTAAGGAAAACAACAAAATTAGCCATCTTATGTTTATGGACGACATTAAATTATATGCAGAAACACCGGCCCATCTTCACCAACTAATTGACACAACCAAGACATTTAGTAATGATATTCAAATGAATTTTGGAATGGAGAAGTGCGCAACAATATATATTAATAAAGGTAAGTGGCAAAACGAAAACTTACCAATATCTGAAATCAAACCACTCAGTCAAACAGATACGTACAAATATTTGGGAGTGGCGCAAAACCGGTCGATAGATCACACTACGCTTAAGAAAGAATTTAAGGAAAAATACAGGAGCCGACTAACCAAGCTTTTAAACACGTATCTCAATTCGCGAAATCTTATATCAGCTGTTAATTCTTGGGCTGTGTCAACACTCACGTATTCCTTTGGGATATTGAGGTACTCAGATGCAGACCTGGATGAACTGGACCGACTTACACGCCGGCTGCTCAAAAAATTTAGATGCCACCATCCGCAATCTGCGTTGGAAAGATTATACTTAAAAAGAAAAGAAGGAGGTAGAGGTCTGCTGAATATTAAGTCATTGTGTAGATCACAGGAACAGAGTATGAAAGCATATTTTATAAAGTCAAATAGCAACCTTCATAAATTAATTGTTACGGCGGACAACAAATATACCCCACTAAATTTAAGCACAGATAATGGTGATATCCAACAAAAGAAAACGACAATGGTTGATGCCCAACATTCTTGGCGACAAAAAATTCTTCATGGCAAGTTTCCTGCCTCTCTCGATGATCCAAATATCGACAAAGAAAACTCCCTTACTTGGTTGAGAAAAGGAGTTCTGCACCCTGAAACTGAAGGATTTGTAATATCCATACAAGACCGTGTCATACGCACTAGAAACTATGAAAAACATATATTAAATAAAAATGTCCAGGATACCTGTCGAAAATGTGGAGCAGCTAATGAAACAATTGACCATGTCATAGCCGGATGTCCCTGTTTATCGGACACAGCTTACCTCGCAAGGCACAACCAGATCGCTAAAATCATACACAAAGAAATGGCTCTAAAATACCGCCTTATAGAACATCCACCTCCTTATTATCGCTACTCACCTGAACCGGTCTTGGAATCAGCTCATTTAGTGCTTTACTGGGATCGCCCGATCATAACAGATAGAACCATCGACTACAACAGACCAGACTTGGTACTAATAGATAAGGACAACAAGAAGGCACTAATAATAGATATAGCATGCCCCTTAACTCACAATTTACACAAAACTGAAGTAGAAAAAATACGAAAATATGAGAATTTGGCTGTCGAGCTGAAGCATGTATGGCAATTGAGCACAGTAGAAATAATACCAATTGTAATATCGGCATGCGGGGTTATGACTACTAACTTAAGGAAAAATATAGACCGGCTCGGATTGTGTAAAGAACTCAGCAGTCTGATGCAAAAAAGTGTACTCCTCCAAACCTGTGCAATAACGAGAAAATTTCTAAATGTTTAGCAGAATAAAATGAAGTTTTTCTCTGCCACATAGTAAATTGAACCAGCATTAGCTGAGAAAGCAAAACCAAAAAAAAAATAATAATAATAAGTAAGAACAGAAGAACTTATCCAAACAGAAATGCAACCAACCCAAACAACAACTCAATAAATAGAAATCATAGAAACTCCATCAACTATCACAGTGCCAAGACCACAAATAAAAACATCACTAAGCGCTGAAGGAATATACAACGAATTACAAGAAAATATAATTAAATGGACAGGAATCGATCCAATCAATCGGGCACCATTACCAAAACTTATATTTAAAAAACACACGAACAACATTATTAATACAGTCAATACCTTAATAAAAGAAGAAATAGAGAACACAATCACATTAGAAGACCTTCATCTTCTGGTATATGCATCCGCTACAACGGTGATAATACAAAATAAACAACTTAGAGACAACAAAAGAAACTGTAATAGAAAGCAACTGAAACCTACTTGGCTTATTAGGATAGAAAAGAGAATAGAGAATATAAGGAAAGATCTAGGTAGATTGACACAATATTGCAGGGGAAACTGATCAAAACAAGTCATAAAACAATTAAAGCACATTATCAATAAAAACAACAATGAAACACCAATAGAAGCATTAGATACATTAAAACAAAAGTTAGCTGTATACTCTACTAGACCAAAAAGATACACCGAATCTAACGAAAGAAGGAAACAAAACGCACAATTTAATGCAAGTCAAAAACTATTTTATACCAGCATGGCCAAACCAACACATAATCCAATATTACCTCCAAATGCAGAAGAAATCAAACAATTTTGGGAAAGTATATGGTCAAACCCAATAACTCATAACGAAAGTGCCCCGTGGATTGAAGAAGAACAAAATAAGTACAAACATATACAACAACAAGCAAATCCTACATTTACAATAGCAAGCAATTCTAATAGCAGATAAGCAGTACAAGCCGCTCAACTTAAACAAATATGATGCCGGTGGTGGTGCTGAGGAAAATAGATGCACAAATCCAAAACAAGAAAAGAAAGATACCTGGGCAGGTAAGGCACTTCACGGGACGCATTATGCCATAATGCAAAACTCACAAATAGATGTAGGATTATCATACAAGTGGTTGTCTGAAGGGTTTCTGTTAGCCATTCAGGACAGAGTCATAGCAACCAAAAATTATAGGAAATATATACTGAAAGAGAGAATGGATACAGACAAATGTCGAAAATGTCAGCAGTATCCAGAAACAATCGAGCATATAACGGGGGGTTGCAAAATACTAGCGGGAACAGATTACACTGATCGACATAACACGGTAGCAAAGATAATCCATCAAGAACTGGCACTCAAATACAGCTTAATGACAACAAGGTTGCAATATTATAAGTACACTCCCGAAAACGTAATGGAAAATGAAACACATAAACTGTACTGGGACAGAACAATCCATACAGATAAAACAATAATAAACAATAGGCCTGACATAACACTGATCAATAAAATAGATAAACAGACATTTATTATCGATATCGCTGTACCCAACGACAGCAATGTAACATCAAAAGAAAGAGAAAAAATTGTAAAATACACACCACTTGCTATAGAAATTCAGAAAATGTGGAAACAAAATAAAGTAACAATTATACCTATAGTTATATCAGTAATAGGTATAACTACAAAAGTATTCTCTCAACATATACAATCAATAGATCTACCCCCATACATTCACACTAACATGCAGAAAGCTGTAATCCTAAAAACTACAACTATAGTAAGAAAATTTATGCAATAGAGAGACATACGACTTGGTGTTAACCCGTCTATACTCTAAAACCACAATAGTGAGTAACTAGAAACATAATAAGTATCTTTATTGTAGGACTTGCCTAATATACAAAAACATTTACAATGTATACACATATGTACAGGGATATGTATGCCTAATATACAAAAACATTTACAATGTATACACATATGTACAGGGTGAGTCAACGATAGAGTAAAGTCCATTATCTCATTTGTTTCAAGGTTTACAAAAAAATATTAAATATAAAAGTTATAGGGACGGTTAAGATACACATTTTAAAATTATTATAGAGTATACAGGGTGCTTCAAAAAAGTGTGGCGAATATAACATGTTTTTTTAAATGCAACACCCTATTTTTTATTATATTTTTAGATTCTGCGTAAAATTCCATAACTTTTTTGTATATAATGTTATATATCTAAAATTAATAGTTTTTGTAATATTTAAATTTGTTTAAACAAATGTTAGATTGCAGTGTGATAAAAAATTGTCAATGATGGCATTGTTTCTGAAGTTGGACAACTAATATTTGGTAGGAGAATTTATAGAGATATAGGAAAAGACCTATGTAAAGATATTTTAGTTAGATGCTACAGGGTGTTCAAAATATATTTATGAATTTCAGCTATTTAAAATTAAGAAATTTCATTTTTTTTAAATGGTACACCCTATATATTATTATTTTTTCTGATAGATTTTACAAAACTCTTCAACTTTTATTAAGTATATCTTATACCTATTTTTAGTAGTTTCCGATTTATTCCAATTTTTTCTATTTTTATTCATATTTTTAATACAATTACGCTATAAAATCATACTTACCATGACGAAAAGTAATAATTATCAAAATTTCTTGTCTGTTGAGCAAGTTAAGGACAAAATTTAAATTTTAGTTTAATTTGTTTTAATAAGTATAAATGCTAGAGATAATAGTTACAGATTTTCCTGAAATGAATTAGTCAATGTGACTGATACACACGAACAAGCCCAGATATTTTTTGGTTCAGTACTATATATTATAAGTAGTTTGCTAAGTAGTATAAGAATAGATGTAGATTATCTAGAAAACATCTTCAGTGTGTAATGGGACGGTTTCGCGGCAGTAGTGATATTGGCTTTACCAAATGAATTATAAACCAGCATTACTGCGAGAAAAAAACTTTACTGTATGTCGAAGAAAATTCCTATATATATATATATCAGTATAGTCTTCAACAATTACGTCTATTATTACCCTAATCTGTGGCTATTCGCTCCGACGGAAAATCCAAACCAAGAAATACACCAAGAAATTCACGACTGCGATTTTAATTTATTTGAGTAAATTAATTAATTTTAACAAATACCAGTAATTATAACTAATTATTAAGGTACTTGTTAAAGATAAGTAATAAATAGTTTGTTTTGTCATGGTAACTATGATTTTATAGGGTAATTGTATTAAAAATATGGGTAAAAATAGAAAAAATTTGAATAAATCGCGAACTATTAAAAATAGGTATATGGCGTACTTAATAAAAGTTGAAGAGTTTTGTAAAATCTATCAGAAAAAATAATAATATATAGGGTGTCCCATTTAAAGAGATTTTTTAATTTTAAGTAGTTGAAATTCATAAATATATTTTGAACACCCTGTATCATTTAACTAAACTATCTTTACATATATCTTTTTTTTGATCTCTATAAAACTATCCTGCCAAATTTTGGTCCTCCAACTTCAGAAACAATGGCACCGCTGACAATTTTTTACCACACTGCAATTTAACATTTGTTTAAACAAATTGAAATATTACAAAAAGTATTAATTTTAGGTATATAACATTATATATAAAAAAGTTATGAAATTTTACGCAGAATCTAAAAATAAAATAAAAAATAGGTAGTGTTGCATTTAAAAAAGCATATGTTATATTCGCCACACTTTTTTGAAGCACCTTGTATCCTCTAGAATATTTTTAAAATGTGCATCTTAACCTTACCTATAACTTTCATATTTAATTTTTTTTTGTAAACCTCGAAACAAATGAGATAATGGACTTTACTCTATTGTTGACTCACCCTGTACATATCTTTTTAACTATTTTACATTAAAAACGAATTGAGACACTAAATACTAGAATATTTACTAAATAGGTACATTAAATTCATTCTGCATATGCTGCCTTAAACATCTCTTAAACATATTTACAACATTTGAGGCCAATGTCTAAAAACACAATTAAAATTAATAGAATATCCTAGAATATCCAACAGCTTGCGGTAGTCAGTTGTATCCTTTGAATAAGAAAACTAAGGAAGGAGCATATAAAAAATCTTAGGTACACTGCGATGGGCCTGAAATATGGCCGACTTAAGGTTTATCAGTGTCATTCTAATTTTATTTAAAAAATGTAAAACTATGTTGTAGGGTAGACGTGGGGTAGACTCAATAATTTGTTGTTTTATTTTACGTTGTGAATAAATGTTGGTAGTTATTAAAATTGTTATAAAAATATATAATTCTAATAAAAATAGATAAGTTATAATAACTATTTATTAACACAAACCTCCGATACGCTACTGAAGCAGGTAAGTCAAATTAACGTATCTAAATTCTTTGACATCCAATCTTTGACAAGTAATAAATAAAAGCTAAAATGCAAGAAAAATATATAATTAGTTAATTTAAGTGAATTTCATAAATGATCGGTTTACTACACGTATGTATATTATATAGTCACTTACTAGCGAAAAGTTGTTCCATTATTTCACTCAATTTTTGCCGAGATCTACCGCACACTCCACAACCAACTATTTTGGAGTCTTTTTCGATAAATCGCGATAGTGTCACTGTTAATTTAAGTTCTGCCACAATTTCCATCTAGATTTACTACCTTTATACAACTATCAGTAGTAGAATAAATAATAAATAACATAAAATAAGCTCCGTAAAGACTGACAAATCCACAAAATTTCAAATCAAATTCAAATGTGTCAAATCAATCGTCAAACAGAACTGTCAAGGATCCCCACCCTAGAGTGCTTTTATGGTGTTTTTCCGCCCACCATGCAGGAATATATGGATAGCATTATGCTCCTTCCTTAGTCTTCTTATTCAAAGGTTGTATCCATAGAGAAAGCCAAATATTTAGCTTATAAAACAATAAACTTTTGATTTCTAACCACAATTTCTCTTGACGGATGATAATCAAAGGTCAAAATGACATTTTCTACTAAATGTCTACCACTAATTTAGATGTTCTGAATGCTTACATTGAAATTAAACAAACAAACTTCTACGCTAATTGAAACCGCTAATTTATTCCACTAGTTGCGAGGTTCTGAATGAAGCATTAGAATTTTGATGATGGTCCGTGAGTCACTGTCGAAATTAAAGAAATTTGACAAGCGATAATTCATAAACCAGGAGGTATAATTTCTAAAGCCTCTTCAGCCATCGTTCGCCATTACGTCATCATTATTTGTCAAATATGCCTTTTAGGGTGTGTCTGAAATCAGTTCATATTGTTTAGAAAATTTTAAGTACGTTCCTATATTCTATATTATTCATTTTGTTAAAACTATTCATCAGTTACGATCCTTCTAGAAAAGGATAGTACACGTACGGCTGTGCTCGACTTGGCGGGGGCACTGCTGTGCCACCAGATAATAAGTTTGAAGCCCCGTTTCTCAGTACTCCGACTGTCCGACACGTCAAAAGAACCAATGAGATTTGTACAAAATTCAAACAGCTGTCAATTTTAAATTTAGTACTGCTCTCATTGGTTGTTTGAAATGTCACACTGTTTCGCCAGCCACACAACGTCGTTCTGAGAACAGGGCTTGAGACAAATGAAAAAAAAATCTGCCAATAGTTTTGCTCTCAAACAGTTTTTCAAATCTTTTACTTTATATCAGCCTGTACATTTCAATAGACATAATAATTCTCTAATTTTAAGTAGAAGTTAATATTCTTTAGTTAGATTTACTGCAGTTTTTTTGTTTATTGTAACATGGTATTATTCATTTAGCTTTGCGTTTATGTATTTTTTTGTGTTCTACGTTATAATATAGCATAGATTAGAATCTTTGAATATTTTTTTCTCAAAAAGTCCTGATGAATGGGAAATCTTTTTTGCAGTTGGATGCGTTTGAGTTTCTTGGTAGACCAGAAGGGCAAAATTCCTGTCAAAGTCGTGGCAAGGACTTTTGCCTCTGGAAGAACTGAAAAATTAGTCTACCAGTTCTTAGCTGAACTAGGACTACCCAATGAAAAGAATGACAGTATTGAACGTGAAGCTTTTACTTTCGAAAAATTCTACGCATTGTATCACAAAATTTGTCCCAGAAATGACATAGAGGAACTCTTTAGGACGATGTAAGTATAGTCTGTGCAACGACAAAATCCTTAACAATGACAGATGTGTCTGTCATTTTAATTTAAAATTAGTTTATTTTATTTTGCAAAGAAATAAGTTGGTACAATTGGAACGCATAGCAGGAAATTAATATATTTAAAATTTGAGGGACAAGTGATTACTTCAAAATATTGTGAAAAAAAAAACTGTATACAACTGAAAAAATCTTATCGATTTATTTTACTTAAAAAAATACTGTATGTGTTAATATAAAATAAACAAGGGTATATTTTAAACAAAACACCACATATCAAAAAAATATATAAAAAAATATTACTTTTAAGCTTTAAGAAACTTCCTTCATTTATTATTATGTTTATTAATACCGTATGATCGAATAAAAACGGCGTCAGCGATGGCGCTATGAAATGAACATCGATGACATTTTCCATATAAAATGACAGCGATCTTCATTTCATAACCATCGCTGACGCCATTTTTTTTTTCGATCATACGGTATAACTTATGTACAAATAAAAACATAATATTGCACAGGAATAAATAAAACATAACACTTACTGAATTTTATACATTGATTAATTTTAATCTTAATTTTAAACCAGTACGTTTTGACAATATATTTCTGCAGTTCTAAAATCTATTATTTACTTATCGTGTGATGTCGTTATTTTACAGCTACTCCGGTTTTTAGTACCATATAAGATATGGTATACAAACTTTACTGGTGGTAACTTTATTGGTGTATAAAACTCTCTGTCTGGGCACCGAATATTAATTATAAACTGTGCTCTGGGTCTACAGTTAATTTTCTCTCGATTTTTCCGTCACGTAACTTCAAAAAACACAAAACACAATTAACAACACGAACCAAAATGCAAAAACAATTTGCAAATATGTATTGGACATAATTTGATACGAATTATAATCTATAATTTGGCAAGACTTTGACAAGCCTCCAAAATCTTAAGTCGTCCAATAATATTGAAATGTGATGTCTTTTTTGAAATAAACCAATAAGACTGGATAAAAACAACAACAGACGACACATGACCGATTTATATATAAACCCATCCTTAGTTAACTTAAAACATGTTAGAAACTTTTTTAGTGAGATAAATGGATTGATATATGGACGTCATCTACCTTTTTTCTGTCATCGTCTGTCGAAATATTCCCTGAGTCGTAAAACAGAGTATTCTCACATTACTTATTTCTTTTAGAACAGAAGGAAAAGCCGATTATATGAATTTAGAGCAACTGATTAATTTTCTTAATGAAAAACAAAGAGATCCTAGGCTAAATGAAATTCTGTATCCGCTCTATGACGAAAAACGAGCAGCTGAGATAATTCATACCTACGAACTAGATGACAGTGCCAAGGAAAATTTAAGGCTGAGCAAAGATGGATTAATCAGGTAAAAATATATTCTGAATTTAACCCCTTAACCGCTACACTGAATCATTCTCCTTTAATCGCTACAGAGTGGTCTGGTAGACACCTCTATTGAATTACATCATTTAATAGAAAATAAAATGTTTTTTTGTCTCTCTATACTTTTCTGAATTTACATGAGTTAAGCTTGATTTTCATGCATCCGTTATACGTTGATACGTTGGTCCGACGGTGCTCTGATTGGTCATAGCGTTTTCGCGCCACTTTTCATCCTTAAATATTTTACTTCAGCTCGTCAACCGAACCCTTTCATACGATAACAGACGTTTTGACACTTTTTTGACAAATTTAATCTAATCTTAATAAAAATATAAGTAAAATAGCAAAATCGTCATGGAAACGAAAATATAAAATGACACCAACGTATATCCGATAAACGGAGGCATGAAAATGCAATAAATTTAAAAACTGCGTTATTTTCTAACCAAAATCTTTAAATTCTACCAATAAAATTAATATCGTATCAACGTATCATCCAACAACGGATGCATGAAAATCATAAAAAAGTAATATTTTTACATACAATTATACTCGCAGCAATTTAAAATGTTTTTTTACCGACTGTACAGAGATACTCGACGTTTCTTTTTATTTTGGAAGAGCACATAGAGCAAAGACTTCTCATTTTCTAGTCACTTCTTACAAATCCTATAAAAATCCTAATTATGAATTTGTGTTTGTTATTTTCTAGGTATTTAATGTCAGATGAAAATGCTCCTGTGTTCTTGGACCGGTTAGAGATCTATATGGACATGAATCAGCCTTTGTGTGCTTATTACATTAACTCTAGTCATAACACTTATTTGATAGGAAGGCAGTTTGGAGGAAAATCATCGGTTGAAATGTACAGACAGGTTTTGTTGGCTGGCTGTAGATGTGTTGAATTAGATTGTTGGGACGGTAATACTCAGATTTTCTAAATTCTTAAGTCTCTGTTTATTTTAAAACGTTTCTTTTTTCCAAAATTTGATAAAAATTATTTTTAACTTGTATGACAATTTTCAAATTTTAACTTAAATAATATAATACTTTGAAAATGTGGCAACATCGGAAGTAAATTCAATTTAGATAACGAAAAACTAAAAAAAAATTCGGTGGCTAAAAATTATTGCAATTTAAAAAAAATCCAACCTAGAGAATTTATTTTTCCAAAGCAGACCTACAAAATATATGTGTGTGTGTACTTGTAGAATATTATATATTAATATTAAAAATAATTTTAGGTAGAGGCGAGGACGAAGAACCTATAATAACCCATGGACGCGCTATGTGTACGGATATTCTATTTAAGGACGTCATATACGCTATTAGAGACACGGCCTTTGTAACATCGGATTATCCCGTTATTTTGTCGTTCGAAAATCACTGTTGTATAAGCCAGCAACACAAACTTGCCAAATATTGCGACGAAATTTTTGGAGACCTGCTCCTGAAGGAGCCACTAAAGGAATATCCTCTGGAACCAGGTAAAGCCACGTCTAGTCAAAACGTATCATGTAAAACAGTGTGTGCAAATGTAAGACCAAAACTAAGACTCCCAATGCCTTGGTCTTGGTCTTGCACATGGGGGTAGCTAGGTTTTTACTTAGGGTGGGGCAAAAAATGCCACAATTCAGTTCAAAATCTGCTTTACCTTATACTGTACTCAAGAAAATAGTACCTTCATTTTAAAAATTATCTGCGAGGGCTCCGAAGATTCATTTAAGAGTTTTACAAGTCCTACATATGGATGAAACCGAAAACTTTTGATTATTATCTTATACAAGATATCTGAATCAATTGAAAAAAACCGGTGCTCTTGAAAGATATTTCGCTGTATCATAGATAAAGGCAAAGAAATCGAAAACATTTGTTTTTTGCTGCTCTATCAATGGGCTACAGAAGAGCTTCAAGATTGAGGCTAGGCGCAAATTGAGTCGCGTGTATCGTGTGTGACATAACCTGGCGCGACGCGAGTTTTTGTAAACTACAGAAATAAATGGGACAGCGTAAATTGGCAACAAAGCGCAGCGTAGCGCGACCCGCGTGACCTGACCAGCGCGCGTCTCTGTAATTCAGACACATTTTAGGCGCGTCGCGTGCCTCGCGCGCTGACACTCCACGGTTGGCAACAAGGAATTTAAAAATCGCGCCCTTGATTACGTAACGAAAAGTTTAATTGGTATCGCTTAAATATTTGCTTTTATAGTTATCACAGCTCCAACATAACTCGACTTTCATTCGTTCATCTTGACTTTACTCGTTCAACGACAACAGTTTACAGTTTATCTTTTCAACATGTCTAAATATTATTTTATTTAAACTCAATAACAATGTGCTCATTTTCACTCAATATTATCTATTATATATGTTGATAGACTTAATTTTTTTAGGGTGTCCACTGCCTCCACCCTCAAGTTTGAGGAGGAAGATTTTGATCAAAAATAAGCGATTGAAGCCGGAAGTAGAGAAACAGGAATTGGAACTTTTTAGGCAGGGTCAATTCGTTATCGTAGATGAAGAGAAAGAAGATGCCAATGCCAGCGCCGATCGACCAATACCTCCCGATATATCGGCCGAAGTAAGTTAATGTAAAGAAATGTACTAAAGACTGTACAATCATCTTTCACCGTTACGTCATCATTATTTGTCAAATATGAGTTATAGGGTGTGTCTAAGATCAGTTCATATTGTTTAGAAAATTTTAAATACGTTCCTGTATTATTGATTGAACGTGTTCCGTTTTTTTCGGCATTAATTAACTTTTTCTTCAACTCTTCATCAGGTATGATCCCTCTAATTCCAATCCTTTGGACTGTTGGAATTCCTATTTCTAAAGCATCAGCAACTCGCTATATTATTTAAAAACGCTATCTATTTGTATTTTACATAGGAATATTACACCTTTGCATTCTACTTACTTCATATACGGGGTCCACGGTCAAGAGTGTTCTACCAGCGCCTCTTTCTTGAGAAAAATAATTTATAAGCTTAGCAATGAGCTGCAAAATTGATATTTTTTAATTTTTTTTACAAATATCAAATATAAACGGTAACGCAGTTCAATCTTTCCAAAAAAATCCTGTTTGGGTATTTCGCCACTGCACTGCAAGAAAATCTACAAAATAAAATAATTATTTTTTGTAAACACTTCTGCGTTAAACCTAAACGGACGCTGCTTGTCAGAAGTTATGTTTACGGTAATACAAATTTGCCTAACAAAGCAAAAAAAAATGCTTAACGTTTCGGAAAGTTATCTCTTTCCGTCGTCGGAAGCAAAAAAATACAAAGAATAAAGAAAAAAACTATTTAAAATATATAAAGTCAACTATTCGAGAACACTTTACTTTTTTAAAAAAGATACTTCTACAAGAAACCGTTGACGTCATTTTAACAGAACGTCAACGTAACGGTTTAGTATTTTTCTGTATGCACTAAAAATACCTTGGCGATTGTTTGGCCAGTGCGTATTTTTAAACTTATACATGTTCGTTTCTTTTAATGAAGACTCCGGCAACAGACGTTCCACCTGCCGAAGGTGCTGAAGTAGCACCGGCCGCGGTGGCGTATCAAAGCTCGACCACCAACGTGCATCCGTGGTTGAGTTCGATGATCAACTACGCTCAGCCTGTCAAATTCCAGGGGTTCGATGTTGCTGAACGTAAGCATATTACATTAATTTGGTAGACAGTTAAAGCACGGCCAAAGACGTAAACGTATCGTTTGTAGGTATGCTTGCACAGCTAGAACTTTACTTGCGCTTACGCATTATAGTTACAAGTTAATCGCCGCGGGCTTATAGATCTATTGTGGTCCCCTTTCTCGAGTTATAACTCGTCATACCGTCTCGGGGCTTTGACAAAAGCCAGTATCTGAGACGGTTTTACAAAGGTTAGTTATTTTCAATATCAGTCGTACCAAAGTTTATGGCACCAATGTTTGTCGTCTCGACGCACTCAGTGATGAGGTGTACTTTTCCCCATTTTCCCCACAGAATCTACATTCTCCGTTGTTTCTTAGCTTCAGTCTACTGAGATGTTCATTAAGGAGACAGGGTCCTGTTGAACCCCGTGACAATCCGAAGATTGTTCTTATTTAAATCAAGGAAAATCTTTGATTTTTCTCGTGCGTTTACGCATACGTGGTATGTCATCTTTACGTACTTCTAAAACGCAAACGATCGATGCAAAATAAATTTGACAAACCCAGTATGCTGAAATGCGATAAAAATTGATAACACAGCCTTTCTACAATTATAACTTTGGTGCCCAACGTGGGGCAGAGAACTGGTTTCAATACCCGGTTAGTTATTTCAGGAATTTTGGTGTTTGTGTAACAAAATAAACCGTTTTAGATATATAGAAAGATACGTATAAAGTTTGTGCCGTGCTTTAACTCTCTGTAAGTTATTTTTTGATATATCTAAAATATAAATAGCATTAGGTTAAATGGTACCCACTTTTTTTCTTAGAAAAAAACATCCACCATAACATGTCGAGCTTTTCCGAACCGGCTGGCCTCAACTATTTAAAGACACAGTCCATTGAGTTCGTGAATTACAACAAGAAACAGATGTCACGAATATACCCGAGCGGAGCCAGAGCCAACTCGTCAAATTATATGCCTCAGGTAGGTCAATTTCTTTCTAATTGAGAGGTTCTGAACGAGGCTTTAGCGTTAAAATGACATTTTTATAATGACGTCTGTAACGTTTGAAAAAACATTTCTTTTTCAGCCATTCCATTTTTTTCTTAATTGGAAATAGTTAATTTTTTAAAATTTCTACTTGCTGATAAAGGGCGAATTTTGTTTGGATTTTAGGTAGCATGTAATTCACTTTTTAGGTCTTTTGGAACGCAGGTTGCCAGATGGTGTCTCTTAACTTTCAAACGTCCGACTTGCCAATGCAGCTGAACCAAGGAAAATTCGAATACAACGGCAACTGTGGTTATTTGTTGAAACCGGATTTTATGAGAAGACCGGATCGGATATTCGATCCTTTCGCTGAGATACCGGTAGATGGCGTGATTGCAGCTCAGTGTTCTGTACAAGTGATAGCAGGACAGTTCTTGTCCGATAAAAAGGTTGGTGGTTTTCGATAAAAAATTATAGTTTTTGGTCGTTTTCTAATTTTTTTTTTAATTTAAAATTTGTTCTGCATTTTTTAGAAAATGTCAAATATGTCAAAAACCTTACATTTTAGTCATATACTTCTCTAACGAAACTCACCTTTATTTTTTCCCTAGAATTAATATATAGGGTGTTCCATTACAAAATTCACAACTTTAATGTGTAATTTGTTATGGACACCCTGTAGGATTCTATATATTTAAAGAAAATGCTTGAAATTAACCTATATACTTACCATATTAGCCACTTTATTTCCGTGGTCTGTATTTTAATGCAAACGACAGAGATAAATATATAAGACTAGTTGGCAGGCATAAAGAGGTGTGCTACCCTGTATATGCAACTGGTTTTAGATTGGAACCTATGTGGAGGTAGATATGTATGGCTTGCCCACCGACACGATCCGGAGAGAGTTTAGAACGCGTATGGTTCCCGCTAACGGCCTTAATCCTGTCTATAACGAAGAACCGTTCTTGTTTAGGAAAATAGTACTGCCCGATCTAGCAGTACTTCGATTCGGAGTATACGATGAAAACGGGAAGTTACTGGGACAGAGGATTTTACCTTTGGACGGTTTACAGGTAAGAATTAAAAGCAAAATTGTATTGTCTTGAATTCTTGAAACGTTTTTAAGAAAAAAAGTTCTTCCTTTCTGTTCTACAGGGTGTTAAAAATTAAAAAAAAAAAATCTTGTAATATGTCACATATATTATGAGGGGAATCAAACCCTAAATTTTATTGACTACTCAAGACTACTGTTTTTTAATGTCATGCTAATATTTAAGAAGATGATTCTTGGACTTATTCTAAGAAAAAAGCTTGATATGAGTGTATGTTATAAACGTCTTAAAATGTAATCTCTAACAAAGTATAATCTGTACCAAATAAACTTTTAGTCACGTGATTAAGCTTGACCGGCACAGCGTTGCCCACTTTTACATATTTTCTTTTAATCAAAATATTTTAGGCAAGAAAAATAAATTAATTATAAATTTACAAACAGTTATTATTAGCAGCAGTTATAATTGGCAATTGGCAGAGTATGCACCATAATTATAAAATAAAAATATTTTTTTAAATTTTTATTTTTCATTATTATCGCTAGTTTTGCTTATTATAGACAACTAACGACTGAGACACGTTCAGATGTGAATAATGACCCTGTTGTTATTACGAAAAAGGTATTTTTCAGAAAATTTTACCATCTTGTATCTAAAAAGTTAATCGACGATAATTTTGGCGAGGTCAGTCTCTAGATGTCACTTACTAAAAATTGACATATAACTTGTCAAAAATTAACACTAATTATCGAAAAATTAAGAAAGGAAAGAGGCCTTAAGGCCTGTAACTGGCAATAAGCGCCGTTATAGTTATTAACGTAATAAGGCCGATAAACAACAAATAACGGCCGGGCTGAAGTTTGTGATCCGAGGCGATAGCCGAGGATCATAAGCAGCCAAGGCCGTTATTTGTTATCGGCCGTGTTGCGTTCTAGATTTTTCGTCATACTGCAGATTTTTTAGAGCAATAAACACTACTATTTAATAACAAATTTTATTGAACAATAACACAAGTAAGGATAAAAAATACATAATGTCTTATACTAAAATTCATTTTTCATGATAATGAACATGGAAATTAAAAGTGCACTTGTTGTTCTTAGAAATCTGTAATCCTTCCCAGGGATTTACAGATTTTATAGAAGAAGATGATGCTACTGAAGAATGGCAAATATTTGTATCCACTAAAGACACATTATTTTTGGAGCTATCATGAAAAAAGTTGATTTGTTATTTTCATTCTTTTGGAAACTGATTTTTCTATGTAAGTTTCTGCCACTGTTGAAGACTCCCATCCTCCTAGCTCCTTTAGCGATAGTAAATCACCACCATTTTCGGCGAGCATGGTTGCTGATGATCTACGAAATGAATGCCCTGTATAACGTTCTGGATTCTCCAAGTTCAAAAAATTTTGCAATTTTCTGCGGTACGCTCCCGATGGTATGTATACCGACGATTTGCTTAACACACTTGCCTTTCTTGTAACCAATGAAAAATTTTGGATTGTCAAAGTTACGAGGACGCAGGTTGATGTATTTTTGTATAAACCATAGGCATCAAACGGAAGGCCCGTTTTTGGAATAAGAAATTTCCTATCTTTCTTATTTTTAGTATTTCTTAATGAGACAAGAATATTTTTCTCCGAATCTTCGAAATCATCAACTGTGAGTGACCAAAGCTCGCTGCGCCTACAAGCTCCAAGAATACCAAGCACCAATACAATTTTTTCGAGTAACCAGGTGTAATCATCGGCATCCAGTAGAAAATTATTTATGTCATTCTCCGACAGAACTTTGGCTTTTTTGGTGAATAACCTTCGTTTTTGCGCCTCAGAAACATGAACAGTTTACCAAATCTATGAACAAATATAATTTAGATGAGTATGATTAAATATCGAAGAATATAATGGCTTTTACCTTGATATGTCGATGTTTTCATATACTCTCAACGCAAGCTTCAGCATGGATATCTTTGTCCACAGTGATGTAGGAGAATACATTTCAGACATTCTTTTAGCATAAGCCAGCAATACCGCTTCATTTACGCTGTTTATACTTCTATCCTGCCGCCACTTCAAAAATTGTCATATTCCTGCTGATATCTCTCTCTGGTTATAGTCGGAAGTAAATTTTGAGTAGCCGCAGCCGCTTCCTCCTGTATTTCCAACGGAATTTCTCGCGACATCTCGCTATGGTCTATTTTCCCAATTTTTGAAAAGTCCAACTGACAATAAATAGTCATTGTTGCAGGTGACAGACGTTACGATTACCTTAGAAACTTAACGGCCGCCGGCCGTTATGATAACGTCCGGCGGACGTTATATGCATCTTTTCCATTCTGATTTTGCTTATGTTATAATAATATAACAATATAGTATGACGAAAAAAAATAAATAAGAGTACTAGGGCCAAGTAAATGACGTCTAGGGGGTACCCTCGCCAAAATTATCATCGATTTTTGTTCCCAACCCTCTTTGACGCGTTTTTTTTTTCGATTGTGTGGTATTATGGTTTTGTGTTTCTTTTTTAGGCTGGTTACAGACATATTTCGTTAAGAACTGAGGCTAATTTCCCCATGTCTTTGCCAATGCTGTTCTGTAACATAGAATTGAAAATCTATGTGCCCGATGGTTTTGAAGACTTTATGGCAGCGTTAAGTGATCCTAGAGGATTCCGGGGTTCACAGCAAAAGCAAAACGAACAAATGTCCTCCATGGGCATAGAGGTAATTTAACCAAAAAAAAATGTAGCCTAAAAAAGTTCTTCTTCTAAGTGTGGCTAGTTTCAGAAGTCCTAAGTCGAATTCATACGCATCTGCCTAAAAACTACGACAGACAACGCGTGACAAATAAAATTAGAAACTTTTTTTACTGAAAAAGATGGATTGGTATGTCCGTCATCTGCCTTTTTTCTGTAATTGTCTGTCGAAATCTTCCCTGAATCGTCGTGCAGACTATATTTAATATTACGCTAATACTAATAAAAATAAAAAGAACGTGTTAAGAATATTTAAACTGAAATAATAAATACACGGTTTTTTACGTAACTTCCAAAAGAAAATTGTGTGTGTACTATGTGCGCATATTTGAAGTGAAACTTCATAACAGCTATTAAATTGAGGGATTTGAATGACATGTTTGAAAAAATGTTAAATTAAAAAATAATTTGATTCGCTTTCACAAAATTTGTATTAAAATGACTGTCTGTATTGTATTGTAATTATAGTATCTAATTAATAAATAATTTGATTATAATTTTCACAAAATTTGTATTAAAATATCGATATTTTTGATAAACACGTGGACTGCTCACACTGCTCTGCCCTTGTGTGTCACGGCATTGAATCTTTACTCCCAGCGCGCGTACAGTAGTTTCACTTAAAAATAGCACGTTCTATTCGGAGTAAAAATATACTTATTTTTTAGGTAACCGATCAAAATAATGTAGAAAAACAAACGAAAAAAGAAGAGAAAAAAGTTGGTAAGAATTTTTTGTTTGTTAAGAATTAAATGTGACTGTTGTATATTTTTCTGTTTTTGTAGAACCAATGGTATTTGAACCGATAACCATCGAATCCGTGAAGCAAGACAAAGCGTATCAAAAAACAACGAAAAAACAACAAAAAGATTTTGATATTCTAAAGAAAAAACAACAAAAGGAAAAATCGGCAGTTCAAAAGTCTCAGTGCATCGCCATTGACAAGTTGATTAAAGGAAAAAAGTGAGTCATTTTTCTGGTTAACGATGGGATCGGAAAAAAAACGGCGTCAAAGACACCTGGGAATGACAATCGATAATAATTTTGGCGAGGTTAAGAAAGGCGTTATTTACTTGGCCCATACTCTTCTTCGGTTTTTAATGGCGCTTACTGCCAGTTGTGGTCTTAAGAAGGCCGTAATTTATTTTTATTACAGTTGGGAGTTGGAATCTTTGGTATCACAAACAGCAAAATAAAACACTAATTCACCACACACACCAAAACACTTTACTTTTGCACTGGACGCACGTTTCGCTAAGCATGTTAGCATCATCAGCAGATATGCTAAAGACTGATTTTTAATTAACTGTGCAAAAGTAATGTGTTTTGGTGTGTGTGGTGAATTAGTGTTTTATTTTATGTTGTTCTGGCCTGAAGGATGCTAGGGGCTCAAATACTTCCATCCCTGTTCCTGCTCTAGTTTTGGAAGCATCAGTATTCCACGTTATGGTATGCTCTTTTAACTGCTAAACAAACGTTTCTCTCTTCCAATTCTTTTTATTGCTCAATACTTCAGTGTGAGGTGTTTCTCAAAGTTGTAGTACATTCTTGGTAGGTATGTCATCCACTGGGAGTTGGAGGAGTGAAATTTTCCTTTTGAGGGTGTTCCAAGCTCATGAGCTGACAATTCTCCCAGTACTGTTCCGTCAATGACGATTCTAATCATTGTCGCATTGGCATATTTACCTCTATCTATCTAGTATTTATTTTTGACAAGTTTCATGTCAATTTTTAGTAAATGACAGGTCTATAGATTAACTCCAGCAAAATTATCATCGATTGTTATACACAAGCTCCCTTGAACACGTGTCATTTATTAGCGTGTCATTACGGAACATAACCTGTATATTTGAATTTTTCCTAGCAAAAACGAATTAGTTAGCAATCCAGCGGTGCGGAAATTAGTGACAGAGCAAACGTCAGAGTGGAGTGCTCTCATGGAGAAACACCGGAAACAAGAATGGGAATTTCTACGGAATCAGTTGAACGATCAACGCGATTTACTGCGTAAACATATGGAACTATTGCAGGCGCAACAAAAGCGACAGCTAGATGTCAAACACGATAGGGAGATGAAGGAAATCAACAGTCAACAGGCTAAGATATCGGTTGAGACAGCGAAAGAGGTTAGATTCACTTTTTAATTATTATTGTGGAAAATTAGACGGCGTTTGTTTCTGTAATAATATAATTTCGTTTTTTCTAAAATTAACTAATTTATATAATTTTTCTTGCATTTTTGCCTTTATTTACTACTTGTCAAAGATTAGATGTCAAAGAATTTAGATACGTGAATTTAAGTGTCCTGCTTCAGTAGCGTATCGGATGTTTGTGTTTATAAATAATTATTAAAACTTATCAATTTTTATTAGAATTATATATTTTTACAACAATTGTAATAACCTCCAACATTTATTGACCACGTAAAATAAATCAACAAATTATTGAGTCTACCCTATATTAACCTATATCATATTTTTACGCGTTTTGCGGCACTGATAAACCGGAATTTAAGTCGGCCATTCTAAAACCTCGTCGCGTTCGATCTAAGATGTTTTATATGCTCCTTCCTTAATCTTTTATTCAAAGGTTTGTATCAATACTAAAAGCAACATACTTATAACAAAAAAAACGCTACCTTTAATTCGATTTTTAATGCTTACTGCTAATTTTTCTTATCAAATTTTCATAATTTTAACTAAATATAGACATGCATTAGTGGATAAAAACGTATTAAATTCGTGTTTTAATTGCGTTTTAAATAAAATGTCCCTTAAAACAATTATATAATCAATAATTCTTTTTTCTAGATTAACAATGATAAAACGTTGAAAACGAAAAAAGACAAAGAAAGAAGATTGAAAGAAAAACAGCAGAACAACACTAAAAAATTTTTGGAAGAACGCAAGACGGCCTGTATCAAACAAACGAGAGAAAAAGAAAAACTGCAAATAACACACGATAAACAGTTAGAAATGTTGGCCCACGATATTCAGAAAATGATAGAGATGTACCAAAACGAAGAAAAAGAATATAATATATCATCTAAAACCGAATTTTTCGCTTAAATTTATTATGTTATTAATGTATGTATGTTACTTGCAGAGCTGCAACAAGACAGTTTCAAAAAGACTTAAATTTTTCGGCCGGTTCCGAAAAAAACTTTTTATTTGCTAGTGTTATTGAGGTTTTTTTTAATCTGCCACCTAACAGTTTAAAAAGACATACTGCTGTTAAAAATTTATCACAAAAATATATAAAAATATGATATGCCTTTTATAAAAAGACTTAAATCTTTTTAATAGCCATAAAGTCTTTTTTTTAAAGACTTAAATGTTTTAAAACGTTTAAGCATTTTTAATGACATTAAAATGATTTCAATCAAAAAAGAATTGTTTTCTGTGAGCTTGCAGCTCTGTATGTTATTAATGTATGTTACTTGTTATAAAGTATACAAAAGATATTTAAATGTTACATTATTACTATCACCAATATACCGTATGATCGAAAAAACGGCGTCCAGTTGGCTTGGAAGTTTCTCATATAATTTTACAAATAAAATGAAAGCTATCTTTATTTCATAGCCGTCGCTGACGCTGTTTTTTTTCGATCATATTGTTGCATTTAGCATATTGCACTTATAGTGATAAAAGCAAACTTAGTTGATCTATAGATACTATAGATACCTATAATATATTTATTTTATTAGAAATATACTAAATAAATTTATTAGTTAATGCTAATTTATTATAACTATAATTGTTATATATATTTTAAAACTAAGCAGAAAATATTAAAAAAATTAAAGAAATGGCGCCCAATTTAGGCCACCCTGTATGCTTAACAGTTAATTGTGTTAAATTGTATTTATAAACTATTCTTTATTTAATACATTTTATTAAAGTTTCAATGTAGTTTCTTTTGAATCCTTTGGCATAGCCTTTAAATTTAAGGCAATGCAACTAACGGTTACGTTATTGGTAAACAATGTGGTACCAATCACGGTTACGTTATTGGTAAATTCAATAAATATTAATCTAGTTGCCTTTAATATTAGCACAGGTTATACAGATTATAACCTTTCTTTTTTCTTTATTGTTTTTCGTGGTTCCAATTTTCGGAATCGGGCACTAGTTAGGTGACTAGTTTACGCACATAGCACGCCCACTTATGGCCTCTAAAATTGTGCACAGCGCCTGACCGGCACAGATATTAGAGAGATATCGGAAAACCGAATAGCGTCATCCAGTATTTACGCGTACCTTATCATGGTTACGATATGCGCGAGTCAATTTTTAACGCAACACCCGCTAATAACGTTACCGCCTGACGTAATTTGCGGATCAATTACACCAAGCGCTCTTTCTAAATAACCTCTGATAACGTTTAAAAATTGCTTAAATGGGCATGTGCGGATATTTGACAACCGGAGCCGGCCGGCGAGATCTTTTATTTTAGGTTATGTTTGAATTGTTTTGAATTATTGCTTTAGTTTTATTAGGTAATTTGATATTTAAGTAGCTGGGATTAGTTTTAATTAAATAAATATGGCCCAAAATATGGATTCCACCTCTTCCAATACTAAAGAACCTATAAAGAGTCTTAGGTTTACAGCAGATGACGACTTATCCCTTCTAAGAGAATTTGTTGCTTGTTGCCCTAAACCCACTGGCAGACGTTGAACAATAAAGCACTGGAAATAAGCACTTTAGCCCTTTAGTTTTAAAATACCTAGTAAACAAAACAATTTCAAAGTTAGGTCAAGTTTAAATAGCGGACGCGACGCGATTAGAATTCTTTCCGATCCAATAACTATAAATGAAGAGAGCATGGGATGAGAGTTATACCACCTCACGTAAAGGAAATAACACCTGGCCTTATTAACGTCCATGCACGCTATTCGGTTTAGCGATATCTCTCTATTACGCTGTTTATTGTTATTTTACGCGAGTTTATTTTTGCGCACAGGAAATTTGACTCGTTTGTACATCGTCATAAAAAACAATTTTCGTACCACGAATTAGAGACAAGATTTTTATCTGTATAGGATACCTAATCTGTGATATTAGTACATTAATTTAATTATATATAGGTTACTTCTTAGTAGTTATTCACTAAATATTTGATTTCTTTTACCTCAAAACTGCCACATCTAGCACCAAACATGAGCATTTTTAAAAATATTTTTCTCAAGAACATTAAAAATAAAATACTACTTGTCCAACGAGCTCGAACAGTTAGACGCGTTTACAAAAACGTTAATTACTGAAAAAGTATTTAATAAACAGAAGCACCTTTGGTGCCAATCGATAGGGAATTCAACCCTCTATCTGTACACAAAATTTCACCCCCCTAGGACAAACTTTATTTTTTGGAGCATAAATGAGCAAAGGGGTTACCTACTTTGAAAATTTTTGGTCTGAAAAATTTCGAGGGGGATGAAATTTTGTGTACAGATAGAGGGTTGAATTCCCTAGCGATTGCCACTATGGGCACTCCCATATCTCTATTAGGGAGTTATTAGCTTTTTAATTTCGAAAACGAGGTCAAAGTGTTAGAGTCGACAAAATTCAGCGTTTCTCTATCTCTATAGTGTTAAAAATTTGCTGTAGGTGTACTAAAATTTCGCACTGGGCAACCAAATCCTGTGCGTTTTTGTCACCAAAAATTTAAGATTGAACAGAAATGAGATATATTTATCAGAATCATATTTCTTAACGTGTATTTTAGGTTGCTATTTTATTTCTTTGTTAGGCAACGGCCTAGCTACGTCGAAACACCGGTTCCCATTAGAACACCAAAGTTCAGTGACGTAAGGCGATACTAGTGGATGGCTCGCCAACTCGATATCCTTACATTGGAGTTCTGGCAAAGCTGGTGATACGTCCCTGCTTGCCGCCCGGTGTTGGAGAGCATTCCAACTGTCTTTTTCTCTCCTTGCCGGAGCAGAGGTGAGAGGTTCTCACTCTCTCTCTTGCTCTTTGCTGGAGATAAAAATTTGCAGAAACAAAATCCTTAACAACTACTCAGAACTTTCTACTATGGACTCTACCTAGGATCTCAGAAAAACACAAATCTGCCGATTGTAGAAAACACAATATATTTTTATATGTTCTATTTACAATGTGATATTAATAATAAAATGTACCGTTTTAATAATAAATTTTTAAACTAAATTAAAAACTATTTCACTTGGTAAATGCTAAATATTATTGTAATTATACAATATTATAGTACGCAGGGTATTACAAGGGTAGCCCCTCTCATACGACGCGGAGGCTCCAAGGAAAACGACACTCTATATTGAAACGAAATTCTGAGAGCATGTTTAGGTTAATTAAAAGCATTTTTAAAATTATATAGATTTATACAAAGCTTCTTCTTCTTCTTCCTTCTTCATTTTTGCAACTTTGATGCATAATTTTTTTTTGATGATACCCTATAGAACTCTTTATATTAAAAAAAAGTTCTAAATTAGGTTAAAGGTCTAGTATTTAATATTTAATATTTTATAACTCTTACATGATTATATCCATTTACAATTTTCCTATTGTAAAATTTTATTGATACGCCTTTTTTGTGTTCTGTAATGTTCATGTATGTTTTATTTGTAATTTTAATGACGTAAATTTTTTTGAATTGATTTGTAGTGTATGATATTTTTTATTATCTGTATATTTTTTGTGCTTTTGTTTGTTTTATAAATGGTTTGTTGATGAAGCTATTTTACCTTTTTTGTACAATAAAGCGTTATTTATTATTATTACTATTATAACCTAAATATGCTCACAAGATTTCATTTCAATATAAACAGTTGTTCTCCTTGTAATCTCCCCGTCGTATAAGAGGCGCAACACTATATAAGGTGTTAAAAATATAGTGTTCCATATTTCCGTAAGTGATTCTATGGAGAAAGATAAATCATAGCAACTTTTATTTTATTTTTATCTGAAGAATCACCCACTGATGTGTGGTAGGCTATTTTTTCATATTATTGGAAAAACGGAATTTTATAAATAATACGTTAAATTTACAGGAAAGTAACCAAATCTGAAGAATACCGTCCTTTCTCGAAAACGAATACGCCTAATAGCAAAAGAGAGTGATTTTTAATCTCTTTCCATCACTATACTCACGTGCAGGTTTTACCTTGTCATTCAAACGGGCTTTGTGGTCACGGTGAGAGTATTCTATCAACGGTATGAGAAAAGTTTTTAAGGTATTCAGAAGTATTTCTTGATACATGATTGCAAATAATATGGTATATGGTATGGTTTTTTTATGGGTCTTTTCTTGTCCTAATTATTTTATTATATTTATATAATTATTCACTATATAATTATTAAATAGTTTAATAAAAAAATCTGATATACGTTTTCATTAGTTTGAAGTGTTATTTGGGTACCTATCCATATTTAGGTGCCTTTATGTTCAATTTGTTTTTGAGAGAAAATTTTATACTTTATTAATATATGTAACAGAAAACAGTTATTAAGTTATGTGCAACTGTATGACTGACAGTAACTAAAAATGAACATTTTTGTTTTAATTCCTTTTTTATATAACACAAAAACTAAAAGGTATTCCATATTTGGTTACTTTTCTCTAATATAAAGAAAAAATACCAATCAAATCATAATTTACAAATTTTATAATATTTAAGCTATGTATTACGTACTTTAATTATAACAACTAAACTTTCTCACCTTAGATATTTTTGTTAAGTAATTAAGACAACAGTAAATCAATCAATTCTTCATTCTTCCCCGTGTATGTTAAACAATTTGGCTACTTCGTTGAGATCCTCGTACTTCTTCTGATCTTTCAGTACTTGTCTTGCTATGGACATACGGTTAAAAACGTTCCAGAGAACTATACCAACAACTATGTCATCGCGCAGATAGAAAATGACGCCCTTGCCATAATCTTCACCAGCAAATTTATTGGGCATCAGTTTCTTCGAGTCTTTCAATTTTACTTTTTGCTCATCTGATAAGTACTTGTCACATTCTTGAGGAAGCTTAAAATAAATGAAAAAATATATAAGTTATCACTAGATTTCAATAATAACAAACATTTAATAGGCATTTATTATTTTAACTAAATAAATATCGGGAAAGAGTTAGTCGAAAGGGAGAATAGTCGAGAGAGAGTTAGAGAATATTCAGAAGAGTTAGAGAATAGCCCAAAGACAAAAAGAGAGAGTTAGAGAATAGTCTAGAGAGAGGGCTAGAAAATTATAGAGAATTAGAAAATAACCAAATGAGAGATTTAGAGAATAATCCGGAGAGTTAGAGGATAGTGTAGAGTTAGAGAATAGTCAGAGAAGCTGAACAAATTAGGAAAAGAAAATAAAGTCTTCCTACTCTGGGTGCCAGCTCAACAAGGGATAGAAGGTAAAAAGCAAACGATCTAGCTAGAAAAGGAGCGAATACTCTATTAATTGGACCCGAACCGTTCTGCTTCCCAAGTGGAAACCAACTTAAAGCAGAACTCAAGAACCTAGAATACTCCATCCATAACCTGGAATGGGAATCTTCCAACGGTCTAAGACACTCGAAGAAATTTCTCAGGAGTTACGACCGAGAAAATAAAAAAATCCTTGATTTAAGTAAGAACAATCTTAGATTGACACAGGGTTTTTAGCAGGACACTGTCTCCTCAATGAACACCTCAGTAGATCGAAACTAAGAAACACCGGCGAATGAAGATTCTGTGGAAAAACATCAGAACACCTCATCACTGAGTGCGCCGAGACGACAACCATTCGTGCCATAAACTTTGGTACGATTGATATCGGAGATGGAGAATTAACCTCTGTAAAACTGTCTCAGATGCTGGCTTTTGTCAAAGTTTGACACTGTATGATAAGTTATAACTCAAGAAAGGGGGACACAATAGGTCTATTAGGTCGCGGTGATTAATTTCCCCCCTCCCAGACAATCTACAATCTAGAGAACAACCAAGAGACAGTTAGAGAACAGGCGAGAGAGGGAGAGAGTTAGAGAATAATCTAGAGAGTTAAGGTATAGTGTAGAGTTAGAAAATTATCAAGTGTTAGAGAATAGTCACAGGATAGGGTTAGAGAATAGTCTAGAGATAAATAATTATCGAGAAAGTTAGAGAATTATCGAAAAATAGTTAATGAATAATCAAAAGAGAGAATAGTCAAGAGAGTTAGAGAATAGGCAAGATACAAACATAAACCGATATACCAATGAATTGGAGTAAATTGTAGAGACAAAACATAAAAAGAAAATTTATTTTGGTGTAAAAATACTTATGTAGCTAATTTATTTAATGGCAAATTTGATTTTTTAATGTCTTTTAGAAAATTCGTTTTTTTTAAATATTTTTCGTGGTATTTCTTATATATTATTCTTTTATTTTAATTAACAATTTATAACCTTACCTCCTCCGTCGTCGAACGAAGATTTTCGTTCGTTCTCTCTACCAAGGCTTGAGGAGTATCGGCTTCGGTAGCCTTGGCGAACACTCCCACAGTCGGTAGCGAGGAATCTATAACGCCTATGGCTTCGTATCCCACTTCGGGACCCAAGTCGCTCCAAAACATGCTCTGGTGCCAGTAAGGTTTACGTGCACCAGCCATGTTTTCTCCTAAAATCAAGTATATACCGAGTTGGTACCGTACGATCGATAAAAAAGAACACGTTAGAAATCAGGGCCCTTAGTCAGGTGAGTCACCTTAAAATTGACGCAAATTTTAAGCCCTGTTTAAAGATGGAAAATATACACAGGATATCAATTGAAACTGATTAAAAAGCGATATTTGAATAGTTTTTTCAATGGAAAACGTAAATTTTGGCACGAATTGGCATAAACTTACCTGCTAATCGACCAGAAACTACAGCATGATCGTGATGCTCAATACGCCGACGTCCCAAACGAGGATCATAGAAACACGTACAATCGCCAGCAACATATAAATCGGTACGAGCCTAAAAATGATACATTACAAATATCGTGGTAGATTTGCGTTCTTATGTTATACAAGGTGTCCCAATATTCCGTGGACATAGAACTACTACGTATTTTTGGAATGAAAATAAGTTCATTGGGAACAATTTACCTCTATACAAAAGTGCTTCGTTTGTCCGCTAGAGGGCATCAAACTTTAATAAAACAAACACATTTTTTCAGATGTTTTAAAAACTGTTATTCCCATTTGAATGATATTTTGGATGTCTATGTTTTGCTAAGTGCTTTAACATCTGTCTAAAAATATGTGCTTTATATATAAGTGCTATAATAACTGTCACAAAAACCAAGAAAAAGTGTCATTGTCCAAGAAAAAGTCTATTGTGGTGGCGTTTTTTTGCAAAAGACAAAAAATGTAGTAAATACTAGAAGGATAATTTTACGAAAAAAATCGGTCGTCGGTTGAGTTGGAAAATATTTATACTAAACTGTATGTAGGGGTGGGGGTAGTTTTCACTCTTCCCGTACTTTTTCATGATTTTTGTGAAAGTCAAATGTTAAAGCACTTAACAAAACATAGACATCCAAAACTAATTCAAATCGGAATTATGGTTCTCAAAATATCTAAAAAAATGTGTTTATTTTTTTAAAGTATGATGGCCTCTGACGGACAAACAAAGCACTTTTGTAAATGAACTTATTTTGATTCCAAAAATACGTAGTACTTCTATGACATACCATCCACTTTGGTACGGCTGATGTTGAGGATGGAGAGCTGGCCTCTGTGGAGCCGTCTCAGATACTGGCTTTTGTCAAAGCTCTGAGATTGTATGTTGAGTTATAACTCAATAAAGGGGAACACACAATAGGTCTGTAAGGTCGCGGTGATTAACCCCCCTCCTAAACATTCTACATTCTATTGTAACGAAAATATTTTCGTTACATTTTTCCTTTTATATCGTTTATCCGTTTTTTTATATATTATCGATTTTTTGCGGAACCTCGATAGTGGTACACATCACTAGCGATGGTTGTTAGTTTAAATTGTTTAAATATTTTATATATTTTCTGGTTGCCTATGGGTTACCGATAATAATTTGTTTATTTTTAATGAAAACGAAGGTTTATTATTAATATTTTGTTTAGTGTTAAATAATTAAGATGCAATTGTTACACACATTTTTTTGAAGGTATGTAGGAAATTTTATCGTATTTATTATTTTTACTATTAATTATAAATTTTTATATTGACATTTGGTACTTAACGCATGTCTAAATGAATTCTATAAAGGGACTTGTTTTGCCGAAAATCACTCTCTCTCATCTCGATCTTCTTTGCTTAAACACCTAGTTTTTTTTTCCAGACACCGGCACGAGGTACGACTTGGAAATTATTTATTAGTTTTATTTTTTTAAACATTTACTATCTAATATGATTTAATTATTTGATTTAATTATTTAATTAGCTTGTAACTTTGAATTATCCAGTTTTGTGGTGGTTAAAAGAACACCACCACAAAACTGGGTACTTATCAATTGTGTTGAGTAGAATACTGCTGTTTGTTATCTTCTAGGAAGATACGAGAATTGACCCTCCCCATAAGTAGCTCACGCACTGAGACTGGTGGAGTCTCACAAGCTCTCCAACGTTAGCCGGACAATCACGCTACCCACCAGCGGACGAGTGCAGCGAAGAGGGTGAGGCCTTTCTCCCAACCAACCGAAGCAGAAACACTTAAGTATTCCAGTTGCATATCTAATCTCATATAATCGAGACTGTCACAGCCAATTACATTGATTGTTTATAATTGTTAATTAAATATAAGTCATTAATGAAATTTTCTATTGTCTTATTTAATTCCAAAGCATACTTCCACAAACCAGTAACTTTTAGAATTTCGTGGGTTATACTATATCCATGGAATATTGGGACACCAATGTATGTATATGAACAACATATGTATATGAACAACACCAGACTCCCAGACAGATTATTGAAACAGTAATGACAGAAAAATACATTAAAACCCTAGATCATATATATACTCTGTTTTTTTTCTCAGGTAAGATTTCGACTAGCGATGGGAACTATCGAATGAATTAGACTATCGAATGGTTACTGAATGAATGATTTCAACTATCGAATGGTTTTATTCGAATAAAATCATTCATTCATTTGTATACTAAAGCATACGTGACAACCTCGCCGTGCCACTAAATGGTTATCGTTGAGCCACGACTATCGAATGCTTTTGATAAATAAAATTTAGTATCCGTTTGATTTTTGTGTGCGTCAGTGCATTATTAGTTCTTCCAAATTTTTATAACTTCGCCGTATAAATACTGTGCTATTTTTGCGTTTGTTAAAATATTTAAAATACTAAAATAGTAGTTTTTTTAATTGACGATTGTGTGCGTGTGCAGGTGGTCAACATTTTTCCGAAAATTTTTGTGATTTTCTGTAGCCCGATCTTTCAATTATTTAATTTTATATGGTATATGGTCTATTTTTAATGGAAAATTTTGAGAAGCAGCAATTTTTAAGAGAGATGAGATGAACTTACAATTAATTTTAAAAATAGATATTTGTATTTTAAATGTTTTAATAATATGAATGAGTTGAACTTAATAATCATATTTAAGTAATGTGGTTAAATAAATGGTTATCGAACTCAAACTATGGGGTGAGAAAATTAAATTGAAAGTTTTACACGTGCCAAGTAAGGTCCTCGAGAAAGACAAACCTATTGAACGTTTCATAAGTGCAATAAAGAAGGTTTGAAAATGGCATGTCGTGATGTTGGAGACATATTTTTTAATGCTAAACTTATGGCGTTGATTTATCCACGTAAGTATATATGATCTAGGATTAAAATACTTTAAAATATAGGTTAAACTACTGTTATCTTACTATTAAAAATAATTACTTGCAATTCCGTGTTCACTAGGAAACCGCCGAGATCCGCGTCTACTTCCAGATCCGATTTCTCCGCAATTTGGGTGTTGGCCTCCACTCCAGCAGTAACGACCACGAAATCGACCTGTAAGCACTTTCCGCTGGAGAGTCCAAGCTCTACTTTACCATCCTTCGATCTTACACTGACAATTTCACTATTGGGAATCACCTAAAATGCGTTCAGTATTAAAAAAAAGTAACTTTTTTATCTTTTTTACGACTTGACGAACATAAAAAAAATACGCAAAGAGGTAAAACAATGAAATCGGGCATTGCAGATCATGTGTGGTCCAGGCACCACAACATAAAATGGTCGGAAGCCCGGGTTGTCCAGAAAGAACCCCATTGGAAAAAGTGCAAATTTAAAGAAGCCGTATTCATTTCTAACAATAATAAAATCTTTAGCAATCCAAGTATGGAAATTTCAACCATATGGCAACCACTCATAAAATGCAAACGCTCCAATGCAGGTATTCTTAATGGAGAACCTCATGCTTGACTGCACCAACTAATTCACTGATAACGGTCTGTGATATTTTTGACCGAAACGTTGTTTAAGCAAAAATAAATAAGATAACAGAAGTCCGAAATTCTTTTAGTTTTAATACTAAATCATTGTCTACCACATTGAAAGTAACAAACATCTATACATATAAACTTTCACCTTTATAATATACAGGGTGGTCCGAACTGTATTCCGGAAACTTCGGTAGTATATTCTGCAGATAAAAATAAGTAAAAAAGTTCGTATAAATGTATGTTTTAATTTGCTTAGTTTCGGGGATACAGGGTGTAGAAGTTTCACTTTTATTTCGATTTTTTCCAAATAATTTCTGAAGTAACGTCAATATTTGGATGAAAATTGGTGTCTGGGAGTTTTTTGACATGAGAAATGTTGGGACAATTTTTTGAATTTGTGAAAATGTCAATCTAACTCCTATTTGTAGGATGCGCCAGTTACATGTGTTTTAACTGTTTTGAAGGGTAATAACTTTTCGTCCGTACCTGTATAAAACTACTGAGTAAAAAAATATATATTCCCGTGTCTTTTTACATAAAAAATGTCTCTTGATAAAAATCGCTACTAATAGTCAATACATGTCATTATTGAGAAAAAAATAAACACGTTGAGTATAGATAGTTATTTGACTGAAATAATA
The DNA here is from genome assembly GCF_002938485.1 of Sitophilus oryzae. Lineage (NCBI taxonomy): Eukaryota > Metazoa > Arthropoda > Insecta > Coleoptera > Curculionidae > Sitophilus > Sitophilus oryzae. Next base: position 340,411 of record NW_022145834.1, read on the forward strand.
AATTTGGAAAAATTTTGTTTTTTAAATGAATCATAAATTTTTCTGCGAAAAAATGATGATAAAATAGTTTCTGTTGAAATTTTGACACAAAAATATTTCAAATTTATGATTTCAGTCCCATAGCTATTTAGTCAACATGTTTTATTTATGCCAATGGCGATAATTGTTGATAATTTCGTTTCAAAATATCTCGAGAACCATTACTCGTAGCGATTTTTAACAAGAGACCTTTTTTACGTAAAAAACGTCGTGAATGTATATTTTTTTCACTCAGCAGGTTTATTATTAAAAAATATGTAGGTAGCTCTCTACAAGTAGGAGTCATATTGACATCAAAATCAAATTTCTCATGTCAAAAAAACTGCCAGACACCAATTTTCATTCAAATATTGACGTTACTTTATAAATTATTTGAAGATAATCGAAATAAAAGTGAAACTTCTACACTCTGTATTTCCAAAACTAAGTATTTTAGGACATACGAACTTTTTTACTTATTTTTATCTGCAGAATATGCTGCCGAAGTTTCCAGAATACAGTTCAGACCACCCTGTATACATATATCAGAGTATGTTAAAACTTACATTGACTCCTTCTGCTCTCACTTTGTCAGTCGTCCAAAAACTGAGATATTCAGGTAGAATTTTCCCCATACTCCCGGTCTCTCTAAATATTTGATATATTTCCTTCGACTTCCTTTTATCTACAGGCAAATCAATATTGTACCTTACCAATACCATTCGATCGAAAAAAAAACGGCGTCAAAGGCGGCTAGGGAAAGACATTCGATGATAATTTTGGCGAGGACCGTACTCTTCTCTATTTTTTAATGGCGCTTACTACCAGTTGGCTTTAAGATGGCTGTTATTTATCTTTATATTGAATAAAAATAATTTTTAAACGGTGTAATACGCTATTCAAGAAAAAATACATTTTTGGAAATAGATTTGTGTGTCTAGAAAAGTGCTATCCTTGTTTAATCTCTCTATAATTAGTGTTAATTTTTGACAAGTTTTATGTCAATTTTTATTAAATGACCGGTCTAGAGATTTACCTCGCCAAAATAATAATCGACTGTCATTAGCCAGTTGTTTTTGACTCCATTTTTTCGATCATGCGGTGGAAATTGAAGAGTTTGGCGCAAAAAACTGGTCAGTTCTATCAAAAATTACTTTTTCAATTATAATTTAAATATGCTTGGGACGCTAAATTATTTGAAATGAAAATGGGGCAGTTCCATGTTTTTACTTTTTTTTTTAATTAGTAATGAAATAAATCGTATTTTTAGTCATACAATTAGTTTTGTTACAGTTTCATATCTTTTATGTCAAAAAACAGACAGCTCCGTTTAAAAAAAATGTTCCATACTTTCATATATTTTCATAAAAAATGTTTTCTAGTGATTTTTTCTTTATTGATAACTTTCTTTTTCAATTTTTTTTCCATTTTATACCAAAAATATGAATTTACTTTGTTTCCAAAAATACCTAGTAGTTCCATGTCCTATGCAAAAGTGCTTCGTTTGTCCGCTAGAGGGCATCAAACTTTAAAAAAACCTTACCTTTAAACCATTATTGCCCGATTTGAAATTCTCAAAATATTTTCCAACTCAACCGACCACCGATTTTATTTTTCGTAAAATGGCCCTTCTAGTATTTACTACACTTTTTGTCTCTTGTAAAAAAATGATATCGTGCTTATTTTTTAGGAAAGAAAAATTTTTCCGAAGCTGACTTTCAAAAAATGTTTCCGTCACATCAAGCTATGGAGATGCATAAAATCTATTATGCTCTTAATAATCAGGTTGGTGAAAATATGGCATTTTATGTTAGTATAACAAATTATATTTGACAATAACCTTCTTAGGGAACTTTAGGAAACTAAAATTAATAATTTTGAATTGCCAAACGTTCGGGTTTATTTTTGATTGATGCCCTCTAACGGACTTATGTGCAATTAACTTATCTTGATTCAAAAAATACGTAGTTGTTCTATCCCCACGGAATATTAAAACTTACGTTTTTGGTTTGGTTTGGTTTTTTTCCTCAGCTTAAAGCCGGTTTTAGCGACTAAGTCGGGATAATTCTTATCAACGACCTAATCGCGGTTCAACACAGTGCGAACGATAGAACAGGTAGAAAGAATTGTGGACTTCTGCATGGTGGAGATGATTCTTTCCGGGTTGTGAAGTTCGAGTTTTTTAAGGCTTTGAACAAGGTTTACGTCTACTGCGTCTACTAGAATACAGGTAGGTATTATTGGTAATATAAAAGTCTTGCTCAAATCGCATATAGTTTTTAGTTCTTGCGCCAGTGCTTCATATTTTGTGATTTTCTCTTTTCTTGCATTTTTAATATTTTAGTCTAGTGGTATTGTGATGTCCAGCAGGTAAGCATGTTTTTATTTTTTATAGAAGACTTACTAAATCAGGTCTATTATGCTGCACAGTACGATCTGTGATGATGTCAGTATCCCAGTATACTTTTACGTTTTCGTTTTCTACTATTTTTTCAGGTAAGTATCGGTAGTACGGTGTAATTTCATTTAAAATATTTTCTTTTTTGCAGATTTCTTGGTGTAAAATACCAGCCACCTGGTTGTGCCTGTCCAGATAATGCTGCGGTGCAAGATAGGTACATCCAGAGCAGATGTGTTGAATTGTTTCCGGAAAGGCATTGCATAGTCGGCATCTGTCATTAGGTAGGTCCTTTTTGGCTATTATTTTTAGGAAATTTTTAGTTGGTATTTGCTGGTCTTATATAGCTATAATAAATCTATTTGGATGTATATGGATTCTAAGTTGGATGGATATGGATTCCACTCTTCGGTTAGTTCCTCAGCACCCCTAGTACCTGCAGGTAAGCTTTGACCTGCTAAGTTTAAAGGTGTGAAATTCCTGTCGGCGGTCTTAAAAGCTGAAAGGAGAGGGTCATTTGATTGGTCAAAGTAATGCTGCAGACTTCTGATGTGCCTTTCATGCATAGCAATGAGACTAATAATTCCTCTTCCACCTTTGTCCCTTGGCATGGTTGAAGCATGGGGCTGGTGCATTCGGTGCCTTGTCATTGATGTTCTGACTTTCCTATCGAGAGACTCCAGGTCGGTTTGTGACCATTTTAGAACTCCGAATGTATTAAGAATTACAGGTGCTGCCCACACATTGATCGCAGCTATTTTATTCTTCGCATGAAGCTCTGTTCCCAAGACTTTACAAACCCCCTTCATAAATGCATCCTCCGCAGTCTGCTTTATTACTCCATCATCAAAACTTACGTTATCATTATATTATTTAAATTATTAATTTTTATCAATATTATATTATTTAAACTGTGTATTACGTACATAGGTTTACTTTGGAAAAATAATTTCTCCAAATTTTTTTTTCTCAAAAACTATGGGATGTGGCAATGGAAAACCATGGTTGTGAAATAAAATTCGGTCGTGGGTTAAGTTGGTAAATATTTATACTAAAATTTATGTAGGGGTGGAGGTAGTTTTCACCCTTCCCGTACTTTTTCTTGAATTTTGTGAAGTCAAATGTTAGAGCACTTAGCAAAACATAGACACCCAAAATCTCATTCAAATCGGAATAACGGTTCTTAAAATATATCTGAAAAAATGTGTTTATTTTGTTAAAGTTTGACGCCCTCTAGCGGACAAACGAAGCACTTTTGTATAGAGGTAAATTGTGTCCAGTGAATATTGCGACACCGTATATAACAGTTTTATGATACCGTAATTTTTATTAAAATGGAATTAATCAGTTTTTGCATCAAACCCTTCAATTACAAATGAAAACTTACCTTTTCTGCCAAATGCACAGGCCAGCTCACTACCTAGGAACCCACCTCCGATTATAGCCACGGATTTAGATTTGTTAAAATCGCATAAAATATCTCTAAAGTCGTCGACGTTTCGATATACTTTGATTTGCTTCTTCAAGGTTTCATCAGAGGCAGCTACTTTAAAAACGGGCGTCAATCTAGGCTTAGCTCCTAAAAATACAGTGACGCCATCAATTGTTAAGCGCATAATGCGAGCAATAAAAAAGAGTGCATCTTAAACTCTCTCGACTAGATAATATACAAGGCGTTTCAAAGACATGTGCCATCTCTCGTGGGGTGATTTCTACATGTTTTTTGAAAAACCCTGTATAAAACGACTATTATAACATACCCGTTGCGATGAGGCATTTGTTGTACTTAATTGCTTCGCCGTTTTCTAAGTAGGCTACGTTTTCGGTAACGTCGATATGATCTATCGACCAGCCTCGAGCTATGGCAACACCGCCATTCTCGCTGTCCATTAGTTGCTTACAATTAATATAGAAATCTTCCGGTTCGTAAAATAAACTGAAAAAAAATATTTTAAAAATTATCTTAAAGGTGTTAAAAATATAAAACACAGGCTGTAAATTGTTGACACTTAGTGTTTCTCTAAGTGTCTACGGGTAGTCATATTTTCATGGCTAATCTTACTGTAGGTTTCGGCCGATAATTTCAATTTTCTTTATTATTACAGTCCCCACGATTCTTTGTTTATTAAAAAATATATAGGGTGTCAAAAAAATAGTGTATCTAATTAACTTCGGTGGGTGATTTTACTGATAAAACTAAAATAAAAAGTTCTTATACCGTCGAAATGGTAAATAAAAACAATATATTTTGATTATTTTTAAGAATATTGGTAAACCGTTTTTCTAGAAATTTGGTACTCATATTATAAACATTTTAATGCCAAAGCGAATGGCGATAGTGTAAAATTCCGAATTCTGTACTCTACCTTAGGATAGAGAGTACAACTGATGGTACTTCTTTTATTCTTATAGATAAAGTGATTTCAACAAATGACATAAAAAGCTAGGACTTTTTTAAGTAAAAAAGGTACTCTTCGTTTAGTTAGGTTAGGTTAGGTGACCGATTTTCAAGATATTTGGGTTTAAAGGTCACGATGCATCGATTTCAGTATTAGTGAAAGGATAAAATGTAAAGAAATTAAAAATAAATTAATCTCAGTTTCGAAATAAACGAAGAGAACCTTTTTTATATAAAAAGGCTAGTTTTTTATGTCATTTGTTGAAATTACTGTATCTATAAGGATACATATAATATATCATATTCATATACATAGATATACCGGGTGTCCCACTAAGAATAGCTCTCGGCTGTATCTCGGAAAGTATTAGCCGTAGGGTTTACGAAAAAAAAATATTAATAACTAAAGGGGCTATGAGAAATTGCTGGAAATTATTTTTAAGTTTGTAGAACGACCGCTAGGGGGCGCAACTGCAACAAAAATTATAAAAATGGAGTTTTTACACAATTTTGCCTAGATAAGGTGTACTATAAGTAATAGCTTCACAATCCTCAGTAAATTTTGAATATTTTTTGTTAGAGCCATTTTCCCCTATCTACCAAAATAAAGTAGTGGGGGAAGGTTAGATTTGTTTTTATTTAAATATTCATAACTCTGGACTGGATGATCGGAATCCAGCAAGCAAGGGCTAGTTTAAAAGAGCGTTGCTTACTCTATATTGTACCATATAAACAATAATATTAACCTTTTGAACGTAGACGCTAGGGGGCGTTGTCTTACAATTTAACAAACATTGTGCGTTTTTTCAAAAAAATTAAATGCAATAGTATATGTAATTTTAGCTGATAGTAAAGAGTAGTAAAAGCTTAAAAAGTCAGCGAAAACCGCATTTTGATATCTTCTTTCAAACCGAAGATATTAGCAAAATTATAATAAATACCAAAAAATAAGCCCTTAATTACCTTATTTTTACAACACGGTATCAGAAGCTCTCTTAATTATGCCCATTCTAACAAAAAAAAAAATAAGATAGAAACAGTTAGTTTATTTTAAAATCGACGAAATACCAGAATATCATAATACCAGAGGTATTAATATCTAATAATTAAGATATTAATAAAACCATACCTTCTTTCAGATCCATTCCATTGTTTGAATGTTAGGTTTTTCACAGCCGTTTCATCGTCATTAAACCATATCTCTTTGGACAATGGCGGCCTCATGTAAGGAAAATGCTCTTCGTTTGAAATTATTAATATCTAGAAATCAAATAAAAGATTGTCGTATTAAATATATTGCATACAGTTGCCGCATCTAAAGAAGAAAACAGGACACTCTCTCCTCAACGAACACCTCGGTTGATTGAAGCTAAGAAACAACGGCCAATACTTTTAGCGATTTTTTTATGTAAACATAATTGTTCCATGATCTCTCTATATCAACATATCTCAAGTATTATTTATTCTTTCAGACTGTGTTTCGGAGGACAAAATTAATAGAGGACTGGAGTAGAGGACTCTATACATCCATAGTCTCTAAGTTGGTAAGTTGACTGTTTTGATTAGATACATTTTCCTTGCATGTTACAATGTGTTGTTTTTATTTTGTATCTAATGGCAATTTTGTTCCTATTTTGGTTAGGCTCCAGTAAAGTTCTTCTAGACAAGAAGAGATGGCAATGAGTATCTTACATACATAAGTTCTGTTTGCCTCTTTATTAACCTTTCCAAACTTTTGAACAGCGCAAATTATCGATCTCTGTTTACAATTTATGATTTGTTGGTCCAATGTGGCCATGCATTCAAGTCTAAACCGCACTTAATTCCGAGGAGCTGGTAAAGGTGGTAAGGACACTGGTAAAGGTGCGTCCAGATCTGACGTGACGAGAGCGACACATCGTCTATCCATTTTTTGAGGAAAGCCTGCCATAAGACAATTGAGTTGGGTCATAGTGAACGGAACTCAAGAGCCAGCCTACCAAAAACACGTCGAGACTGTGCCGCGAACTTTCTTTAATCGGCCGTCGCAAAACCGACAGAGGACGGATAGCAACGAGGCTCCGTGGGTTGTCTCGCGAGGCTCTCACGAGATTCGTCCATACTTAACGAATTTGGAATGTCTCGCGCTCGTCTCGCTCTCGTCTCGTCAGATCTGGACGCACCTTAAGAGATTGTTAAGGCGCACGGTTTTTTCTTTAGATGCGGCCAGTTTACAATGGTTTACGTACCTTTGCGGTAGGATCCGAAGATTTGATCGCCCGAAAGGCTGAAAATGCCGCAGTACCACCCCCGATAAGCAAGTAAGGTACGTCTTTCGGAATATCCTCAGCGCTCTTTGGATCCTTGAACTTCTCCTTACCTAAAAACCATTTTTATTTCAGTCGATAAAATCAAATAAATACACACAACGTTGTGTACTATACCTACTAATTTTTTACCAACTTTCTTCTTCGTAGAGGCATCTGTGGGTTCTTTACCTAAACCAACATAATACAGCTAAAATGAAGCTAGTTTTTAAATGCACAATCTCCGATAATCTAGCAAGACTTACAACACCAACCGAGGTTATCGCTACTAAAGTACCAAATAGTAAGTACCGCCTTGCTCTGGTTCTGTATTTATTTTCGTTTTCCTCCCATGGTCCCTCGGGGTGTGGCATTTTACTCAGTTCGCTCGGAGGTTCGCATTGTGTTAAAGACGGCATTTTCTAAAAAAGTATATAATGTTATGCATAGGCTCATATATGCGGACATACATATACCGGGTGCGTCTCAAAAGTGGCTTACCCCTATAACTTTTTTATTTTTTCAAATAAATAAACGACATTAGGTATGTATAGTGGAGTATATGACATAAATTTGGATTGATTGACGTATTCAATTGTTTTCGCTCATTTCCTGTTTCACCGAAAATGACTACAACTTTTGATTTTTAAATGAGACCCTCGGTATTTTTTACTTTATCCGATAGAAAATGAATTGAATGACATATCATATGTCAACTTTTAACATTTTCGGATACGGTTTATTTGGAATTGTAACATGCGGTTCATAACGACTTCGCGTCGAATTAATCATTTGTAATGGTGATGATAAAGCAAAGCAAGAATTTCCATTAATATACAAACTGGATAAAATTTTCTCACATTTATGTCAGCATGAGAAAAAACAATATGGCGATATTATTATATAACTTGGTAATATTTGGGGGCTTTGAGGGGTAGTTTCATCTCGTTGGAATTTGACTTTGAAAAAATCCGTTTGCCAAAAATAAACTTTTTACGTCAAGCAGTTTAAGCAGAATCGTGGTTAAGAAATTACCCAACTTTTTGGAACACCCTGTATGATTTTTTAAAAAATTTCAAAATATGTAAAAAAACCAAATAAATTATGCTTGTCCAAGGGTTTTCCCTAAAGACTAACCGTTTTTTAAATAACAAATATTGTAATATTTGAGGGGCGTTTTCACCCTCTTGGAATTTGACATTCGAGAAACCCCTCCTTATCGAACCTCTACACCCCACAGTCAATCCGTTTACCAAAAATCAGCTTTAAACGTCAAGCAGTTTAAGCAGAATCGTGATTACTCAATGGTCATATTTTATGAAACACCCTGTATAAATTTATAGAAAATCTTAAAATATGTAAAACAACAAAATAAAATATACGTGTTTAAGAGTTTTTCCGAAAAACTCACCGGTTTTTAAATAAAAAATATTTTAATATTTGAGGGATAGTTTCACCCCCTTAGAATTCGAGTTTCGAAAAATCCCTTCTTATAGAACCTCTACACCCTAAAGTTAATCTGTTTTCCAAAAATCAGCATTTTACGTCAAGCGCTTTAAGCAGGCTCGTGATTAATCAATGACCAGATTTTTCGAAACACCCTGTATACATTTTTAAAAAAATCTTAAAATATGTAAAAAACAAAATAAAATATACGTGTTTAAGCGTTTTTTCGAAAACTTGACAGTTTTTTAAATAAAAAATATTGTAATATTTGAGGGGTGGTTTCACCCTCTTGGAACTGGAACTTCGAAAAATCCCTTCTTATTGAACCTCTACACCCTAGAATCAACCTGTATGCCAAAATTGAGCTCCTTACGTTGAGTGGTTTGAGCAGGATCGTGATTAATCAGTATGTCAGTCACTTAAGGATTTTATATATTAGTATAGATTTTGCTTTGTATGAGGGGTCTAAATAATTAAATAATATGATGTGGGAATATTATATTTAAAGCCATATTTCTTCTGTTTTCTTAAATACATTGTGTTTTCTAAAGCTTCAACTTATTACAACCTCACCTCAAACCTTTGATCTTTGAAAGTTACATACATAGGTTACATAAACTACACCCTCTAGAACTACATTAACGACATGTAATGTAGTTTATGTAGTTTTTAAAAGTAACATGTAGTTTTCCGAACCCTGGTGTGTGGTACCAAACCTTTGAATAAGAAGACTAAGGAAGGAGCATAATGCTATCCATGTATTCATGCATGGTGGGCGGAAAAAGCACTCTAGGGTGGGGATTCTTGACAGTTCTGTTTGACGATTCATTTGACACATTTGAATTTTGTGGATTTGTCAGTCTTTACGGAGCTTATTTTATGTTATTTATTATTTATTCTACTACTGATAGTTGTATAAAGATAGTAAATCTAGATAGAAATTGTGGCAGAACTTAAATTAACAGTGACACTATCGCGATTTATCGAAAAAGACTCTAAAATAGTTTGTTGTATAGCGTGCGGTAGATCTCGGCAAAAATTGAGTGAAATAATGGAACAACTTTTCGCTAGTATGTGACTATATAATATACATACGTGAAGTAAACCGTTAACCGTAAACTTAAATTAACTAAATTATATATTTTTCTTGCATTTTAGCTTTTATTTATTACTTGTCAAAGATTAGAATTAAAAAAAAAAAGTTGATATATGATGTCATTCTATTCAGGGTGTCATTTTCTAACGAATAAAGTAAAAAAATATCGAGAGTGACGTTTAAAAATCAAAAGTTGTAGTCATTTCCTGTAAAACAGGAAGTGACCGAAACCTATTGAATCAATCCTAATTTATGTCATATACCAAATCTAGTTTTTTTATCTGAAAAATTAGAAGAGTTATAGGGGTGAGCCACTTTTGAGACACACCAGGTATATTTGATACCAATTAAACTTTTAGTTTGGTTTGGTTTGGTTTGGTTTGGTATTATTATTTAACCGAGGGCGAGATTTTTAAATTCATTATTGCCAACCGTGGCAACATATTCGTCGCCGGGCTGACTAACTGGAATTTAAATTTTCCGCTGGGGATTCAGGTGGTAGCTCTGCTGTAAAAAATGTCAAGTTGCAACATTTATTTATTCATTTCTTGACATTGTCATTCGTTTTGACACTTTAGTTTTGTATTACGAGTTTTTTGGTTTAAGTGAATTGTGTTGTGATACTTTAAGCTGAAACATTTTTACTAGCAGATCTTGCAGTCGAACATTTTTCTTTTTAAAACCTCTTTTAGTGCGAAGAGTACAAGATAGCTTAATAGCCGTAAAAAATAATCGCAACTTTAATAGAATATTTTCAATGGAAAAGTGGTAGTAATGGCCCTTTATGTCCGTTAAGTGCTGTTAAGGAGGTGAGTTTTGTTGATGTAAATAATAACGGTTTATATATTTATAATTAATTTATTTTGGTTTCCTATAATATTTTGATTCAAAGAAAATATGTAAAAGTGGGCAACGCTGTGCCAGTCAAGCTTAATCACGTGACTAAAAGTTTATTTGATATGATCTATAGGAAATACCATATAAATTTAAAGTTTGTCGTTTATTGATCCACTACTGATCTTATAAGAAACTATTAATGGAATTTTTTAAAGTACTGGATTAGATCAGGCTATCTCTCCACTTTGAAACTCCTCCGATAAGCCATTACATAAATTTAATTTATTACTTTATTTTATTATTATTATAAATCTATTTTTTTAATTTTTTTGTTTATTTTTATATAAATAAATAAAACATAATTACATTTTTCTATATCCCAAAAGTTAAGCTGTTTAGGACATACATTCATATGAAGTGTTTTTTTTATTCAAGAATCACCCCCTTAAATATTAGAACGTCTTTAAGAAACACCCTGTATATTTAAAATCTGAAAAACAAGATTTTAAAAAAATTAAAATATACAGGGTGTTAAAAAAAGCGAAGTTATAAATTTTTCTTAATTTCTTTTCAACATTAATTTGTTTATTATATTTTCACTTTCTGGTTATCTCCAATAGGTAAGGCTGTAGCTATCGCTTTAATTAAAAAAATGAAAAAAATTACTGACATAAACCTTGTCAAAAATTAACATAATTATTATACGTGGATTAAAAACGGATAGAACTTTTCCAGATAGACAAATCTATTTCCAAAAAATTATTTTTACTCGAATTTTAAACTACCCCATTTAAAAATCATTTTTACTCAATATAAAAATAAATTACAACCTTCTTAAAGCCAACTGGCAGTAAGCGCCATTAGAAAATGAAGAAGAGTACAGGCCAAGTAAATAATGTCTAGGGCTTGACCTCGCCAAAATTATCGTCGATTGTCATTCCCAGCCGACTTTGACGCGGCTTTTTTCGATCGTATGGTACTTTACTTTAGTATATAGTATATATCATACCCTATCAACATAAAGATTGGCTTTGAAAGGATTAATTTCTATCGGTTGGCACTCTTTCAATTTGACAGCTTCCAATGTCTGGCCAGCATTATTAAGTTCTACAGGATTTGGGGAGGGATGGGATGTTATGGAGGGACCTTCATCACATACCTTTTTTCCACCATCATCTGATAAATTTCGTCTAGGGACCACTATTTCTGGAGATATTTTGCTATTGGCACATCCTAAAAATATATACATCTATTTTAACAAACAATTAACATTTTGACATACTCGGAAACGGATAGAGATAGCTTAAACTGGAGCAAAGTTGCCTGTTGGTGAGTGCAACGATAATCTGTTGAGTAATCAAATTTTAAACTAACAGTAACTGACAATCTCTAAACACTAAAGCAACGTGAAATAAAGGGCAGATCACTTAGAATTGTTCATAAAATGATATAGTATAATACTTACTGTATATATTTGAAACTCCTCTGGATCTTCCAAAAAATTGTGAACCCTTAAAAGATGCAGATTCAGCACACTGCAATAAGACTAGTGTTCTATACATATTGCTTAGTTTTGTAACTGATTGAACACTTTAGGGTTTATAGAAATGCTGAAATGTTGAAAAATGTCAGTAAATACTGTTTTTGAAGTACTGAAACTGTGCCTTAAACTAGTTCTATATGTTTTTATAGAAATAATGACTGTACAAAAAGTCGCTAAATATATTTGAAATACTTCTTGTCTGACACAATCTTAAACTTGTTCTATGCGAGAAAACCATAGCAACAAACTAGTATACATTATTATTGTTGACTCGTAATTATTTAAATAAATGTATTCTATTTAATAAATGATTAATACTACAGAGATCCGATTAGGAAATGCAAAAAAACACCTTTGCTTTTTTAACTTTAAAATTTAAAGTAGGGATGTGCCAAAATAACCGGTTATTTCGATAACCGGTTTTTTTTCACTTAGTAACCGGTTATTAACCGGTTAATTTCCTACGTCAGTTTAACCTAATAACCTTCAGCTTTGATCAATAACCGGAGGTCGGTTATTTTCTATTTTAACTAAGTTCGGTATTTTTATCTTACATATTTCAGAACAGTTTTTCTTTATTTATCGAGATTTGTCGGAGCCATAGACAAAGAGTCGGAGCATAATACCTTTATTATTATACACTTCTACTCTACTACTCCCAGCTACTCCTTCAAATATGAAATATCAATAATCTGTGGTCAATAATGTCATCATACTGTCATGTCAAAGTCAAACTGGCATCCTTCCTTAACCTTAAAATTAAAAAAAAATCGTTCTCTTCTCATTTTGTTCTCATACGTATGTATAATGGGCTTTGCTTTATATTATTTTGCAGTATTTAGTGATAGTGCTTTTTATTTAAAATTAAATACCATGGCAGACAGCTCAGAACAACACCTAGCAGGCACTTCCACTTCAAAAAAAAGTGAAGTTTGGACCTTTTTTTCCAGAAAAGGTAACGGCATTTGCAAGTGCAATTTGTGTAATAAAACTTATAAGACTGGTGGAGGCACAACAAATTTAAAGAATCATTTAAAACTTAAGCATCCTTCCGCTCTCAAAGACACAGATAAAAAAACTTCTCTTACAGCAAATCTCTTTTCGGCTCCATATAAAAAACAAAAACCAGAAACAAGTTTCGATAATATTTTGTTGTCAGATGAAGAATATGTACCTGAATTTGAAAGGTCAGTGTCTTCGGCTTCTGTATCAACATCAAGGCCACTTACGCCAGCCCAGTCAGAGTCTGACATATCGTCAGTTGCACTTGTTGATGTTGAGGACAGTAGGAGTAGTAGTGTGGATGTGGAATTGGATTTGGTAAATACCTTTTTTTACTAATAAACTGTTATAAACTAGTTAAACTAAAACGATATCCTTTTTAGTTAGCGAGTAGGGCACAAGCACAATACTCTTTAAATGCTCAAACTGCCCAGGACAGCAATTTTATACATTTAGGCAAAAAAAATGCCGCAGTTATTTCCAGCCTACCATCAAAAATGCATTTAAGGACCAACGGAGTTATGAATGTAGGTATTAGGGCAGATATTATTATATTATATTGTTATAGTTAACTTGTGGATTGACATTATAAAATGACATATTTTAATTGTATTTTTATGTGAATCCACAAATTAACTATAACAATGTTTTTATAATAATTGCCATGGTTCTGCTGTTATTATGTTCTACTATTAATTTCGTTTTTGTTTTTAATAATTTGGATATATTTATGTTTCAGCTGGGGGAACCAGAGAAGCAATAATAACAAATTCTTTAATATATATGATATGCAAGGATAATTTGCCCCTAAGTTGCACAGAAAAGGAAGGTTTTAAAAAGTTTTTAAATACAACAGTCCCTTTATACAAACCTCCAAGCAGAAAAATGGTAAGTTTGGCCACCAACTGAACATACAATAATTCGCACACTGCAGAGTGTTGCATGCACATACATATCTTGATATAATGGTGAAGGGAAAGAGAAAAATATCAAAATTAGTTACGCTAAAAATGATGTTTTAGGTACATAGGTTAAAATAATGTAATTTTTTAGATTACATTAATGATTGAGCAGAAATATATTTCACTTCAGGCAATTATCCATAGGAAATTAAATAATATTGGAATAATTGCTCTCACCACTGATATAGCTACAGTTATGAATTCCACTAGAAGCTTCATTGTTCTAACTGCTCACTATATTGGCAAGTTGTATTAACTGTAGTGTTTTGTTCTGTTAATATAAATGTTTTCAATTTTAGATGATGAGAATGCTACTTTTGAATCATTTTGCTTGGGCGTTAAAAATTTAATACCTCACCACACTGCAGAAAATATATGCAGTGATCTCACTGAAATGATTGATGCATGGGGTATAAAAAAAGATAATATAATTTCAGTTACTACAGACAATGGAGCTAACATAGTTGCTGCAGTTAATTTATTATTAGGGAATAAAGGTCATGTTTCATGCTTTGCTCATAATATTAACTTAGTTGTAACCAAAGCCCTTGGAGCTGTTCAGGATGTTGTAGCTATAATTGAAAAAGTCAAACGTATTGTGGCATATTTTAAACACAGCAATACAGCCCAAGATGATTTGAGAGGTGAGCAAAGACGAGAAGGGAAAAAAGATGGCACTTTCCTATATTTAAAGCAAGAGGTGCCTACCAGATGGAACTCTACGTATTACTGCTTGGAAAGGTTTATTTTATTATCAGGCCATATTGGAAAAATTTTACTTATGACGACGCATAAAAAAGCACCACCTATGCTAACTGCAACTGAACTGTCAATAATTGAAGAGTGTCTTCAGTTACTCGCACCCTTTGAATCAGCAACCAAAACTATTTCTGGAGAAAAATATTTATCTGGCAGTTTAGTAATCCCACTTATAAATTGTTTAAATTTGTCTTTGCAAAGAATTATTGTCTCTCACGACCTTTCGCAGAAACTCAAAGAGGAACTTAGTCAACAGATCGAACGGAGACTCCGTCCTCAGGAAAAAAATATTTTGCTAGGTGTTGCAACAATGTTGGATCCAAGATTTAAAAAGATCCACTTCAACTCTCCTTTGATGGTATCCAATATTATAAATCGGTTGAAGACTGAAGTTCGAGAGAACGCTCGACGTACAGAGATAGAAGACAGAGATACTGAACCAGATAATGTTGGCACTGCCACTACCAGCAAAGATATATGGGGTATTCATGAAGAAGCTGCTGCTAGTCTCTGGTCTGCATCAGATATAGATAACCCTGGAATGATCCCAAGCGAACTCAAATTATATTTGGAACAGCCGACAATCCCCAGAAATAGTGATCCACTGCGGTTTTGGGCCTCTAATAAAAATGCTTATCCTGGAACTGCTAAAGTAGCTTTAAAGTACCTAACTACTTTGGGAGCCTCCGTCTCTTCAGAACGAGTTGTTTCGTGGCTAAACTATGTCTGTAATGACCTTCGAAGCCGTTTGACTCCAGAACACACTAACCAGTTGGTTTTTTTAGGTGCTCTAGATAATAAGTACTGGCAGATTTAAGAAAGTTATTACTTTGTTATTAAAATAATAACCAATTTAATTGAGTGTTTATGTTTTATATATTTATAATTTTGTAGTGTTTTTCCTTCACTTTTTGGTGTGTTTGAATTTGTATTGGTTTTAATAAATTCATTACAAATATTACAATTAACTGTATCTTTTATTTTTTACACGGGATTCGAATCTAAATTAAATAGGTAAAATAACCGGTTATTACGATAACCGGTTATTTTAATATAAATTAACTGGGTCCGGTTAAATTATTATGTAAATTAACCGGTTAACCGATAACCGGTTATTTTACAATAACCTCCCATCCCTAATTTAAAGCAAGTTAGGTTATAATACCACAGAATTATTAGAGTATTGAACGTAGAATCAGACCAAGGGTTGTGTATTTTTTAGATCTGTTCGATAGCGTCAAATTATCGCATTGGTAACGACGTTGCTTACGTCAGTAAAGGGCCGCTATCAGTGCTATGCAGAAGTGCTATGCAAGGTACAAGGTGAGTCCAAAATAACTGAGTTATAATGCATTATTTAACTTAATTCGGGGTTTACCTAATTCGGTAATCAAATTAATCGAATTATTTACCATGTCTTCAAATTTTTGTTACTGCCTATTCCACGCTAGTTTCGAAATTACTAATTATTGAAAAATATCAATAATTCTGATGAAAGTGCGTATTATCTAAAATCTGCACAAGTATATTCTCAGTGCATTTTATTAAGATAACACGATGGAAAGCAAAATTATTTGGTTAATTTAAATTAAATTATATAATAATACTCTTTTAAATTAGATTGATTTATGTTAAAAAGTTAAATAATGCATTTTTTACCTTATTTATGAAACTATATAAATATAGAATATATTATAGTTTTAGAAAGTTTATGACAAGGCAAATAAAATAAAATAATAAAATACAGAGTGTCCCATCTAAAAAAAACATAAGTTTGAGTCATATCTCGAAAATGAAATCTCCCAGCGAAAAACGAGATACGCCAATAGTTTCTACGTAAAATACTTTACGGGACTTAGTTTTCACCTTTTGGATAACTTATAGGGTAACTGAGATACGAAAGGGGTCGAAAAATGCAACAATTTCAAAGTCCTGTATTTCAAGAACTAAGAGGAATCTGTGTGTAGCATCTTTGGTTTTATAAAAAGTAGCACAGTAATGTGAAAACCGCGTCTTTGTAGCTTCACTTATAAATGAAAAATGCTGTAAAACACACGAAAATAGGCCACCCTGTACAGCAGTTTTGTCCGTTGAGTAAAAACCGTGTAATAATCAAAATAACCGTGTAAGTATAGAGCTAGGCGGCTTAACTAGGATTGCCAGATTTTTATAGTTAAATTCCGGGAAAGCAAAAGAGCGAGCAAAAGATAAGAACAATTATCGTATATTTAAAAAAAAAATATTAATTTGAAAAACAAAAGACACTTTGAATTTTAAGTAGTATGGATACTGTGAAGGGAAATTCGATACAATAAGCCTACTTGTAATTTTTAGTCGGCCGACTATTTAGTTGCAACAGTGAAAACAATACATTCTTATGAGGTCGATCGGCCGACTATTTGATTGCGCAGCTCCATAAGGATATATATTTTGGTTACAAATATGCAACTAAATAGTCGGCCGATTATAATCAAATATTGGGTCGATCGGTTCCATAAGAATGTATTGTTTTCACATTTGCAACTAAATAGTCGGCCGAGTAAAAATTATACGTCAGTGCGTACCCTAATTATCCTAAAACAACGCACAAGAGAAAAGCAGAAAAATGCATGCTTCATTTAGAAATATGTAATAATTATTTTTATTCAGATATGCAATAAAAGATATGCAGATATGCAAAATCATTTTTGATATATCCAGATATATCAAAAGTGGTTGACCCCTATAACTTTTTTATTTTTTCAGATAAAAAAAACGAGATTTGGTATCTAAAACATACCAAATTCGAGCTTCCGCGGCGTATGAGAGGCGCCACCCTGTACATACCGGGTGCGTTTTAAAAGTGGCTCACCCCTATAACTTTTATTTTTCAGATAAAAACGAGATTTGGTATGTTAGTATATGACATAAATTAGGATTGATTGACGTATTCAATTGTTTTTGGTCACTTCCTGTTTCACCGGAAATTACTGCAACTTTTGATTTTTAAATGGCACCCTCAGTATTTTTTTACTTTATTCGATAGAAAATTACATTCTGAATGGAATGACATATCATATGTCAACTTTTGACATTCTCGCTTAATAAAAAATTGTATTTTAAAATTAATCAAGGAGCCTTGGAAAAATAGATTTGATCGTCTAATGTTTTTAGTGTCTTGTTCTGGCCAGTTAGAAAATGCTCAAATCGTATTCTTAATCATATCTCAATTTTTTGTCAAATGGATCGAGGGTCGCTCACTAGCATATTTGGAAAAAGCATTTTTTTACGAATAATTTGATACCACACACGTGATATTTCGAGTCAGTCATTACGAGCCGCAAGTTATAATGTCAAATAAACCATATGCGAAAATGTCAAAAGTTGACATATGATATGACATTCTATTCAGAGTGTTATTTTCTATCGAATAAAGTAAATAAATAGCGGGGGTGCCATCTAAAAATCAAAAGTTGCAGTAATTTCCGGTGAAACAGGAAGTGACCGAAAACAATTGAATACGTCAATCAATCCTAATTTTTGTCATATACGAACATACCAAAACTCGTTCTTTTTCGTTTTTTTAACTCAAAAAATAAAAAAGTTATAGGGGTGAGCCGCTTTTGAGACTCACCCGGTATACCCTACTATCGAAAAAAAAACGGCGTCAGCGATGGCTATGAAATGAAGATCGCTGTCATTTTATACGTAAATTTATATGGGAGATGTCATTGGTCGTCATATCCTAGCCAACTGGACGCCGTTTTATCTTGATCATACGGTATAAATAAACAAAGCTAAATCGAGAAATGCAGTTACAGTTAGATTGACGCTTTCCAGGATAGTATAATTATTTTCCGGGATCCGGGATAAATTAAATCCCGGACGTCTGGCAACCCTGTCTAAGAGGCGCCACCCTGTATAACACCGCCCTTATTTCCAGACGAAATCAGGTTTAAATTTCCTTTTTAAATTTTCCTGGCTATCACCGACTATGCGCGAAAATCACACTCGGAAAAGATGCTTTCGCGAAGCATGACAGTGGTCCAGAAACAGAGAACGGCTGAACGATAGAGATATTAGAGCGCTTTATATCGATCTGTTCTCTAAGACTGTATTCGGCGCGATTTCCAGAGCCCTTTTCATATCCACACGCTCGCTAAATTCGAAAGCGATGTAAAAAAACGTTTTTATAAGCATTTCCTAATAACTAAGCGACAAAAACAGTTATTAAACATGGCTAATAATAGTGATAGAGTTGAAATAAGTGATGCTGGGTTGAAAGTGCGTTTATTAGAGCTCTCGAGCTCTAGGCGCGACTCTAATATCGTGTTTAAGCTCAGATAAAAAAAAAATAATCAAATTTGGGAGTTTTATATCATAAAATTGAGTTTTTTCTTCGACAGAGAATCTTAGATTGAAAACATGTCACCGGTAGTATTAGGATTGGTTTTGGGGTCACTTTGAAAATTACAGCAGTTTTATTTCAGAGGTAAGTACTGTTAATATTGTTTATTATTGTTAAATCTTTTCTCTGGTTAATTGATTTTGGCGTTATTTTATATACTGTATGTCTCCAAATCGTTTTTACAACAGGAAAATCTATTTTATTATAAAATTTTGAGAAAAATGCATTCTTTTTAGAAATGTTTGCTTGTTCTAAAATGCTTAATCCCGTTTATACTTTTCCAAATTTCCATACCGTAATGTCATATTTTCCTAAAGTCCTAAAGTGGTTGGTAATATCATTTTTAAGTTTCTCATTCCCTGATAGATTGGTTATTATATCATTTTTTGCTGTTGCTAAAGTCGGTGTTAAAGTATCATCATTAACATTTTTATACAGGGTGGTGCCTCTCATAAGACGCGGAGGCTCTAAGAAGAATGAAACTTATTTGTATTGAAATGAAATTTTGTGATCATATTATCTAGGTTAATTAGAGCATTTTTTAAACATATATGGAGTTAAACTACGGGCTGTCCCCAAAAATGTTACACAAAAAATTTTGAATTTCAATAAAAGCTACCTAAATTGTAATTTATCGTGTATAGTCTGACATTTAGTTAAAATAACCATTGTACTTTAAATCAAATCAAAAATTATACAGGGTGAGACAAAATTAATATTGAAAATTGGTCACTTTTAAAAGCAATATAAGTTACTCTTATATCTTATATATAGTATTACTTCGATATTCAATGGAGAATTCATCTCTCTTCACTATCGAGGTTCCCTTCCGCTCAGACAAAGATTTTTCTAGATATTTTCACTTATATGATTTAGTGTCAATAAATCTTTATTATTTGATAAAATCTAGGTGGCTGTGATATGCTTGACGTTACTTCAATATATCTGTCAAATTAGATCAACTTTGACAGTTAAAAAACTTGACAGTTAAACTGGTTAAAACTTTTGGTTAAAACATGGTTAAAACCAAAAAAATAATTCTCAGAAATTTGCCGAAAATGAAAACTTATTCTACAGCACAGAAAATTGGTTATGATTCTATTAATTGGTGAATGGCAGTGTCCAATCATCAATTAATAGAATGATTAATTGCTCCTGATTTATCTAGTCTGGACTTTTTTATGAGGATATGTTAAAGGCAGTGTTTACAAAACTCAACCAACTACTGTCGACAATACGCGAGAAAGTATTGTGGCTGCTTTTCGAAGTATAACTCCACATAATATGCTTCTTAATGTGAAAAGGTCTTTTGAAAAGACAGTCTTTTACTCATGCAGTGAATGGGAAAAGAAGCATTTTGAGCATTTGATATTATTTTGTTAATTGTTGTCACATAATTATACGTTTACATAAATATCTAGTTTTTCCTCCGCGTCTCCGCCTAACCTAACCACCCTGTATAATTATTTATTTGAAGCAATGACTAAAGAATCCAAGGACAAATAACACCCGAGAGCAAATTGTGCCGATGTCACCAAACAGTGCCGTGGCACATATTTTTCTTAACCTAGCTGTTTGAAGCAATATTTATATTTTTTGATAATTGTTTTGACTACGCCTATGGTGTATCATACTAATTAATTACGAAAAAAACGTATTAAAATGTTAACAAAAGGTACAAAACTAGTATCGTAATTTATCGTGTATAGTCTGACATTTAGTTAAAATAACCATTGTACTTTTAAATCAAATCAAAATTATACAGGGGTGAGACAAAATTAATATTGAAAATTGGTCACTTTTAAAAGCAATATAAGTTAGCATCCTTATATCTTATATATAGTATTACTTCGATATTCAATGGAGAAATTCATATCTTCACTATCGAGGTTCCCTTCCGCTCAGATTAAAGATTTTTTCTAGATATTTTCACTTATATGATTTAGTGTCAATAAATCTTTGTATTATTTGATAAAATCTAGGTGGCTGTGATATGCTTGACGTTACTTCAATATATCTGTCAAATTAGATCAACTTTGACAGTTAAAAACTTTGACAGTTAAACTGGTTAAACTTTTGGTTAAAACATGGTTAAAACAGCAAAATAAAACACTAATTTACCGCAATACACCAAAACACTTCTACTTTTGCACTGGACGTGCGTTTACCTAACCATGTTAGTATCATCAGCAGATTATTAAAACTGGTGTGGTGACAGTTGGAGTATCCACTCTATCCTTTTATTCCAGCCTTTCTTGGTTATTCCCAGCATATTTTATTCCATTGAGCGTTGTGCGACCTCCAGTTTCCTTATAATGTCCGTTTTAAGTGTCCAGGTTTCCTCCAATATTATTTTCTTCTTTAGATATAATGGCATTCTTGATTTGAATATGATTGAGTTTCTTCCATAAGTACTCCATGCTAATTTAATTATTTTGTTGATTTCTGGTAGTCAAGATCCAAGATCCCGAGCTGTGTATTAGTTGTCCTGATATATATATATATATATATATATATATATATATATATATATATATATATATATATATATATATATATATATATATATATATATATATATATATATATATATATATATATATATTCTTCTACTATTTCCAGTGTTTTTGTGTTATTTATTAGAATGTCTTTTCTGCTTTAGTTTTTGCAAAATTCACTTTGTGACTTGCTTTATTGCTGGCTGTATTTAGTTCGTTAAGAATTCATTTCACTAGTCCGAAATAGTAGCAAAATAAGCGTTCGGCATTTAACGTTTTATGTAAAATTGGCTAGGTATTATTACCACAAATGAATTAAAAAGGAAATTAAACATAAAAAAAGTACAGCGTAATAGACTCTTAATTTATGCATAGTTCTTCAGGACCATTGACACTATCGGACTGATGGCTATAATATAAAAAAATCTAAATTTCTGCAGCCACATTTCAACGAATTCCAAAAATATCTTTTATTTTGGACATTTTAATTTTTTAGCATGCTGAATCTGTTTCATACAAAATGTTTTAATACATCTTACCTTGTTGTAGGATCCCCAGCTGACAATGACAATCTCGAAATTGGCGACGAGATTCTAGATATCAATGGAAAAACCTTAACAGAGTTAGTCACGTATGAGGCAATTATAAAACATATTCACGAGGTAAGAGAAATAAATGTTCAATTAATTTTATAGCTTGTGATTTATTTCTTTTTTTTTCTATTTTACCCACGTTTTTAATACGCTATAATATCATATAGTAGAGGAAAGTAACCATGGAATATTATTCCTAATATGGAATACAGCTTTTTCTCAGAAACGAATAAGTCTAATCGCAAAAAACAGCGATTTTTAATCTCTCTCCACCATTAAGGTGCCGCTCCGCGTCGCGTCGCGCAAAACAATTTTTTAACATATACTTTTGTGCGCGCTAAAAAAAATACACTTCAAAAGTACATGTTAAAAAAATGTTATGCGCGGCGCAGCCGGTGTGAACGCACCTTTATACTCACGTGCAGGTTTTGCCTTGTCGTTCAAACAGGCTTTGTGGCCACGGTGAGAGTATTTTCTTTCAGCGCTATGAGAAAAGTTTTTAAGGTGCTCGGAAAGTAAGTATTTCTTAATACGTAATTGCAAATAATATTGATTATTATGACAATGCATTGATTACATATTTGTTTGATTGTTTTAGGGGTCTTTTTTATCTGAATGCGTTTAATAAAAAAAATTATATACGTTTTGATTAGTTTGAAGTGTTTGTTTTATATTGGTTCATATTTGGGTACCTATTCCATATTTAGGTGCCTTTATGTTCAATTTGGTTTTGACCACAGATTTAGGAAGAACAGATATCACATTCTGCATTTTAACCCGATCAAACATTCGGAGGTTGACTACGTACTGTAAAAACCAACTGAGATAGAGAAGGCGACATTGCCACATATCAAATTTGCGCCTATCTACTTAGTTTGATTTGCAGAAAAGGTGAATTTAAAACCTTCACCGGATATCAATAAATCTCAATTTCTTAATTAAATTAATAGTTTATTTTTAAAGAAGCATGCGTAATAATATGTTATTAACCAGAGGATATATGCGTTACTATTAAAGGACATGTTTACTGTTTAATGTGCTGAAACGTCTAGAACTATTGGTAACGTCGCTGCTAGTCTTCCAGAATGAAATGAGCCGTCCGTCCCATCACCCCTCGCGACGGCCCATGGTCGTTCAGGTATTTCTGGAATGGAAATTTAATGGCAAATCTACAACTTGGTTTGAAAATATGTTCCGGCCACCTATGTTTACAAAAATGTCTAAAATGTGCCTAAATGCCTCCATATTCTGAAAAAAAAATTGAAAGAAAAGTCACCAACCACAAACCTAATATAGAACTGTTTCGGAAGCCTGAGTCACCCTGTAAATATTCAAAAGTAACTGAAAGTTTATATAGAAGTAACTGAAAGTTTAAATTGAAAATCGACGTTGGAGCGATTTTCGAAAACTACTAACGTTTCAACATAAGTATATGTGGGATATTAATTGTATTATTATATTAGACCTTATAACAAAACTCATCTGACGAAAAAGTGTTAATGTAGTATATTAATATGGAGTAAAAATTTTACTAATTACTTTACTTTTACTTTACTAATTAAATTCGTTCCAAAAAACGATACGCCACTGGCCAGTAGAACAATCCAAATGCGCCTAATTGCCGGGGTCGGAAATTTTAGACTTCTCTGTCTCTTCTGTCCTTGTTTGACACATTGGAATGTTTGATACACTACCAACGAGTATTTATGAATGAGATGTTCGGTCTATCTTTATAATGTCTTTGGTTTTGACAAAATTTTATGCTTTAAATTAATATGTAACAGAAAATGGTTATTAAGTTATGTGCAACTGTATGACTGATAATAACTAAGAATGAAAATGTTTGATTTACAATACATTATTTTTTATATAACGCTAAAACTAAATGGTATTCCATATTTGGTTACTTTCCTCTAGTCGTAACAAAAAGTAATAATTATCTATAATAATAATAATAATTGATTTGATTCTTAAGAGTCCATTTCACTAGTCTGAAAAAGTAGCGTTCGGCATTTAACGGTTTATGTAAAACTGGCTAGGTATTTTTACACAAATGAAGAAGGAAATTAAAGATAAAGGATTATGCTAATTCCGTATATTGTAGCACATTTTTAGACAACTTCTTTATTTTTAAGATTTTGATGGTCAATCATCAACAAATTATTCCTTATGTTTGGACTAAATTTTTTCGAAAAAAAAGACATAATTTAAAATTCCGTTACAATACGGAAATAAATTGAAGTTTTGTAATTACAGTGATATATAATTTATATGGTTTTGTAACAAATTGCTCGTTATTTTATGGCAAATGCTGAAGCTCTGCAAACCTTAATCAAGTCTTAATCAAAGCACGTGTGTTTGGAATTTTGGGTGTGACTTAACACGACAGGATCGGGTTAAGCCTTAGACAGATTTCTGAAATATAATATATATTTCCTTCGGCCACACACCCGCTTTAACCGACCCCTGAGAGCGACCCGAAAGTACAGCGTAATGGACTCTTAAGCAAGTTAAGAACGAATATAATTTTTTCTTTTTTTCAGTGTATCAGATCAAGGACAATATGTCTTCGAGTAAAGAGGTGCAGTGGCGCACGATTAGGTAAGAATAACTCAAACTAAGACATAATTTAACAGAATATAAAATTCTGCATACGATAAGTATAGTTTTGATTCTTAGATTTTAATTAATATATTTTTTACGGTATAAAAACTCGAATTGTTTTTTTCAGTTTTAAGACAAAATAAGCGGATCTACCACTGTCTCTCCCGGGCTCTCCCTCAAAACTATTAACATTTCAGCACAAACTAAGACATATTCTAATAGGATATAAAATTCTGCACACGACAAGTATAGTTTTAACCCTTTTAGACCTTTATTAATATCTTTTTCAACGGTATAAACACTCGTATTGTTTTTCAGGTTTAAGACAAAATAAGCGGAACTACCGCTGTCACTCCTTCAAAACTATCAACATTTCAGCTAAAAATAAGACATATTCTATTATCTAAATTACCTGCGATGACTAACTATCGATTATGGCATGTTTTAAGTTCATTAATGGATAGGATACGTGTACGTATTATTCCCCTCTCTTCCCCAACAGAAAAAAAATATCCTTGAGTTCGTCACGATTCGGCAACATTCGTTCGTTTGTTCCGTCCGTCGCGGCCTCCCGCGACCAGGTAAAACGGGAAATAAAGGTAAAACAAAATAACGGCGTATACTACAGCGCAATCAACTTACCAGCGACTTGCCCGTGCTCGTCAGTACGTACATTCCACACGATAAACTAATCTGTGAAACCTATATAACAATAGCGCGATTTATTTATTTTTCCTGTCCTCTATATCAAATCAATTTAAGTGATACATTCTCGGTGGTTCGGTTTATAGTGATTTAAAGAATTATAGTACCATATTGGTCTGTGTGAAAAAAGTGTCGCTGTCAAAAAAGATCCTGTATTGTGTATGAGTGTGTGCGTTTACTCTCTAGGTATAATTATATATGCAAGAATGTGAGCTGATGTGTTGTGTCTTGTTGTTCGAGCTATATACAAGGAGATAAAGGATGCTTTACGCGATTTCAATCAAGTATGATCGTGGTTGTGTGATCGGATTTCGTGGCTTGACCTAGAATTTAAATCACCGCAGATAGGATTGGTGAGTATACATATTATCTGCGAAAGTAAAAAAATTCACGGTGAATAATTATACAGGGTTATTCAGCTCATTCAATACGGAGTATCGTAGCAAAATTATTAGATTTATAGAAATTGTGAGTGATGAGATCGTTGGAGGCATACTAAAGCTACAATTTGAAATTATTTTCAAAAGGTACAGAATGTCCCCAATAAATAAAAAAATTATCAAAATTGTATTTTTTTAAATGGAACACTGTGTATATTACTACATTTTTACTTTCTACGCTTAAAATATAGGTAAATTTGATTAAGGTTTGCCGCACTAAAATCTTACCGTTTTTGAAATATTTACGATTTTGTGAAAATACAATAACAATAATTTTAGTCCGGTCAATTTAGACATTCGAAGGTACATAAATTTACAACAAGCTGAAAATGCGTGTAATTGTTTAAAACATAATTAAAAATAACATTTTAAAATTCCGAATCATTCTGGTGCCTGGAAAAAAAATTATGCGAGATCAAAGGTCAAAAATCTCTAAAAAAATTGTTTTTTGCGACTTTCAGCAAAATGGTAAATTTTATCTTAAAATTACTTCAAACAAAAATTATAGATCATGAAGTTCTCTATAAAAAATGTATCAATACTTTTTTCCTTTAGGGTTACTGTTTCTGAGATATAATGAGTCAGAGTTATAATCGTCATAATATGCACACGTTTCCACGCAATATACTTAGCGCGTTTTTTTAACGTGGTTTCCCCTGTAGGCCTATTCCACATTAGGGTTCCCAACTTGAGCATCGGCTATTCCGGGACAATTATTTTTAAGCTTTTAAATAATTGAAACAAGACATTAAATATTAGAAAATAAAATAAATTATGTGTGTAGTACACATTTTTTTAGTTTCCAGGTCCCGGCCAAGGCAAAACTTTCGCCGGGACACACTTTCTGATTCCTGGTTAATCCCGGCTAAACCGGGACGGTTGGAAACCCTATTCCACATGTCTATTGTGATTCTGTTTAATTGAAAATTATTGGAGAATAAAAGATATTAGTAAGGATTGGAAATTATAAAAGCGATGGAAATAAAAAATAGAAATTTACTAGTCTGATTCATAACCTTCAAATACCTCTTGTTCTTGTTGTTCTTCTTGATCTTTTTCTTTTTCTTGATTTTAGTCTTGTTCGCTTTCTTCATCCTGGATGTTAGTAAATTGTATCAATAGTGATTGTTGTGATCCTGAGTTGGACCACCGTTGTCACCAATCTTGTAGTCCTCTATTTGACTCGTATCACCACTTATGTTGGGAATGTTATTATTTATTTTTATATAATTAAATTCTTACTAATTTGTTATTACTTTTTATTTTTAAATGTTTAATACAAAATATAAATTTTTACTAACAAAAATTCAACAATCTTAGGTCTATGAAAGAATTTTTATGAATGTTCCCGGTCCCTTCTGCGACCGTGTTTTTATGAGAATGCCCTCGAAAATCCACGGGCGTACCTACTATTTCTTTATAATATTTTATGGTAGGTTTGCACAGGGACAAACATGACCGTTTCTTAAAAGTAAATAGAAACCAGACATCGCGTCTGAAAGTAAATGAATTACAAAGGAAAACTAAAATTGACGCACCTAGTTATGACTATTTTATATCGCATGTTTCTTCGTTGTTATCAAACGAATCCTCTACTATTGGTGATTCAATATTAGAACATGACCGGCCTTGACAATTTGTACATGCCAGAGAACGAAGAAAGAAGAAATAAGAAAAGAAGATAGAAAGAAGAAAGCGAATCCCTTAGGTCTTGTTGACTTAAATTACTTTTTTTGAAAACTTCAGCACAAGTCTTGTTTTTCATTTTAAAAAGTGTTGTTTTACTCCTTCTGTAAAATGCAGACGTCGCGCGTCGTATCACAGCCAGTTATTGCATGTAAAAATAGTACATGACTTTGACTCTGTGTAAAACTGGTTGGACTGTTTTGTTCTCTGGCATGTACAAATTGTCAAGACTGGTCATGTTCTAATGTTGAATCACCAATAGCAGAGGATTCGTTTGATACCAACGAAGAATTACTATTGACGCAATTTACTTACATTCAGGATGAAGAAAACGAACAAGACGAAGATCAAGAAGAACAACAAGAAGTATTTGAAGGTTATGCATCAGACTAGTACATTTCTATTTTTTTCATTTTCATCGCTTTTATAATTTCCAATCCTTACTAATATCCTTGTTTATTCATATACAAGGCTAATATCTTTTATTCTGCAATAGTTTTTAATTTAACAGAATCACAATAGACATGTGGAGTAGGCCTACTGGGAAAACCACGTTATAAAAAACGCGGTAATTGATACAATTATTGATACATTTTTTATAGATAATTTTATGACCTACAATTTTTGTCTGAAGTAATTTTATGTTAAAACTTACTGTTTTGCTGAAAATCATGAAAAACATTTTTTTCGAGATTTTTGACCTTTGACGTCGCATAATTTTTTTTTCCAGGCATCGGAATGATTCGGAATTTTATAATGTTATTTTTAATTATGTTTTAAACAATTACACGCATTTTCAGCTTGTTTAAATTTATGTACCTTTACTGTTGTTTTTTGGTCTAATTTGACCGGACTATTTTAATGCTTCATTTCTCTCGGCGTATTTAACTTTTTAAAACCAAATATTGTATTGAGGTTTTTCTATTTACTAAATTTTGTGTTGCAATAATA
The DNA here is from genome assembly GCF_002938485.1 of Sitophilus oryzae. Lineage (NCBI taxonomy): Eukaryota > Metazoa > Arthropoda > Insecta > Coleoptera > Curculionidae > Sitophilus > Sitophilus oryzae. Next base: position 369,019 of record NW_022145834.1, read on the forward strand.
AAAGTAATACTACCTTGTAGAGAGTGTCTAAAGTTTTATTTTTAATAATTACTAGCTTTAAACCTGTATATTTGACAAGAAACAGATGGCACAATTTAATTGTCTATCAAATTGTACCTATAATACTATTTTTTATCTATCTTTTCAAGTTTTCGTAGAAAATACATTTTCTTATAATTTAGACCTCATTTATCATATTAATATGATAAATGAAGTCTAAATTATGCGATAAACCTATGGAATATTGACATTTTAGTGACATTAAAAAAACTGAATTTTGTATGTGTATTAGACTGGTAAAAAGTAACACCTTAATAATTGTATTTTTTTGACGAATGAATATTAATAACAACATATTAGGTATGTAATTAATTAATATTTCGGCGAAAATAATCGTGGCATTGGTGGCAATAATGGTGACATTAGAGGCATAATAGTGGCATAGTTTTCTTTTTGTAAAAAATTGGAAAGGGTTAAACGTCAACATTTTTTTAAGTTCATAGCCAACTATGATTTCCATTTAAAAAATTATATTTTTTATCATTTCTGACAAAAAGAGCAAGTATAGAAAAAAACTGACTACGCCACTGAATTATGCTTAAAAAAGTGCTTTAAGAAGGTTTTTACAGAATTTTGTTATACCGCGAAATAAAAAAGTTATGGGCAATTTTCAAAATGGTAAAAAATTCAAAAAGACCCTGTATCTCAGTTGGCAGTGAAAATATCTACAGGTGATTTACGCCATTAAACGTGTCTCAGAAATCGAGCCCATGACATCTATGTCGGTTTTGCTCTATCTAGTCAGGAAATAGGTTTTCTCTGTTAAAACAGGCCAATTTCGACCACCCTGTACATTTTGCACATTTGCTGCTTTAAAAAAAATCAATATTCCATCGGTATATGAGGTCTAAATTATAAGGAAATGGCATTGATAGGCAAAAATGGTAAGAAACAATTTGATAGATAATTAAATTGTGCAGCTGATTTTTGTAAAATATACAGGGTGTTCCATTTAAATTTAACAAGTTATTGCCGTTTAAAGCTAGTAATTATTTAATATAAATTTTTATACACCCTGTATAAGGTAGTATTATTTTTATTATTGGAACCACAAATTTAGTAAAATTAAAAACTTCAGTACAATATTTGGTTTTAAAAACTTAAATACGCCTAGAAAAATGAAGCATAAAAATTGTAAATATTTCAAAAACGGTAAGATTAAAGTGCGGTAAACCCTAATCAGATTTACCTTTATTTTAATCGTAGAAACTGAAAATTTAATAATATATAGGGTGCCCCATTTAAAAAATACAACTTTGATATTTTTTATTTATTCGGGACACTCTGTACCTTTTGAAAATAATTTTAAATTGTAGCTTTAGTAGTCCTCCAACGATCCCATCACTCACAATTTTTAAAAATCTAATAATTTTGCTACGATACTCCGTGTCGAATGAGGTGAAGAACTCTGTATATTATTTATTACGAACACTCGTTACTTAAAGAGGTATTTTCTAAAACTAATCCTATTCATTTTTTTCTGTTGTTAAGCCCCATACCACAGCCCATACTCACACTTCGCTACTTCACTTCCTTCCTTCGTCGCGTCCCTTCGTCCAAAAATCTTATATTTACTATGGGAAATGTCGATTTTATGCGACTGTGTGTTCCTTCGTTCCTTCGTCAAAACGCTCCTTCGTCCGTTTACTTCCTCGAAACGCTCCTTCCCCGTATTGTCGGGTTTTGGACGAAGTAGCAAAGGAATTATCACGAACACAAAAAAATATTAAAATATATAAAATATATAAATCGATCTTGGATTTCATTGGTAGTTGATTTCTTGATTTGGCAGTACGTCTGTACAGGGCGTCCCATTTTCGTGTGTTTTGCAGGGTTTCTCGTTTATGAGTCGAGATACAAAGATGCGGTTTTCACATTACGCTGTTACTTTTTTATGAAACTAAAGATGCTACATACATATATGTCATAGCTCTCTTACTTCCTAAAATACAGGGCGAATCTGAAATTATTGCATTTTTCGATACCCTTTGTATCATAACTTATCGAAAAGGTGAAAACGGTCTCCCGTACAGTTTTTCACGCAGAATGCAGTGACGTAACTATTTCTTGGTTGAATCTGTCTTTTTTTAAATTGACTAAAACTTATATGTTTTTTTAAATGCGATATTTTGTATATTATTTTATTTTTCTTGTTACGGGCTTATATACTACTAATACTTATTTTCATAAACGGGGTAAAAATGCATTATTTAACTTTATTACATAGTCGGCCGGTTTAAATTAGGTAATCAAAACAATCAACTAATTTATTCGACGTAAAATGTTGGTTATTGGCATGTTCTTTAAAAGCAGCACAAGTTCAGTTTCCATGTAGTTTATCAAAATATCACGATGCAAAGCAAAATTATCTGGTAAAATTAAGTTAAATAAAATAAGAGCCGTTTAGCAGTACCTAAATAAATAAATATAGAGTATATTATAATTTTCGAAAGCTCATAATAAGGCAAATAAAATAAAAAATAATATATAGAGTGTCCTGTTAAAAAAAAAAAGAACATAAGTTTGAGTCATTTTTCGAAATAGACAGCTCCCAACGAAGAACCACTTTTGTCACTGCCATTCTACCTGAAAAACGAGACACGGGCGGTGGGTAAGTACTCAATAGGTAGAACAAAACAAAATTAGGGTATCCGGTATATACCTGTACATTTAGATGAACAGTCTAATTTTATAAAAGGTATTTCCAACGACCGCATAGTAAATACCCGGTATAATACCAGTAATATCACGAATACGAGTATATCTACAATATTTCTTATATATGTTGTAGATATTATATATTGGTATATTTCTATTCCCGGTATTATACCGGGTATTTACTATGCGGTCGTCGGAAACTCCTTTTATTAAAATTAGGATGTTCATCTAAATCTACAGGTATATACATATATACCCAGATTTTATTTATCTACAAATTGGGTACTTACCCACCGCCCATCACTGACCCTTTTCACATTTTCGATAAGTTATAAGATCATCGAAATACAAAGGTTATAAAAATGCAAAAATTTCTACTAATTAAAAAATAAGAAGTAAAAGAAAGAAACATGAAATAACTTTGAACTGAGAAGGCTAGGATAAATATGTGTGTAGCATATTTAGTTTCATAATAAGTAGAACAATGATGTGAAAACATCATCAGTTATCTACGACAAATCTGATTAAAGCAAATTTGCGGGCTGTCCACTGCGCATCGAGGGGCGTCTCTTATTTTATATTTCTCACGTCTCTAGCTATACTTGTTAAGTTGTACATCTAGCAATCGCCAGTCGATATAAAAATAATTCACACACAATAGTCTAAAAAATGGAAGAAAAAAACAATATTGTCTTCATATTTGTGAAAAAATACATGTCCATATTTATGTAATAGTAGCGACAAAAATAAAAAAAATAGAAATAGTGTGCATGATGCCTTTACAAAAATATCTGAAAAAATGGGGATTGACTTCATTAACGTTTAATTAGTATGTCATATTTCATGGTTTCGATATAAATTACATAGTAAACTTTACTCTTTTGTTGATTCGCCTTGTACATTCATACTGATATACCTTGTACATGATACTGAAATATACAGTTTTATTAAAAAAATATATATTATTAAAATTCAATTTTTATTTTTGACACGACAAAGAATTGCAGTTTTATAAAATAAAAATTATGCGCCTTTCGGATTTCTTAAAAATTTTAGAGGTTACTAAATATTTCGTAATAAACATGTAGCTGCTATATTAAAAATATTTTGTGGTGTGTTGTTGCATAATTGACTAATTCCCAAGCATCGAATGGACGAAGGAAGGAAGCGAAGGGACGAAGGAACGCGAGGAAGTAACGCGAGGAAGTAACGCGAGGAAGGGACGAAGGAGCGAAGTGTGAGTATGGGGCTTATTAGAACAAACTAAAATAGCTTTATTTTTATCGGTGATATTCGCTTTTGAAGAGAAGGCATATTTTGCATTGAAAACATTCCTTTACTGTCGATTAGTGTCGATCCTAATCAGCACAGCTATGAAATAGTGTTTACGGTTTTTATAATGCCATTTTCATTGAAAAAAAACTAGCGCTTAATCCCGTGGTTCATTGGATGCGTGTCCGTGCATTTTTTTTTTCGTACATGAACGGACGTGCACGCAGCAAAAAACAAACAAATGGTATCTACGCAGGCATCTACATTGCATCGGAGTTTGCGCGTCCGTGCACGTACGTCAATTTCCGTTGTAGTGATGGGCAAAACCAGTACAATTGGTTGTACTAGCACACTTCGTACAGTACACTTAATTGTATCGTACAGTGCGTGTCGTACAATTGTACGACGAGATTCACGAGATCACGGGCGGACGGCAACGGAGTAGAATGAGTAAGAGTCACCCGTAACAGAAGCGTACGAGTACAGTTGTACAAATATAGGAAGAGACTTGGGGATAGCACCGGTCGCGTGTTATTTTATATTTTTCACGTCTCTAGCTATACTTGTTATGTTGTACGATACGTATATATTTACTATATGCTAAAATACTTTATACTTTACTAATGTACCTAGTAATAAAATCTACAAAATAGCAATACCTTCAGAATTGTTTAACTATAATTATTATATTTTTATATCGATAAATCAAGTTCTAGAATACCTACGTATATTTTGAATTTAAATTGAAAATCCTAAAAAAATACCTATTTGAATTAGGATATTAGAAACTAGGCATATTATGCATACGTAGAAAGTACCTATAAACTACAAAAATAAATGGCTACTAATTTTCAAGTTAAACCACAGTACTAATAAGATAGCACACCCTATAATATACACAGTACATCAATTCACTACGTACGTGCGTATTACTGCGTATGTAGTGTACGTATTTTGGTTTAAAGCTAATTTAACCAAGCAACAGTTCCCGTAGTATGTTGTGTTGCCGGTCCCCGGTCCCGGGTCCCGGGTCCAGTGCTTGCAAAGATGCAAAGTACAATGATAATGGTGGATTGTACGTTTCGTACAATAAAATTGTACGACACGTACACCGTACATTGAAATGTATCGTACATTTTGTACGACACGCACACGTACTTCCCATCTCTATTCCGTTGGTCAAACTGGTTTGTTTTTTTAATACGTGCACGTCCGAGCGTTCGATTTTTTTTTCTCTGATCCCAAAACATTCCCGGAAAATTTGAATATTTTTGAATAACAGGTTTAATTTTATTTGAGATATATTAATGTTGATGGAGACATTCTAAAATATCCAAACAAAATTGTCCGGTTGCTGTTTTAATTCACCAAATGTTTTGCAGTACGTCTGTGTCTATGAAAGGAATGCGGACAAAAAACATTTAAATAAACAGCAATATATTTTATACGTCGACTTGACGAGTATGTCACCGCAAATCGCTCCGCCCACTCATTTATTGGCTACTTGCAAATTTGTCGAATTTTTATTGATGGGACGCGTCGTCTAATTTTTTACGAAAAACATTGAGAGAATATCGTTTCCCCTCTCACGGATACCCCGTAGCTACAGAACGGACAGACGTACTGTACATATTCCATTTTTTTCTACTCTTCTTGTATATAAATGATTTACCCAATGTTTTCGTCTTTTCATGAGTATAATTATTTTAACATTATATTCTCACATTGCATCAAAGTAGTGGCACTTGTTTTAACAAACTGGATACACAGCACACCATGAACGCGCATCTAAGTGTAACCACAGTAATAAAGTAGTCGTACGAATAAATTCCGTCAGAGCTTGCACTATAAAAAAACGCATGGACCCGCGTCCAATGTAACCACTGGTTAGTCTGGAAGTTGATCTCTATGATATTCAATTGAAGCACCAATAATCGATACAACTTCTATCTAGTTTTAAGACTGTCTCTGCTATATAGAGTAACTGCCATTTTGGCAATACCCCTCGATCTTTTATATCCTTCTACTAGCAAAAAATTCCTAAAAATACACTAATTCACCACGATACACCAAAACACTTGACTTTTGCATCGGACGCGCGTTTCGCTAACCATGTCAGTCAGCATCATCAGCAGATGATTAAGACAGTTTTAATGTTAAGAAAACGTATAAAGGAACTTAAAAAATAAATAAAGACAATAAAAGTCCGAAATTTTTGTAATATCACTTTTCAGGATAACACGTTTCAAACATGTTATTCTGTTTCAGCTCTAGACCTGGACTTGTGCACGGACAATGTACAGGATGCTTTCGTCATCGCCGTGGAGCAACAGGCTCGCGAGAGGCTGGAGCGCCTGTCCGCGCTTCACAAACTCAAACCCGTGGATATGACGAAGCTATCGCAACAGGTCAGTAAAATTACGTATACAGGGTGGTCCAAATTGTTTTCGGGAAACTTCAGCAGCATATTCTACAGATAAAACTACGTAAAAAAGTTCAGGGAGATTCAGGGTGTAGAAGTTTCATTTTTATTTCGTGTTTTTTTTCCAAATAGATAATAGAAACAAATTTAGATTGGAAAGTGCCCATAAGGACAATGTAAATATTATTCTTACCACGGTCGCTCTCCAAAACTTTTGATAATTTCGGAGCGGTTCGGCTTTTTCCGGAATTGTCGCCAAATATTATTTATTCAAATTTATTATTATTTTCTTTTAATTTTTTAAATAAAATACAGTGTGTTGCATATAAGGAACTTTATTTTTACATGAAATACCTATGAAACATCGGAAACCGACGTTATGCCACGATTATTAACTTTTCGGTATTTTTTATATGAGGGCTGTTTAAATTTTTAAAGATTTTATATTTTTTGAAGATTCTTTGATGCTGACCTTTGATTTGATGATTTATTAGCCGACCATACTTGTTGGTATGGTCGGCTAATAAATAGGCAATGGTCCAAAATTCTTTTAGTTTCAAATATACCTAAGTTGTTTTTTTTATGTAATCACCTGGCCTGTCCAGCTGAAATGAGTTTTTTAAGTTCTAATTTCATATAAAAGGTATAATTTTAGATTTTTATAAAACTTTTTTAGTTATAGAATAAATAAAGAAATTAATAATAACTTATATTGCACATTTATGTAGATACTTTGGAAACAAGTTTTCCATTCTAAGAATTTCTATTCTACAGGGTGTTTCAAAATTTGCCATCTCTCGTGGGAAGATTCCTCACGTAAAAATAAGATTTATTTTTTATATGAACATAGGTCCGATTCTGCTTTGTTTCGTAGCTACAGGGTGTTAAAGTCTTAATATTTTTTAGATTTACTATAATTTTCTTCCAAGTATGGTAAAAGTTACTATAAGTGCGACATATTTTAAAGCTAAAAAAGTGTCGACATATCCATCAGGGACGTGCATATCGGTTATCACCGAAATATTTTTCTAAAAAGTATGTGCGTCATTGACTTTCTTTTCTTGTTAGCAAAATAGTGTAAGCAATTTAATGCCGATTAAAAGTTGTCTCTTGATATTTTGTCGATTCCGGCCTCCTTGATGAAATAAATGCAATTTTATTAATTTGCCTTGATCCAAGTTGAATAGCAACCTTTAAAAAAATTAATATACCTAATTAACTTACGAAAGTTTTGAATAAGTACTTGGTAATTCCTCATCAAAAAATATGAAAAAAAGTTCCTACCATGGGTATGGAAATGCATAGTTTTAGAGTTACAGGATGTTAAAATTTTTCAAATTAGGTTTTTTTTTGTAATTATCTTAAATACCATTAATTTTTTATTTGAAATTGCTGTAGGTTGGACTAATAGTAATAGTATTTAATAATAAATTAGATAAAATATGTAATTTATTAATTTTATTTTTATTTTAATTTTATTAATATTATTATGATTAATAAAATTGTGTTTATCTTATTAAGGAGGCTGAAGTCGACAAAATATCAAGAGATAACTTTTAATTGGCATTAAACGGCCAACACAATTTTGATATCAAAAGAAAAAAAGTCAGTGGCGCACATTTTTTTTTTAAATATTCCCTCACAAACACACCCTCTAGCTAGGAAACAAAGCAGAATCGGACCTATGTTGATTAAAAGATAAATTTTAATTTTACGTGAGGAATCTCCACACGAGAGATAGCACATGTTTTTTGAAACACCCTGTATAATCTATAATCTTGACTTTTTGAAATTGTAGATAAAGTAAGAGACAAAAAAAAAACAAATCAACATATTTAAATAATTATTACATTATGTACTCTATTTACCTATGAAGAATACTCTGAAAGGGGATTTTGAGGGGTGTTTCAATAAAAAAATGTAGAAATCCTCCAAAATCGTGCGAAATCACCCGAAATCTCTCAAAATCGGTCAAAATCCGAAATCTTATCACATTTGTCTCCTAGTGAAAAACCCCTCGCCAAAAACATTACAAATTTGCTATTTCAGTCTTCAGTCTATAAAAAAAAAACTAATAAATTTTCTTTTCAGTTAAATCAGCAATCAGCAGCGACGTCAGAGGAGTTGAACGGGTTCATAAGCAACCCCCCAATCTACGTCAGTTCCTTGTCGACGGCCAGCGAAAGTTTAGCCATCATAGGAAGCAGGTGGGTGTATTTATTTTATTGTTTAGATTCGATTAATATATTTGTTGCACACTGCCTTAAGGTCCCCACAGACGCTCAGTTTTATCGCTCAGGTCACCTGTGCTAATCTGGTTTGTGCAGGTATATTGGTACTGGTTGTTTATTATAACCTCGATTACAACTCTAACCAAAAAACCGGCCTTACTTTTTCAAAGTGTTCAATGTGCTCAATTCAACTCAATATTATGGTATCGATATTGATAGACATATCATCATCATCATCGGCATTTTCAGCTTAGTAAACAATTTCCAATTATGGTGTAGCCTCCCTCACATATTAAGAGACTCTCTTTGTAGATGGACCCATTGTTGTCTATTGTTGGCTATGCGGGCCCAAGTTATCCCTGCTAATTTCCTAATATGTATCATGGTCCCATCATAGGTTTGGTCTTCTTCTAGGTCTCTAATTCCTCGAGAGTACCATGTTTTAATTTTTGTGGTCCATCTGTTGTCCGTCCTTCCTGCCAGGTGTCCTGCCCATTGCTACTTGAGGGATTTGATTCTGTGGATGACATCTATTACCTGGGTCTTTTGTCGTATCCACTCTATTCTTTTACGGTCTTTCTTGGTAATTCCCAGCATATTTCGTTCCATTGAGCGTTGTGCGACCTGCAGTTTCCTTATAATGTCCAGGTTTTGCTTGCATAAGTAATGACTGGTAGTACACATTGATCGAATGTTTCCTTCTTTAGATAAAATGGCATTCTAGAATTGAATATGATTGAATTTCTTCCATGCTAATTTAATTCTACTATTGATTTCTGGTAGAGAGATCCCAAGCTGTGTATTAGTTTGTTGTCCGAAATGGTATTTCGAAAACGTCGGCAGCATATTCTGCAGATAAATACCATATGGTACGTAATGGAAATGACGATCGATGACATTTCCCGTATAAATTTACATATAAAATGACAGCGATCTTCATTTCATAGCCATCGCTGACGCCGTTTTTATTTGATCATACGGTATAAGTAAAAAAGTTCGTATGTCCTAAATGCTTAGTTTCGGAGATACAGGGTGTAAAAGATTCAGTTTTATTTCGATTTTTTCCAAATAATTTCTGAAGTAAAATCAATATTTAGATGAGATTTGGGAGTTTTTTGACATGGTAAAGTTGATTTTGATGTCAATAAGACTTCTACTTTTGTTCTACTTGTAGAGGGCGCTACCTACATATGTTTTAACCTTTGAAAAAGGTTTTAACAAAGGTTTTAACTGGTTTCAAAAGTAATAACTTTTCGTTCGTACCTGTATAAAACTACTGAGTAACTAAAAAAATATAAAATATTTCATTGACAGCTTTTTTGCGTAAAAAAGGTTTCTTGGTAAAAATCGCTGCGAGTAATATGGTTCTCGAGGGTTCTCCAGATATTTGGAATCGAAATTATCAATACCAAAGATCAATACCTGTCATCATTGACATAAATTAAACATGTTTATTAAATAGTTATCAGACCGAAATCATAAATTTGAATTGTTTTTGTGCCAAAAGTCACAGAAACTGTTTTATCAATTAAAATCATTTTTTGGACGAAAAAATTACGATTAATTTAAAAAAATAAAAAGTTCTCAAATTTAACATTTCAGTCAAATAACTATCTACTCAACATGTATATTTCTTGTCAATAATGACATGTATTGATTATTTCCATTCTAAATCACCTAAATATCTTGAGAAAGCTTGAATAAATGGATTTAAGTTAGAATGACAAAGGGGATATATCAAAAACACAAAAAAAAACTATAAGAAACCATCTTTATTGAACTGAATATAATAACAAAAACACACACTTAAAAAATATGAAAAAACACAAGAACAGAGCCGTATAAAAATCAAAAACAAATCTAAAACACGGTCTACGGATAACGGGCAAAATAAAATATAAATTGACAACTGTTGACAGGTTAAATTTTACATTTGACGGTAAAAGCTAGGTAAAAACAGGTAAAATTTTGAATTTTGTAATTTTTTTTGCTAATTGCGCCCCCTCGTAGGAGTCGAGTCATATTGACATCAAAATTAAATTTCTGATGTCAAAAAATTCACAGACACCAATTTTTATTAAAATATTGACGTTATTTCAGAAATTATTTGAAAAAAATCGAAATAAAAATGAAACTCTACACCCTGTATCTCGCAAACTAAGAATTTTAGGAGTTACATTTATGCGAACTTTTTACTTACTTTTATTTGCAGAATATGCTGCGAAAGTTTCCGGAATACAGTTCGGACCACGTTTCCGGAATGTCTTTTCTGCCTACTGGTTCATTGTACAGGGACATCATTTTAAGTGTCTCACTCGATTTATAATTTTCCTGTTTGGTATTTAAAGATAGTAGAAAGATTTTCTAATGTAATTTTTCGCGAGGATGCCGATTCTCTACACCAAAATTTTTTAAAAAGTCAATTTTGACAGATACGACGCCATCTTGATTTTTTTTAAATGGAAACCACATCAAATTTTAACACCGCCCGGTAGACAAATTTTAGCTAATTTCCAAAATATATAGTTTAGTATACTTTGCATTTACCGTTTTCTATATACAGGGGGTTGAAATCAAGAATTCCTCTAATTTTTATGTATTTGAATATGAATGCCATTCAGTTACAACTGAGTGGCATTTGTATACAAATGCATGAAATTTACGCAAATTGAGCTATCTTATAATAAATAACTTAGCAATGACTAGCATAAAACTAAATTTTAAATTTTTTTTATATACAGGGTGGTCCGAACTGTATTCCAGAAACTTCGGCAGCATATTCTGCAGATAAAAATAAGTAAAAAAGTTCGTATAAATATATGTCCTACAATACTTAGTTTCAGAGATACAGGGTGTAGAAGTTTCATTTTTATTTCGATTTTTTCCAATTAATTTCTGAAGTAACGTCAATATTTGGCTGAAAATTCGTGTCTGGGAGTTTTTTGACACGAGAAACTTGATTTTGCGCCACCTACATGTGTTTTAACTGTTTTGAAAAGTAATAACTTTTCGCCCATACCTGTATAAAACTACTGAGTAAAAAAATATACATTTTCTTGACTTTTTACGTAAAAAATGTCTTTTGATAAAAATCGCTACGAGCAACCTTTATCAAGATATTTCAAATGGAAATAGTCAATACATGTCATTATTGACAAAAAAATAAACACGTTGAGTATATAGATAGATATTTGGCTGAAACAATAAATGTGGGAATTTTTTATTTTTTTAAATTTATTATAAATTTTTCTGCGGAAAAATGATGATAAAACAGTTTCTGTTGAACTTTTGGCAAAAAACATTTCAAATTTATGATTTGAGTTTAGTAACTATTTAGTCCACATGTTTAATTTGTGTCAATGATGACAGGTATTGATAATTTCGATTCCCAATATCTCGAGAACCATTACTCGTAACAATTTTTACCAACAGACTTTTTTACGTAAAAATCGTTATAAATGAATATTTTTTCACTCAGTAGTTTTATAGTACGTATACTCAGTAGTACGGACGAAAAGTTATTACTCTTCAAAACAGTTAAAACATGTGTTTGTCGCGCCCCCTAGAAATTGGATTTATATTGACATCAAAATCAAATTTCTCATATCAAAAATCTCCCAGACACCAATTTTCATCAAAGTATTAACGTTACTTCACAAATTATTTGGAAAAAATCGAAATAAAAATGATACTTCTACAACCTGTATCTCCGAAACTAAGCATGTTAGGACATTTATACGAACTTTTTTACTTATTTTTATCTGCAAAATATGCTGTCAAAGTTTCCGGAATCACTGCGTATGTAAAGGTCATATTGAAGAAGAATCAAAGTATAAATAAATAAAAAAATTTAAGCGTCGTAATTGTCAAATTTGACATTTCAAGAATTTTAAAATTCGAAAATTGTAAAATAATTCTAAAGATTTCATTTTTAAATCCACTGTATATCGAAAACGGTAAGTGCAAAGTATACTAAACTATATATTTTTGAAATTAGCTAAAATATGTCTACCGGACCATGCTAAAATATGTGGGGGTTTCCATTTAAAAAAAATCAAGATGGCGTCGTATCTGTCAAAATTGACGTTTTAAAAAATTTTAATGTAGAAAATCGGCATCCTCGCGAAAAATTACATTGAAATATCTTTTTACTATCTTAAAATAGAGAAGAGGAAAATTTTAAATTGGGTGAGACACTTAAAATGATTCTGGAACAATTCATTTTTAAATCCACTGTATATCGAAAACGGTAAGTGCAAAGTATACTAAACTATATATTTTTGAAATTAGCTAAAATATGTCTACCGGACCATGCTAAAATATGTGGGGGTTTCTATTTAAAAAAATCAAGATGGCGTCGTATCTGTCAAAATTGACGTTTTAAGAAATTTTAATGTAGAAAATCGGCATCCTCGCGAAAAATTACATTGAAATATCTTTTTACTATCTTAAAATAGAGAAGAGGAAAATTTTAAATTGGGTGAGACACTCAAAAAGATTCTGGAACAATTCATTTTTAAATCCACTGTATATCGAAAACGGTAAGTGCAAAGTATACTAAACTATATATTTTTGAAATTAGCTAAAATATGTCTACCGGACCATGCTAAAATATGTGGGGGTTTCCATTTAAAAAAAAAATCAAGATGGCGTCGTATCTGTCAAAATTGACGTTTTAAAAAATTTTGGTGTAGAGAATCGGCATCCTCGCGAAAAATTACATTAGGAAATCTTTCTACTATCTTTAAATACCGAACAGGAAAATTATAAATCGAGTGAGATACTTAAAATGATGTCCCTGTACACTACTTTAATTTTTGCTAAATTCATTTTGCGAACTACTTTATTGCTGGCTGTATTTAGTTTGTTAATTTATGCTTGTAGTTCTTCTATAGATATTACTATACCCTCGTTTTGATTTGTTTCTAGAAAAACCGACGAAAATCTGCAGCAACAGAGTCTGGACGTTCGCAATTTGAGCGAACGCCGTTCCTCGTCACCCTTCCAGAACGGTCGTACCGAGCTGCTCCTCGGCGAAGACAATAACAAGCTCAAGACCACCGCCGTTGTGGAACACAACAATAACAAACTTAATATCGAAAACGACCGTAGGTAAGTCACCATCAACATATTTTATTTTATCTATAACTATTTTTAGTGATGACTATAGTGGCTATTCTTCAATAAATGTATAGTGGGCTCTCATTTTATTATTCACACGCGTAAATATTCACACTCATTAAAAAAATAAATTGTAAGGTTTTTAGTCCTACATTACCAAAAATGTCTTACGCTGTCAAATGTATTAGATTGATAAAAACTATTTATTGAAATTGGACATCCTGTATATTAGAAGTGTATTGGATAGTATGTTTTTTATTTCCACATATGATCCTTTCTTTTCATCAGTTTTGTGGGAAAAAATCTATTAACTATCATTAATGTTAATATGTTTATCCAAGGTAGTTAGAAAGCTAGCCATACTGTTTAGTTTTGTATATTATATTATATTTTTACACATTTATATTAAAAAATGTAAGTCTAAAAACGAGTTTTATTTTATAGTATGTCTCAAAATAAATTTAGCAAAAAGTAAAGTAATGTACAGTGTCGGTCAAATTCGGCGCTTTTAAATGGAAACACTCTTTTCTATAGGAGATACCTTTCTATATAGAACTCGAAAACATATTTTTCCAGCAAGACGACGCACCGCCTCTGAACGCTGAAGTTATCAGCAAATTTTTGCAGCCAATTTCAAGAATAATTGAATAGCTAACCAAGATCCCAGCCGTTGGCCGTCGAGGCCGCCTGACTTAGTGCCCATGGATCTAATCCTATGGATATATTTGCGGAAGAATAAAGGTTCCTTATTCTTCCGTATAATTTAGACAAGTTTTTTTTTTTAATTTTAGACTTCCGTATAAATTAGAAATACTTAGCAGTTATAGAGGGTATCTTTCACTATCACCTCCACTGAGTTAATGAATTCCGCGAGAAATGTTCAAAAACTGTCCATAACAGAAGACGGTCGATATGTCGAACACCTGTAGCAAAATCTCATGTCTTGGTTTGCTATTTATTTTTATTGTTATTAGATATAGTGTTGTGTGTGATGTTGGTTAAATTTATTTTAACTTGTTATAAGATTCTGCATCTCTCATAGCAAATATTATTTTCGTTTTAATTGATGCTCACAGCTAGAATTTTTTTGCATTACAGCCGATGCCGTTCCAAGCCTACTTGTTTAAAGCGGGCGAATTTTTATATATTCTATATATCGAAGAGGAATCGAGTAAAATATCAAGTGTGTTATATTTTTGGAAAGGTAATTTTAAATTCTTTTCAATAAATTAAAAATATACAGGGTGTCCCATATAAAAAATCAAATTTTCTGTTGATAATTCTTAAATTATTAATTGTAAAAAAATTATACATAAACCATTAAATTCTACGTAAAAAGGTGCTTTGGAAATGTTTTCATAAAAATAAAAAAATTTCCATAGCAAAAAAGTTACAGCGATTTCTTAAAGATGCATATTTTTGAAAAACACCCCGTAACTCCGAAACGGCAACATATATCGATATGCGGTTTTTACCATCATGTTTTTGACAAAAATTGAGCTCCAGACACCGATATTAGTTTTTGTCTATCTCCTATAGAAAAGGGTGTTTCCATTTAAAAGCGTCGAATTTGACCCACCCTGTACAACGAACTATAGTAGACCAAAAAATATATTTTAATAAATAACTAAACATTGGAATAGTGGATTCTACTATTCCCAATGTTGAGTACCCAAATCGTAGTACTCAAAAGATTTGGAACAACTAATAAACAGCTCAGGATATCTACTACCAGAAATGAACAGGGTTAAGTTAGCATGGAATTCTAGAATGTCGCTTTATCGAAAGAAGTGGCAATGGGCAAGACGCCTGGCACGAAGAACGGGCAACAGATGGACCACAAAAACTGCAGCATGGTACCCACGAGAAATTAAGAGACCTAAAAGAAGACCACATCTGAGATGGGAGATGGGACCATGATATTAGGAACTTAGGAGAGATAACTTGAATAACCAACAATACACTACAATGGGCTATCTAGATATGTGAGTGAGGCTACAATATAATTGGAATTGGTCGAATAAACTGAAAATGATGATGATTAAATGTTATGTTATTAAATTTTAATAAAACCATTAATAAATAAAAGTAGTATGAAAATGTGGCATTTGACAGCGTATGAAATTTTTACTAATAAGTAATAAAACTTAACTTGATTAGGAACCCTATAATTTGCTTATTTAATTAATGCTCTATATCCAAAAATAAAAAAGGTCTTAGGCTGAGGACACACGAGGCGGATGGTAAGTCTAGCGGGACAAAACATCAGTAGCGTTGTTTGAGATTTAAGTAAAATCTAAGAACGTAGCAAATGGTCTAATATATAGTAACCATAGAGTTAAATTCATTTATTTATTAACAACTTAATTTATTAATAAATAAATAAATACAAGATTGTTGTCCCGCTAGAATGACCATCTAACGCACTGTGCGCCGCGAGTTGTTAATACATAAATAAATGAATTTAACTCTATGGTTACTATATATTAGACCATTTGCTACGTTCTTAGATTTTATTTAAATCTCAAACAACGCTACTGATGTTTTGTCCCGCTAGATTTACCATTCGCCTCAGTGTTCCACGCCGCTTCGACGAAAATCCGCCTCGTCTGTCCTCGGTCTTAGTAGTTAAAAGTGGGGCAAAATAAACTGAAAATACTATACAGGCCAATACAGGGTTTTCAGAGAGATTTAGTGCCGTACCTGCAGTTTTACCTGTTGGAGGTAGTAAATAACTTTAAATCTACGACTATTTTACCTGAAGTACCAGAAAGGGACATAAAAATAAAGGAAAGTTAAAGGAAATTGACTTTTCTTAATGGAACGCTACAATTTCATTTTTTAATAAAAAATGTTCTCGGAAAAAACTCCAAAAACAAAAAAAAATTAGTCACTTAAGAGCGGAACAAAATAAATTGAAAGTACTGTACAGGATGTCCCATTTTCGTGTGTTTTACAGGGTTTCTCGCTTATGAGTAGAGATACAAAGATGCGGTTTTTATTTTTTATGAAACTAAAGATGCTACTCTTGGTTCTAGTCCCCTTGAGTTCCTGATATACAGGGCTAATTTTAAAATGTTGCATTGTGACCCCCTTCGTATATCTTAGTTATCTTTTAACTTATTGGAAAAGTGAAAAATGAATGCCGTAGAGTTTTTCACGTAGAATTTTGTGTCTCAAACTTATGTTTCTTTTAAATGAGATATCCTGTATATTATTATGTATTTTATTTGCCTTGTTATTGGAATTTTAAAAAGTAACAGACAATAATTTTATTATATTATAATAATAATAAACAAATTTTGGTTACTGGCTATTCACGCTAATGTCTGTGTGTCATTATTGCACAAGTGTAAGAAAAGTATTATCTCTGATTGGCAACGTGTTATCTAAAAGCTGCACAAGTTCATTTTCAGTACAGTTTATTAAGATATCACAATAAAAAGTAAAGTTATTTTGTTAAATTAAAAAATACTTTTTTAAGCTAGGTTCATTATTTATGATATTTTAATTTAAAATATCAGATAACTTGGTATATTTTTTGTATTCTGCGCTCTGTGTTACGTCAGTGTCTTGAGCTTAAGGCTAAGCTATACTTGAGTAGAGTGAAAAAGAATATAAAAATAAATTAGTAGATATATAGCCACATTGCCTTATAGGAACATTTACTTTAATTATCTCTTCAAGCAGCTTGTAATAAGTTAAACGGTTAAACCATTAGAGTTAATATTTTTTTGACAGTTATCAGTCATAACTTTCTTTTCTTCAAAAGTATTAAATGTCTGTGATAATTTTATATATTCAGTTATCCATATACAGGAGGTACATTTTTTACACTTATACAGAGTTTTTTTAAGTAACGTGTCTATTAAAAGTTTTTTAAAGACTAATTTAAATACCGGGTGCGTCTCAAAAGTGGCTCACCCCTATAACTTTTATTTTTCAGATGAAAAAAAACTAGATTTGGTATGTTAGTATATGACATAAATTAGGATTGATTGACGTATTCAATTGTTTTCAGTCATTTTTCCTGTTTCACCGGAAATAACTACAACTTTTGGTTTTTAAATGGCACCCTCAGTATATTTTTACTTTATTCGATAGAAAATGACATTTTGGTTTTAAAAAAAAAATTCGATCATTCAAGCAGAGTGCCATGGCTGTATTAAAAACACTAACTTTTAATCAAGGACCGTTGGAAAAATTGATTTGATTATCTAATATTTTTCGTGTCTTGTCCTGGTCGGTTAAAAGATGCCCAAATCGTTATTTTAATGATATCACAATTTTTTTTAAATGGAACAAGGGTAGCTCATTAGCATATTTGGAAAAGCATTTTTTTACGAATCGTTTGGTAGCACACTTCGAGTCAAATTATCGTTATGAACTGCATGTTACAATAATTTTAAATAAACCATAAGCGAAAATGTCAAAAGATGACATATATTTGTCATTATGTTGTCATTCTATTTGGACTGTCATTTTCTATCGAATAAAGTAAAAAAAACAAGACTGTCATTTAAAAATCAATAGTTGTAGTTATTTCCGGTGAAACAGGAAGTGACCGAAAATAATTGAAATACGTCAATAAATCCCTAATTTATGCCAAAATACCTTTGAATAAGAAGACTAAGGAAGGAGCATATCAAAAATGTTAGGTACACCGCGATGGGCCTCAAATATGGCCGACTTAAATTCCGGTTTATCAGTGTCGTTCTAATTTTATTTAAAAAATGTAAAACTATGATGTAGGGTAGACGTGGGGTAGACTCAATAATTTGTTGTTTTATTTTACGTTGTGAATAAATGTTGGTAGTTATTAAAATTGTTATAAAAATATATAATTCTAATAAAAATAGATAAGTTATAATAACTATTTATTAACACAAACATCCGATACGCTACTGAAGCAGTCAAATTAACGTATCTAAATTCTTTGACATCTAATCTTTGACAAGTAATAAATAAAAGCTAAAATGCAAGAAAAATATATAATTTAGTTAATTTAAGTGAATTTCATAAATGATCGGTTTACTACACGTATGTATATTATATAGTCACTTACTAGCGAAAAGTTGTTCCATTATTTCACTCAATTTTTGCCGAGATCTACCGCACGCTACACAACCAACTATTTTAGAGTCTTTTTCGATAAATCGCGATAGTGTCACTGTTAATTTAAGTTCTGCCAGAATTTCCATCTAGATTTACTACCTTTATACAAATATCAGTAGTAGAATAAATAATAAATAACATAAAATAAGCTCCGTAAAGACTGACAAATCCACAAAATTTCAAATCAAATTCAAATGTGTCAAATGAATCGTCAAACAGAACTGTCAAGGATCCCCACCCTAGAGTGCTTTTATGGCGCTTTTTCCGCCCACCATGCATGAATACATGGATAGCATTATGCTCCTTCCTTAGTCTTCTTATTCAAAGCAAAATACTAACATTTTTAACATAACACAGCCTAAAAAAAACCTCTAGATTGAGATTTAAAATACGATTTTTTTAAGCGAAAATGTCAAAAGTTGGCCCATACCTAATATGTATTTTTTTATGGAATAAAGTAAAAAATACCGAGGGTGCCATTTAAAAAGCAAAAGTTGTAGTCATTTCCGGTGAAACAGGAAGCGACCGAAAACCGAAAACAATTGAATATGTCAATCAATCTTAATTTATATCATATATTATTTTTTATACATTATTTTTTTATCAGAAAAAATAAAAAGTTATAGGGGTAGGCCACGTTTTAGAAACACCGGGTATGGCCAAGTTTAACCGTTTTTTGAAATAATTGAAAGTTTCTGTCAAAAATGACATTGAGTGAGAGATAATAAACTATTTTCCAGCATCGATATGCGTTTTTTCATAAAACCTCTACCTAATTTAGTAAATATTATACAGAGTGCTCAAAAAAGTGTTACAAATGTTATGTTAACAAAACTACAAGTCAGTCAGTTTTTTTACAGAGACAAGAGACACCCATTTTTATTACTTTTAATCTACTTGTCGTCAAATATAAAGTTTTAAACTTTGTATAAATATTAAGCTTGCTTAAGCCTAAATATCATATAGCTTTCAAAATATTTAAAAGTTACCTTCATTATTTTTTCTTTATGCTATTTCCCCTATTATATCATAAACTATGATCATAATTGTCAACAGGTAGACGCCATTAAAAATGACGTCACGCCATTAGGTGCCGGTGAGATTTCTTGTAAAGGCGGTTCCACACGATGCGTCTAGTTAGTTTCAGAACTGTATAATCACGTTCTACATAGTTTTCGACATTATAATATACAGGGTGGTGCACCTCATTCGCCTCGGTTGATTATACGAAAACGGAAAGATGTAGAAACAAAATATTTTATGGGTATATGTGGGGAGGTAGTGTGCATAATTTAAAATTATTTTGAAATATACAGGGTGTTTCAGAACTAAGATCCATACCAAAGTTATATTTTTTCTTATGGAACCCCCGGTATTTTATTTCATTTTTGGATTCTTAAGCCCAAAAAAAGGTATTTATTATAAGGGTTAAATATGTTTGAAATCTTTAGTTTTTGAGACATTGAAAGATATTTAAATTTGCATGCTACAATAGAATAGATTATTAACACCCTGTACCTTACTTTTCAGAATTAGTTCTTGTGTTGAGTTTAAAGGTAGAGAAATAAACTTTACAGAAAAATGTTATTCCTTCCTTAAATGTATACAGGGCTATCAAAAGTTGTTGGTCTATTTTAAATATTTATTTTACATAAAAACTTCGTTATTTCAAAGGCAACACTATGTATTTTTATAAATAAGTCGAAGCCGATTTAAATGCTCTTTCAAACTATATTAGGGTTTCCTATACCTATCTGGCTCAGATTTTGAATAAAAAGCGATTTTTCAATAAAATTGTAATCAAGATGGCTAGTGTTGTCATGGCAAGTTTCTAGTGACAGCTAGTAGATATTTTCAAAATCGAAATTAGTTTTTGGACTTATTTAAATTTATACCAGTTTACTTTTATTTAATTTACCTACAACAGTTTAATACATAATATTTATTAAATATGTGTTTATTATTCTATCAAGAAAAACGAAGAAGTAGTCTTTGAATTATTTTACGATGACTTGTAGATACATGGATTTTCTATAAAAGAGCCAATTACGGCAAATTCATTTTCTTCACTTCCAACGACAGGTTTCTGCCTAATAGGTTTTTAATAAACCACACTACCAAACGAAATAGAACAAGAAGTTTTTCAAAGAAACTCTTATCAGGAATATTCCTATTTGGATATCTTTGAGCATAAGCCCTTGAGGCCAAGAAGCAATTTTCCTCACAAAATAATATCACTAGTAACATATCTATTCGTTCCGCCAGCAGATACTGCTTTATTTTTCTTGATAAAATAATGAATCCTTACTTATTAAACTATTGTAGGTAAATTTAAGTAAACTGTTATATAAATAATAATGAAATAATGTCCATAAACTAATGTCGTCTTTGAAAATAGTTTCTAACTGTCACTAAAAAATTGCCATGGCGACACCAGCCATCTTGAATCTGAGCTAGATAGATATAGGAAACCCTAATATAGTTTGAGAGAGCATTTGAATCTGCTTAGATTTATTTAAAAAAATACAGGGTGTTACATTTAAAATAACAAAGTTTTTATGTAAAATATATCCTTAAAATAGATCAGCAATTTTTGATAGCCCTGTATAAATTTAAGCAACCAATACCATTTTTCAGTAAAGTTTATTTGTCTATCTTTAAACTCAGCATAACAATTAATTATGAAAAGTAATGTACAGGGTGCTAATAGTCTGTTCTATTGCAGCATGTAAATTTAAATATCTTTAAATATCTCAAAAACTAAAGATTTTAAACATATTTAACCCTTATAATAAATGCCTTTTTTTGGGCTCAAGAATCCTAAAATGAAATAAAATACCGGGTGTTCCATAAGAAAAAATATAACTTCGGTATGGATCTTAGTTCTGAAACACCCTGTATATTTCAAAATAATTTTAAATTGTGCACGTTATCTCCCCACATATATCCCTAAAATATTTTGTTTCTACATCTTTCCGTTTTCGTATAATCAACCGAGGCGAATGAGGTGCGCCATCCTGTATATAATATAATATTAATTTACAGTCAGATATTCACTACATCTTAACATTATTTTTCGGTCGCAACCATATCTCCTGAATATTTTATTTTTTGACTCATGACTGACATGCCTTGGTTAATTTTTAAGAGCAAAATGAACTTGCCACAAACATTTTGCAATTTTTTCAATTATCGTTACTTTTTGATGATATTCTTCATAATGACGAGGTGTAGCTTTAGTGATTATTGTTGTGTACGATTGGATATGGTTCTTAGTATCGAAAATTGTGCAAAAGTCATTGATCTTGTTGAAGATGGCTTAAATTATGAATATTCGCTTGGTCCTTGAAGAAGAATGGAAAAACATAACACAATATATTTGCAGCGTCATTAACATTATAAACTGATGTCTACAGAGTGTTATAGTCTTAGATTAACAATAAAAAGTTATAGTAGCCGGGGGAGGCAATACAAAATATTAGAGTATTACTTACAAGATTTTTGTTTTTTGTACACTTAGTTATCACAGTTATTTTTTTTAATATCCTTAATTTTTTGGTGTCACTAATATTTATTTAAACCAATCCTGTATCGTTATATTTTTACGTTTTTTAATTTTTTACGACAATAGTCACCAAAGCCACCTTAATACAAAACAATACAAATATAATTTTTGTCAATAATAAAACGAAAAAATAAAAATCTTTCGGTCTTAATATAAGAGACCCCCTGTAAAAGCTAGACTCGAACAAACAGAAAATTTTATAAGTACCTACGTACTACCTTTGCTTGGTACGCAGACCAAAGAAATACTCCACCTAGGCTGAAAGAATGCACGAAGAAATTCTCTGTTCCATCGGAAGTAACCGAGGAATTCCAATCGAGGTACTCATTGAATTTGAGTCGGTACTAACATCAAAACTACCTTCCTTTGTACCTGTTCGTTACACCCACTTGTTCTTGGTCCTGAAAAGAACCGAGCCCAGTCAGTACCTACGCGAGATTTAAAATGGTAGTTAGGCAGTACCTTTATTTTTGAAATGCCGTTGTTTGCTGTATTATTTTTGTGTTTTGTTGAGTTTTATAATGAACTGTTTATAGTACTTTGGTGATTTAGACAATCAGTGAAAAACATTACATAAAAAAAGACTGTTGAAGTGCATAATGGTACTCGAGGTATCAATAGGAGAAAAAATGAAATTTTTCAGATATTGGTAATTATTTTTACTTTTAAAATTATAGGAAATATTTATGAATGTCGGATATTATTTTTTCCGGCTTTGTTCAATATTTTCTTAATTATTAAGGCACTTTAGGAAAATTAATATATTATTTGTTGTACCGTCATTATATTAACTTTGAATTACTAATGGTTTATTTTCTATACCTAATCTATTGAGTATTTAGTAGATCTAGTACTGTTTACCCTAGTCTTAAGCCCCGTCTACATATAACGGTTTACCTGTCAGGTTTGCGCAGTGTTGCCAGAAATTTTCGAGCGCATTAAGCCTTAAAAACCTTCATATTTCTTCAACTTCACGAAGAAATCCAGATCTTGTGAAAAATCACCAAATTTTGTGTATTTTACCTATTTTATAATTAGGAGGCAAATTTTAAAAACATATCTGCTAATCTATACTCTATACTAACATATGTATATGTCTATAAAATCCTTAAGTGACTGACTCACTGATTAATCACGATACTGCTCAAACCACTCAACGTAAGAAGCTCAATTTTGGCATACAGGTTGATTCTTAGGGTGTTCGATAAAAAGGGATCTTTCGAAATTCCAGTTCCAATTGAGGTGAAACCAACCCTCAAATATTACAATATTTTTTATTTAAAAAACGGCCAAGTTTCCGAAAAAACGCTTAAAC
The DNA here is from genome assembly GCF_002938485.1 of Sitophilus oryzae. Lineage (NCBI taxonomy): Eukaryota > Metazoa > Arthropoda > Insecta > Coleoptera > Curculionidae > Sitophilus > Sitophilus oryzae. The sequence goes on from NW_022145834.1 coordinate 392,778, forward strand.
AGGTATATTTTATTTTGTTTTTTACATATTTTAAGAAATTTTAAAAATGTATACAGGGTGTTTCGAAAAATCTGGTAATTGATTAATCATGCTTAAAGCGCTTGACGTAAAAAGCTGATTTTTAGAAAACGGATTGACTTTAGGGTGTAGAGGTTCGATAAGAAGGGATTTTTCGAAACTCGAATTCTAAGGGGGTGAAACCACCCCTCAAATATTAGAAAATTTTTATTTAAAAACCGGCGAGTTTTTCGGAAAAACTCTTAAACGCGTATATTTTATCTTGTTGTTTTACATATTTTAAGATTTTTTAAAAATTTATACTGGGTGGTTCATAAAATATGATCGTTGATGTAATCACGATTCTGCTTAAACTGCTTGACGTTTAAAGCTGATTTTTGGCAAACGGATTGAGTGTGGGGTGTAGAGGTTCGATAAGCAGGGGTTTCTCGATTGTTTTTTCTCATGCTGACATAAATGTGAGAAAATTTTATCCAGTTTGTATGTTAATGGAAATTCTTGCTTTGCTTTATCATCACCATTACAAATGATTAATTCGACGCGAACGAAGTCGCGAGTACACGCTAGTATTTAATATTTGGACACCGATGTATTTAAATAAACTTTTTATATAAAAAATAAGATGATCAAAAATGCTGTGATAGATACTCAAAAGCAGTATTTTAAAGTATGTTTCAAAAAATGCATTGCTTACAATGACTGCTTAAACCGAGAATAACTAATCGTGCAAGACGCCATGATCAGCTGACTGATTAGATATGTTTTCCGTTTACCTATTTATTTCTTTTCAACATCAAGAACTTTGGTTTAGTTATGGTATATCGGTATGTGTGTAAAAAGATGCGTTGAAAGATAAAAATGTATCTATATTAATTTTTTGAATTGCGGACTTTTTGACAGCAACATTGCTTTAAACTGAGGCATCCTGACTTAAACACCGTTAAAGCGAAAAAATAGATTTGGGAAAAAATCATAAATGCTTCTACTACATAGGTATTCTAATAATTTTTATTGTCCAAAACTGCCAGAAACCTTCATATTATCTAATTTTTAGATAAAAATCCTTCAGCCCTTCAATCGACGAAATTTGACTGTAAAATCCTTCATATTGAAGGAAATCCTTCAAATCTGGCAACACCGCGTTTGCGTGCCAGGTAAAACGGAAGTATTTACGTCTAGAAAAATGACGGCAGGTCCTCAAGATGGTTAAGCGTCTTTGCGGCTTAATACCATTTAGTTTTTGTGTTATATAAAAAAAGATATTGTAAATCAAAAATTTTTATTCTTAGTTATTATCAGTCGTACAGCTGCACATAACTTAATAACTGTCTTTTGTTAGATATATTAATTTAAAGTATAACATTTTCTAAAAAACAAATTGAACATTAAGGTAGGTACCTAAATATGGAATAGATGCCCAAATATGGACCACTATAGCTAATCAAATCAAAACGTATATTAGATTTCACACATTCAGACAAGAAAAGAGCCCTAAAACAATCAAATAAACATGTAATTGATGCCTTTTATAGAGTGTCGTACTAACTTTCTAATTTTAAAGGCAACGCCCTGTATATTAATCTTTTTAAGTTTTGGTATTCTTCACAAAATTCTACACATTTGTCTTGTACAATATCCTATAGCTATCTTCAAGTGTTTCGGAAATCTTAAGTGGTCTTTAAGTGGAAAATCTTTTTCGTGCTACAGGACAGAGGACAGTGGATGTCCCAGTATTTAGAAATTTGAATTTGAAATCAATGGACATAACATATACAAAATGAAATTCTACTTTTGTCGAGACAACGTCTTATTAACAATAGTTTACGTCATAAATCTGGTAGATGCTTATTATTATTCAGAACGAAGGAATTTGGTGCTAGGTATGGAATACAAAAGAGTATATACAGGGTGTTTCAAAAACATGTACCATCTCTCATAGGGAGATTCCTCACGTAAAAAATAAGATTTATTTTTCATATCAACATAGGTCCGATTCTGCTTTGGTTCTTCGTAGCTACAGGGTGTTAAAGTCTTAATAATCTATCGATTTATTATAATTTTCTTCCAAGTACTTTTAGTGATTCGAATGAAATTTTGAGGGTAAAAGTTACTATAAGTGCTACATATTTTAATGCTAAAAAGTGTCGATAAATTCATCAGCGATGTGCATATGGGTGATCACTGGAATATTAAAAAAAACATGTGCGCCACTGACTTTTTCTTTTGATATCAAAATTGTGTAGGCCGTTTAATGTCAATTGAAAGTTATCTCTTGATATTTTGTCGAATTCGGCCTTCTTGATGAGATAAAACGCAATTTTATTAATCACAATTAATAAAATTAAAATAAAAATAAAATTAATAAATTGCATATTTTACTTAATTTATTATTAAATATTATTACTATTAGTCCAACCTACAGCAATTTCAAATAAAAAATAATATAATTTAAGATAATTACAAAAAAACTAATTTTAAAAAGTTTTAACATCCTGTAACATATGCATTTCCATACCCATGTTTATTTGAAATTTTATCATATTTTTTTTAAGAGGAATTTATAAGTACTTATTTAAAACTTTTGCAAGTTAATGATATTAAATTTTTTTTAAAGTTGCTATTAGACTTGGATCAAGGCAAATTAATAAAATTGCGTTTATCTAATCAAGGAGGCCGAAATCGACAAAATATCAAGAGACAACTTTTAATCGGCATTAAACTGCTTTTTTTTCAAAAAATTTTGGTCTTAAATAAAATTTTAATATGTGTGTGTGTGTGCATGAATATTTTAGAAAACACACACACACCGTTTTGATTTTTTTATTATCTATCGCGGCCTACTAATAAGAAAATTATTATATCTTTTAAATATGTCAGTGGCGTATATGCTTTTTTAGAAAAGTATTCCAGTGATAACCCATATGCACGTCTCTGGTGAATATATCGATACTTTTTTAGTTTTAAAATATATCGCATTTATAGTAACTTTTACCCTCAAAACTTCACTGGAAACGCTAAAATTACTTAGAAGAAAATTATAATAATTCGAAAAAATATTACCTGACTTTTACACCTTGTAGCTATGAAACAAAGCAGAATCGGATCTAGCTTTGTTGAAATGAAAATTAAATCTTTTTTTTGCGTCGGGAATCTCGCCACGAGAGTTGGCACATTTTTGGTTTTTTGAAACACCCTGTATACAGAGTGTCCTAAGCTGAGCGTGCATTAGAAGTTTCTAGAGAACCACAATATCTAGACCACCGGAGATTTTTCGTACATTATTGTTTCACAACGAGATCTATCGATTAAAAATATTTTCAATATGGAGGAACTTCCGGAAATACCGGAAGTTGACGGCAACTTTCTTATTTAAAATGGGTGCTCCCATTTTTTATCACATACTTAAATTCTCTGTAAAATTTTATGAATTTTGATATTAAACACTCTATACCTAACATTAACCGTTTATGAGAAAAAAATATTTAACATTTATGGACGAAAAAAAACTGCCTGTCAAACATATGTGTATAGCCTAAACGTCAAATTTAGTGCTTACCACAGCCACTTTGTCATAAAGAGAAGACATGTGGCTATCTATTTCAAAAATTAACTTGTTTGAATGTCATATAATAATGGCTGCAACTGTCATGGAATTGAGAGATTAAAAAAGTATCATAAATCATTTTTTTCAAATGGAAACCCACTTTTTTTATTTCGCTACTGAAAAGGCTTTCCAATTCGTTACTTTTTGACTATACATGTTCTTATACCCAAAATATATCGTTTTTAAGTTATTTAAAATTTAGTTTTAAAGCGTATATTTTTCTTGATATTAACCAGTAGCCTATGACTTTAAACGTCAAATGATGTAAAACAATAGATCTGGCAAGGGATCGGCCATGTCATCTTGTGACACTTTGTTCAAAAAGGAGAATGTTATCGATCATCATTTGCAAGCCAAATTGGCGTTGTTTTTTTTTCAGGGTTGATACGGTACTTATATTTTATTAATAATTATTAATAATATCAACTATTAGATATCACTTATGCATTAGCGAAAATACAAGATATAAATTTTTATAAATACACATTTTAAACTTTTAAGCTGCAGTAAGTGCAGTAATTACAATATAGGAAATTGAAATAATTTGTTTTCTGGCAGATGGAAATAAATTTTCTGACTTTTTGACAATGTCAAAGCAAGCTAGAAAAATCAAGGAAAATGTACGTTTTCAAACTAAATCTTAAATATCTTAAAAACGATCTATTTTTGGTATTGGAACATGTATAGTTAAAAATAACGAATTGTAAAACCTTTTCACTAGTGAAATAAAAAAGTGGGTTTCCATTTGAAAAAAAAATAATAACTTTTTAATCGCTCAATTCCATGACAGCTACCGCCATTATGATATGACATTTGAACAATTTAATTTTTGAAATAGATAGCTGCATGTACTCTCGTTATGTCACAGCAGCTGTAGTAATCATTAAATTTGACTTTTAGGCTATACAAATTTTTTTGACAGGTATTTTTTTTCGTCCAAAAATTTTGAATATTTTTTTTCTCAAAAACGGTTAATGTTAGATATAGAGTGTTTAACATCAATATTCATAGAATTTTACAGAGAATTTAAGTATGTAATAAAAAATGGGGGCGTCAACTTCTGGTATTTCCGGAAGTGCCGCCATATTAAAAATATTTTTAATCGATAGATCTTGTTGTAAAACAATGATGTGCAAAAAATCTCGGATCTAGATATTGTGGTTCTCTAGAAACTTCTAATGCACGCTCAACCTGGGACACCCTGTATACTACGCGGTCTTTATGACACTACTTATATTAATTTTTAGATAATTTTGAACCATTACTTTATTGATTACATATTTTCATATTTAATACCATAGTTTACTTTTATTTATTTAATACATAAATATGTACTCTTGTTCCAGGTCTCGAAGACGTTCGGGCAGTAGTATCGTGATCCTAGATCCGGAACTACAGGACTCGGTCAAGAAATCGCTGGACGATCTGCTGGACAGTAAAAATAATATAGACATGGTTTCTATGGTGCCTCTGGGAAGCGATGGGCAGGCCCATCGAGAGATGGCCGTCGATGTTCCGGATAGTTTCGTGGCTAGGAACAAGACACCTCCTAGATATCCGCCCCCAAAGTCATCAGTTACGGTAAGGATTTCGTACAGGGTGTTCCAATATTCCGTGGACACAGAATTAGTACGTAAAGTGCTTCGTTTGTCCGTTAGAGGGCATCAGACACATTTTTAAAGATATTTTAAGAACCAATTTGAATGAGATTGTGGAGGATTTTGGGCGTCTATATTTTGCTGAGCGCTTTAACATTTGACTTTCACAAAAATCAAGAAAAAGTACGGAAAGGGTGAAAACTACCCCCATCCCTACATACATTTTAGTAGAAATATTTTCTTCACTGACGACTTTTTTTCGTAAAATGGTCTTTCTAGGATATACTTACATTTGTTGTGCTCTTGTAGAAAACACCACCGCGCATACTTTTTGAGAAAAAAAAAGGTTTTCCGAAGCTGACTTAATACTAATTTTACCGCAAATGATATTTGACATGAAGTTTATCATAAATTTTAAATTAATTAACGTTCGGGTTTATTTTGATTGGTGCCCTCTAACGAACAAACGAAGCACTTTTTTATAGAGGCAAATTTTCTCCAATTGACGCATTTCGATTCAAAAAATAAGTAGTTGGTCTATGTACAGGGTGTCCCACTAAGAATAGCTCTTGGCTGTATTTCGGAAAGTATTAGCCGTAGCGGCTGCGGAAAAAAAAATATTTATAACTAAAGAGGCTATGGGAAATTGCTGGAAATTATTTTCAAGTTTTTAGAACGACCGCTAGGGGGCGCAACTGCAACAAAAAATAAGAAAATGGAATTTTTACACAATTTTGCCTAGATAAGGTGTACTATAGGTAACACCTTCATAATCTTCAGTAAATTTTGAATATTTTTTGTTAAAGCCATTTTCCCCTATCTACCAAAATAAAGTGGTGGGGGAAGGTTAGATCTGTTTTTATTTGAATATTAATAACTCTGGACTGGATGATCGGAATCCAACAAGCGAGGGCTCGTTTAAAAGAGCGTTTCTTGCTCTATATTGTACCATATAAACAATAATAATAAGCCTTTGAACGTAGACGCTAGGGGGCGTTGTCTTACAATTTAACAAACATTGCGCGTTTTTTCAAGAAATTTAAATGCAATAGTATATGTAATTTTAGCTGACAGTAAAGAGTACTAAAATCTTAAAAAGTCAGCGAAAACCGCATCTTGATATCTTCTCTCAAACCGAAGATATTAGCAAAATTATAATAAATACCAAAAAATAAGCCCTTAATTACCTTATTTTTACAACACGGTATCAGTAGCCCTTAAATGGTTATACCAGAGAAGATTAGATGTAGCCCTAGAGGAAGTGAAAGCCTGTAACGATGTAGAACTAGAGTATACCAACCTAAAACCCTAATTAAAAAGTAGCTTTCGAAGTTTTAGGTGAACAGAACATGCAGAAAAAAAAAAGATGAACCAGCTTGGATAACTGACAGCATAAAGGCCTTAATCAATGACAAACAAAAATTCTATGAAAGATGGCTCTCAGACCGAACAGATACTAACTGGAGTCATTACAAGCAAAAAAATAGAGAGGTACGAGCCGCCATTAAGGTAGGAAAAACAGATATTTGGGAAAGAAGGTGTCAGCAAGTGGAAAGTCTAATAGGGGGCGCACGGAGTACTGAGGTATGGAGAACAATCCGACAAATGAAAACCAATCAAATGGACAAGCTCTTGAATAGAATGGATATAGAAAAATGGCGCAACTACTATGCAGAATTACTGACAGAAAACCGACCAGAATTTCAAGCAGTAGAAGATGAGATCAACCTTGCAGGCACTTTAATGATAAGCGAAAGAGAAGTCCATCAAGATCTCAATCGAATGAAAAATGGGCGGTCACCAGGTCCTGGTAATATTGTAGCGGAATTGTTAAAGTGTGGAACCCAAAGACTGCGCTGGCGTCTGGCAGATCTATTTAACCAGTGCTGCCTGCAAAGTAAACTACCCCGAGAATGGCGAGTGGCTCACATAATGTCCATCTTTAAAAAGGGAAATCGTAAGACCCCACTTGTTATAGAGGCCTAAGCATTAACAGTTCGGTCAGCAGACTTTTGGAAAGTGCTACAGGGTAGGCTCAGGGACAGTATTGGTGACAAAATCTCGGAAGATCAAAGCGGATTCACACCGGGGAAATCTTGCACAGATAACCTTTTGTCCTGCAGCAGGTGATGGAAAAAAGATAGCAGTAGATCAAGAAGTCCATCTAGCATTTATTGATTTGGAGAAAGCGTACGACTCTATTCCCCGCAGCAAGATATGGGAAGTCTTGAATATCTTAGAAGTAGATAGACCTTTGCTTAATATAATAAAAGAGCTATATAAAGAAAATGAATCGTACGTTAAGATAGGACACAGGCTATCTAATCCAATTAACACCACAAAAGGGTTGCGACAAGGATGCAGCTTATCTCCTCTGATCTTCAACGCTTACGTCGAAGTAGCACTTAGGGAATGGAAGACGAAATGTCAAGGTATGGGAATACCCATTGGGGACAACACACTATTTACCCTGAGCTTTGCAGACGATCAGGTCGTGATTGCGCAGGACTCATACGATCTAGAGTTCATGATCGTGATTGCGCAGGACTCATACGATCTAGAGTTCATGACTAAGAGGCTTTATCAAGAATACAACAAATGGGGACTTCAGGTTAGTCTAAAGAAGACCGAATACTTAGCTGTCAATTCCAACGCTCGTTTTGAAGTCTTCATTAATGATAACGTCCAGATTCAACAAGTAGACAAATTTAAATACCTGGGTGCTACTATCAACAACGAGGGTTTGGGCAAAGAAGAAATACAAACCCGAATTCAGAAAGAGCAAACAAGTTATTGGATGTCTTAACAGCCTCTGGTGGGACCGAAACTTATCTGCAACAACTAAAAAGAGACTTGGAAGAACATTGGTGGAGTCAGTTCTTTGCTATGGTTCAGAGCTATGGACTCTGAGTGCAGACGCGAAGCGCAAAATCCAAGTTGTTGAAATGGACTACCTTAGAAGAAGTGCAGGTATATCTAGGATGGAAAAAAAGACAAACATCGAGGTCAGGTTATATCAAATCCAGCTTAAAATGGTTTGGACATGTTCTGCGTATGCCGGAGAACAGGTGGCCAAAAAGAGTTTTTCAATGGGCTCCCCAGGGCAGAAGAAAGAGAGGTAGACCTAGAAAATCCTGGAACGGAACGGTTACGGAAGCAATGGAAGCTCGTAACCTAGAAGCTGATGACGCTCTAAATCGAGATGTGTGGCGTAGGGTAACGGGAAGGCAGCAATAGGCTGTAGTTGGAAATGAGTATTAAATACTTAAACCAAATCCTATATTATATATATATATATATATATATATATATATATATATATATATATATATATATATATATATATATATATATATATATATATATAATAAAGAGATGGGTAGTCTACGCGACTGACTAGTTGAGAAAAATATTCAAACAGGTGTCTTGGGGATGCAGTCTAATAAGAAGGCCGTTAGTTCAAGGAAAAACCCTTTATTGTACATTTATTGAATTCTCGAAAGCTTGACTAAACAATAAAGGGTTTTTCCTTGAACTAACGGCCTTCTTATTAGACTGCATCCCCAAGACACCTGTTTGAATATATATATATATATATATATATATATATATATATATATATATATATATATATATATATATATATATATATATATATATATATATATATATATATATATATATAAACCTATAATTATGCCACAAAAATTAGCTAGATGAAATCAAATGCTCAAAATACTTCCTTTCCTATTAACTGCATAAAATGATTGTCTTTTCAAAAGGATCTTTTCAATTTAAAAAGCATATGTAGGAGAATAATTTCTCTCATGTTGTCGACACTTTCATATCCCCATAAAAAAAAATCTAGACTAGATAAAATCAGGAGCATTTAAGTATTCAAGTGAATCATGTCAATTCTTTCTGATGTAGGGTAAGTTTGCATTGTCGGCAAATTTTTGAGAATTTTGTTTTATTTTAACTGACACAAAATGATAACTAGTTGTTAAAGTTGGACTAATTAGACAGCTATGTTGAAGTAACGTCAGACATATCACAGCCACCTAGATTTAATCAAATAATAAAGATCTACTCAGATCAAATCATGTAAATGAAAATATCTAGGAAAATCATTGTTTGAGGGGTAGGCAACCTTAATAGTATTTTGAAGAGACATGCATTCTCCATTGAATATCGGATTTATATACTGGGTGTTCCATTTAAAATAAGAGAGTAACATGATTTTAAATGTGGCCAATGTTCAATACTAATTTTGGCTCACTAACTCACTTGTTAATTTAACTACATATTAGGCTATACCGAGTAAATTCCAATTTAGGTAGCTTTTATTGTAATTTAAAAATTGTTCTTTATTTCTAGAAAATGTTAAATATATCAAAAACCTTACGTTTTAGTCATATACTTTCTTATAAAACTCACCTTTATTTTTCTCCCAAAATCTAAAAATCAATTAATATATAGGATAGGGTGTTCCATTACAAAAAACACAACTTTCATATGTAACTTTTTTTGGAGACACCCTGTAGAACTATTTATATTTTTAAAAAGTGCTCTAAATTAACCTACATATGCTCACAAAATTTCATTACAATACAAATTGTCGTTCTTTTTGGAACCTCCGCGGCGTATGAGAGGCGCTACCGTGTACAAAAGTTTGTCCGTTAGAGGGCATGAAACACATATTTTAAGATATTTTAAGAACCGTTATTCCGATTTGAATGAGATTTTGAAGAATTTTGGACGTCTATGTAAAATCTAGAAAAAGTACGGGGAGGATGAAAACTACAACCACCCTTACATAAATTTTAGTAACAATATTTTCCAACTCCACCGACGACTGATTTTTTTCGTAAAATAGGCTATCTAGTATTTACTTACATTTGTTGTCTCTTGTAGAAAAACCCCACCGTGCATACCTTTTGAGAAAACAAAGGGGTTTTCCGAAGCTGACTTAATATTAATGTTAGTACCGGAAATGATATTTGACATGAAGCTTATCAGAAATTTTAAATTAATTGACGTTTGGATTTATTTTTGATTGGTGCCCTCTAACGGACAAACGAAGCACTTTTTTATAGAGCTAATTTTGTCCAATTAACGTATTTCGATTAAAAAAGTAAGTAGTTATTTTATGTACACGGAATATTGGAACTCCCTGTATATTAGGGTGGGTAAAAAAATCGACTATTTTTTTTTTACTTTATACTCTTAAAAAAGGTTGATAGACACGTCAAAAAAATTATCTCCAAGTATGAGCTCTTAATTTTAATAGGAAGGTCCCCGCCTTTCAGTTTTCTATTTTTTCCTTATTATTGGAAAGAAAAATTCATATCTTGGTACCTACTCTATTTGGAAAAAATGTCTCGTCTCACATATTTGTAGGAAATTCTCTACAAAAAAGGTTTCTTATAATTTTTTGTAAACCTCACCGTTCGAAAGTTATTAAAGGTTGAAATTTGATTATTTTAAGGTAGTTTTCTTTTTTCTTATGAATTTTATAACTCGTTAACAAAAAATCATTATGATACGCTCAACTCATATTTGTAGGAAATTCACCGCTCTACATAAATGGTTTCTTATGATTAGTCGATTAAATCACAGATTAGGTATACTATTGTATGTATACAGATAAAAATCTTATCCCTAATTCGTAGTACGAAAATTGCTTTTTATGATGATGAGTAAACGAGTAAAATTTCCTGTGCGCAAAAATAAACTCGCGTTTAAACAGCGTAATAACTGGGCCGGTCAGGCGCTGTGCACAATTTTAGAGACCATAAGTGGGCGTGCTATGTGCGCAAACTAGTAACCTAACTAGTGCGCGACTCCGAAAATTGGAACCGTGAAAAACAATGCTTTTGACATTTTGTTGAGTTTATAATCTGTGATTAAATTAACCGTTTAAAAGATATTCATAGTCAAACTTCAATGCGCAATAATTTTAACAGTTTTTGATTAATAAATCCTATTAAAATTAAGAGCTCATATACTTGGAGATAATTTTTTGGGGTGTCTACAATCTTTTTTAAGAGTATAAAGCGAAAACAAAATAGTCGATTTTTTTGACCCACCCTACTGTATATTTTGTATGTATGTAGGCCTGCTTTGGAAAAAATTCTAAACATTTTTTATAATTTTTTCAAACAATCTTGATTATATTTTGGTACTTTTTCAGCCTTCTATGAATGGTTCGTACAATGCCCAGCATAACCATGTCCCGGCCTCACAAGCAACGCCTCAAGTACCACCGAAACCAGTACCACCTTCTCGAGATAACTTAAAAATCGAACCTGATGCTCGATTAGGAAATAAGACAGCACCACCCCAGTTACCTGCGCGAATAGTGAATAATAATAACATAAATGCAGTACCCTACGCTTCTAATACGACGATCAATAAAGTGATGGAACCAACCAGGGAACAAATGGATAGTATCAAAAAATATCAGGTCAGTGTTTGGTATTATATACCGGGTGTGTCTTGAAAGTGGCTTATCCCTATAACTTTTTTATTTTTCAGATAAAAAACGAGATTTGGTATGTTGGTATATGACATAAATTAAGATTGATTGACGTATTCAGTTGTCATTTCTCCTGTTTTACCGGAAATGACTACAATTTTTGATTTTTAAGTGGCACCCTCAGTATTTTTTACTTTATTTTATATTTACAAATGACACTCTGAATAGAGTGACGTATATGTCTACATTTTACATTTTTGCTTAAAAAAATCGTTTTTTAAATTTCAATCTAGAGTGCCATGGTCGTGTTAAAACCACTAATTTTTAATCAAGGAGCCTTGGAAAAATAGATTTGATGGTATATTGTCCTGGCCGGTTAAATAATGCCTAAATCGTATTTTTAATCATATCTCAATTTTTTCAAATGGAACAAGGGTAGTTCATTAGCATATTTGGAAAAAATATTTTTTTATGAATAATTTGGTACCACACACTTGGTATTGCGAGTCAAATTTTCGTTATGAACCGCATGTTACAATTTCAAATAAACCTTATTCGAAAATGTCAAAAGTTGACATATGATGTCATTCTATTCAGGATGTCATTTTCTATATATTTTCTATATATTTTCTATATATATGTTATGAACGGCATGTGCGAAAATGTCAAAGGTCAGAATGTCATTTTCGATCGAATAAAGTAAAAAATACCGACAATATCGTTCAATTCAAAAGTTGTAGTAATTTCCAGTGAAACACGTCAATCAATCCTAATATATGTCATTTACTAACATACCAAATCTCGTTCTTTAATCTGAAAAAATAAAAAGTTATAATGGTGAGCCACTTTTGGACGCACCCGGTATAAACTATTATTGTCTATATAGGTATAAGGGGGCATTCATATATTACGCGAGGCTTTTTGGCGATTTTTTTTCTCCCTGTATATAGATTTTTTTCACCGCTGCGCTGCCTTCAACTTTAAATTCACACACTCAGAGTATAATAGCGTATGTGCACATAAAATTATAATACCCACGTCTATTGAATCTAATATTTTAATTATTTACAACAAAGGTAAAGGCCTATTCACACAAGTACATTATGTTTTCTGTCATATTTTGAATGTCATCTGTGGAAGTCTTCCCTGACTGTCCCTGACTCGTTGGGCAGACTTAGCTTATGCTAATTGTACTCGTATACGCAACGGATAAATTGGTTTATTCTCACTATACCTTCCGTTTCCATTCCATATCCATTCCATATCCGTTCCGTATTTTTTATTGTATTGACGCTATACTTCCTTTCCGTAACAGTTCCATACTTTTTATTGTACAATTTATATCATTATGAAAGTTTTATTTTAAAAATTTGCATCTTTTGAAAAAGGTAATAGATTAAATTAAGAGGTGAAAGAATGAATAAATATCAGCAAAATTTTACCAGAGCTGGTACAAATGTAAGAACTTGGCAACGCTTTTTCCGATACGCTTCAGTCCGTCCGCCAAAAAAATGTATGGAAGCACAGAATATCTAGCTACGCAACAGAAGCCTCGTTACATGTAAAAAATCGTAGGTCTCAAAAGGAGACAGGCTTTTAAAGCCTGTCTCCAAATCAGATATTTTGATGCGGTAGTTTCACTACTACATAACAGAGGGCGATAAATTTAAAAGAAAACAGTTTTCTACAAACGAAATTTAAAAGAATTTTATTCTATAAAAAAGTTAATCCAATTCTGATGTCATTTGGAACGTATGCAGTACGAATCTTAGTAGTGCTCACAAAGGCAAAAGGGTATAGAGGAAAAAAGTTTTTATGTTATATGTATAAAAAAAGGTATTGTGAAACAGAAATTTTTGTTCTTAGTTATTATCAGTCATACAGTTACACATAACTTAATAACTGTTTTTTGTTACATATATTAATTAAAAGTATAAAATTTTCTCAAAAACAAGTTGGACATAAAGGCATCTAAATATGGACCACTATAAAACAAACACTTCAAACTAATCAAAACGTATATCAATTTTTTTTATTAAACACATATTCAGACAAGAAAAGACCACTATAACAATCAAACAATCAAACAATCATAACGTAATCAATGCATTGTCATAATATACAATATTTTAGTAATCACGTATGAAGACATACTTTCTGCGTACCTTAAAAACTTTTCTCATAGGGCTGAAAGAAAACACTCTCACCGTGTCCATAAAGCCTGTTTGAATGACAAGGCAAAACCTGCACGTGAGTACAATGATGGAAAGAGATTAAAAATCACAAATCACTGTCTTTTGCGATTAGAGGCGTATTCGTTTCCGAGAAATAGCGGTATTTCATTTTAGGGATACTATTCCGTATTTGGTTATTTTTCTCTACTTAATATCGCAAAATATCGGAGACAACCACTATAACAAACTTAATCGAAGAATAATAAAATTCTTGCATAATATGTTTGAATATCCGTCATTGATGTTAACTGAACGAGAGTGTCACGGTACGGTAATCGGAATGTATGAATAAACCTTTAATATTACTACTGCAGGCAGTGTTGCCAAAAAATTTCTAGCGAATTTCTTCAACTGAGCCTCAAAAAACCTTCATATTCTTTCAACTTCACAAAAAATCCAAATCTTGTGAAAAATCACCAAATTTCGTGTAATTTACTTATTTTATAATTAGGAGAAACTTTTTAAAAACTTATTTCTTCTAATTTTTGGGACACCGATGTATTCAAATATACTTTTTATTAAAAAAATAACACGATCAAACGAACAGCATTTTTTCATTGCAGTAATAAAATCGCTGTGGTATTTAATTTGACGGGCAGTTTATACAGGGTTGTTCACTACATACGACACGGAGTATGGTAGCCAAGTGATTAGATTTTTACAAATTGTAAGTTTTGGGTTCGTTTGAGTTTGCATCAGTTTTGGGTTCGACAGCAGCATTATAAAGTATGACTCAAAAAATTTATTGCTTATTGCTACAATGACTGCTTGAATCGAGAATAATTACATAATCGTGCTAGACGCCATGATCAGCTGACCTGTTAGATATGTTTTCCGTTTACTTGTTTATTTCTTTTCAACATCAGGAACTATGGTTTAGTTATGGTATGTCGGTATATGTGTAATAAGACGCCTTAAGAGTCCATTTCACTAGTCCGAAAAGTAGAAAAATAAGCGTTCGGCATTTAACGTTTTATGTAAAACTGGCTAGGTATTTTTACACAAATGAAGAAGGAAATTAAAGATAAAGGATTATACTACATCCGTATTGTAGCACATTTTTAAACAACTTATTTATTTTTAAGATTTTGATGGTTAATCATCAACAAAATATGCCTTATGTTTGGACTAATTTTTTTCGAAAATAAAGACATAATTTAAAATTCCGTTACAATACGGAAATAGATTGAAGTTTTGTGATTACAGTGATATATAATTTATATGGTTTTGTAACAAATTGCTCGCTATTTTATGGCAAATGCTGAAGCTCTGCAAACCTTAATCAAGTCTATGGAGTCTAAAAGGAGGAGGCGAATCGAACGCAAAAATTTTGGGCCCAGATTTCATGATCTAAATGAAGTTCGAAGATCGCCGTTAGGGGCGCTTGTGATGATAGGGATACTAAAAATACACTTGATAGGGATACTAAGAATTTTACCAGAGTTAGCTTTTAGAAACGTGTTTTTTTCGAACTGAGCAATGTGCGTGGGTAAAATTGTGAATACAATACTTTAAATTTGAGTTTGAAAAGTTAGTTAGGTTATATCAGATGCCGGTTTTAGATATTCTTTTCCTAAGTTGTTATTATAAAAATGTTTTATTATGGGGTTCTATTTAGTGCATACACGGCCGAAGAAAAATATAAGCTGCTAAAGTAAATGTTTCCTTCAACTGGTGTACAAAAAATATAGAAGTTCCAGCAACAAACGTATCACCAGTTCAACCTTTGATTTGATGTAAACAGTAATTGTTCCTTGATGAGAAATGTGAATTAAATAGTTTATGATGTGAGTGTGTTAGTGATTTATTAATAATTTTGCTGATGCAGTTTAAAGTTTCATAATTTTTCATGAAAACACTTGGAATGGACATGTTTACGTGCAGTTCATTGTGATACTAATAATAAACATTAAAAACTTTTAAACTAGTAGTGGTTTTATGACAAATTACAGCAAATGAATGACGAAAATTAATCAGGATTTTATATAATATAAACATTGCACTTATCTTGTTTGATTGGTGTTGTGTATCTCGTAACTTTTTACTTTTATTTTAGCTTTTCAAACTTTTATTTTAGCTTTTCAAAGTTTTAATGTCATCAGCAAAGTTTTGCCAATTATGACTGTTTCACAGACATTTAAATTGAAGATGTATTATGTTCAATGTCACCTAACAATTGTGTTATAAATACATATGTATACATTTGATTTGATCTGTAATTAAAGTTCCTTCTGTTGATATCCACTTTACTATTAATACAAGTATGAGGTAGGTTTGTAAATAAAATAATAAGTCAAGGACTAACGTATGAAAAAACAGCGTCCAGTTGGCTGGGAAATGAACATCTTTGACATTCCCCATATAATTTTATATATAAAATGATCGCTGACGCCGTTTTTTCGATCATATTGTATGTATTCCTTCATATATTTATTTAGGCAGACAGTAGTATCTATGAGTAGTATCGACTGACTAGTGAGAAAGAAAATATAGGAACTAGTGAGGTTGCAGTCGGAAGGGTTTGGACTAGAATTAATACACTTTGTTAATGGTCAATCTTTCGGAATTTATTTATTCCATCCTCAGGACACTGAAATGGAAATACATGTTACAGAAAAAAGGCTATAAAAGTCGTCAAGTAGAAAGAACTTACTCAACGTGGTAAAAAACCTTCTCTAAAAACTGCATTAAAAAATAGGCTTACAGGAAACATTGAAAGCATTGAAACATTAAATTTATTTATTTAGGAATATAAATACATAACTTTTATTTTGATTAATTGACTAACTCCAAATAGCTAAATTTAATAAATGTAATATGCACCTGAATATACAATAAAGAAATTATCTACTAATAGTAAAATAAATTATCTACCCTTATCTACTGATAGTTACGTTTTGGTTCCGTCAACTAATTTTGTCTAAATAAGTGCATAAAACACATCACTACTGCGAAGCATCTGCGAAGTATTTTGTCTGGGGAACTGTCCTTTGCCAATGCTGTAGCAAGTTAGGATGTCTTTCTTCTTTGTCGATGCTAGGATCCTAGTCATCTAGTAAAAGAGATATACCTAATTATTAAACAAATTTAAAAAAATATTTTTTCACTATTCGAGGTAGCTGTTATTTTGAAACTACATTTTTGAAGTGTAAATAATGTTTAATATTCACTTTCTATAATATTCAAATAATATTTAATAGCAATGGTTGTTAATATATATTATTAATATCTACTTATTTAATAACAGGTAATTTAAACACCTAGTAGCACATATATAATAACATGTCATGCAGATGTTCGATTTTGGGCTATATTCTCTATTAATATGATTTTTAAATAAATCTGTACACTGATTATATATAATTTTAATGTTTTTCTTAACATCTATCATAATTTTTTTTAAATAAATAATCATATTACTTACATTAGGAGCTTTGAAAAGTTTTGGGTTACTTTTCTTTCTTCGCTTTTTTTTCATTAAAATATCCACTTCTACAGCCAGATACCGAGCTATTTCTACTGTATAGTTTTTTTTTCACAATTCTCATTGTTATACTGCTAAAAATTCAACAAATTAACTATAATTTTAGCAAAAACAAACTTAAACCGTATAATAACAATGAAAATATAGTATCCCTATCGATCGTAGTGCCTCTACTGTCAAACCGAGGAACCTGCTTAAAAGTGGGGACAGAAATTTCAAATATGCCCATTGCCGATAAACCTCCTTTCTTAAGCCCTCCATAATCAAGTCTTAATCAAAACATGTGTGTTTGGAATTTTAGGTGTGACTTAACACGACAGGATCGGGCTAAGCCTTAGGCAGATTTCTGAAATATAATATATATTCCTTCGGCCACACACCCACTTTACCCGACCCCTGAGAGCGACCCGAAAGTACAGCGTAATAGACTCTTAAAAGATAAAAATGTATCTATTAATTTTTTGTTATACTAGGGTCGGCATTTCTGGTCTTGGGTGCCGATTTTCGTGTGTACGAAGAGTACGGTCAACACGCTTAGTAAAATAAGATGTACTGAATAAAGACAGAAGGCAAGTATTCTCCCAAGCGCATGGAATCTAGCGTCAGATTAAGTGATTATGTAATGAATACTTTGTATTTTTGCTCTCTCCGACTTACTAGATTAGAGAGATACACAGAATATACTAACGAAAGAGAGATAGAGATTCACTCGTATACATGTAAACGCCGAACCAAGGTTTCGCTTGCCAGCAGGGTATGTTAAAATCTTTCGAATTGTGGACATTTTGACAACAACGTTGCTCTAAACGGAGGCATCCTTACTTAAACACCGTTAAAGTAAAGAAATAAATGTGTGAAAAACAATAAATACTCCTACTACATAATATTTTAACAATTTTTATAGTACAAAACTGCCAGAAACCTTCATTATTACTTCCTTTTTGGATAAAAACCCTTCAGCCCTTCAATCGACGAAATTTGACTGTAAAATCCTTCATATTGCAGGAAATCCTTCAATTCTGGCAACACTGACGTGCGTGACCGGCATGTGTGGTTAAACCTTAATACTCCTACTACAGGTAGGAGTTTATTTGCATTAATCGCTGCTACCTGCGTGTATTCAGCGACTAATAATCAAACAAAAAAGTGGGGAAATGATATTTCCATCCTTTTTTTCACGCCATCATAATAGTTTTTCTTTCTCTAATAAACCGCTACGCGTCAATAAATGTAAATAGTATCTGTTTGTATTTTCGGTACGGTGCAGTAGTAGTACTTTCTGTCTACAGTACCTATTTAACTCTTCGGTTACGCTTGAACTCATTTTTTTTTAAATTAGTTATTTGACTCTTCGTAGTGGACTCATTTAGTTTATAGTATGTAGGGGTGTTGGTTGGTTTTGATTTGTTTGCAGTGATAAAAAAGTGGGAAAAAAATAATTATTATGAAACTATGTTAGTGGATCCCAGTAAAAAAACCAGTTTTATTAATAACAATTATTATTACTTCAATCAGGTCAGTTACTTGTTGTTTGCTTATTAAATATTATTTACTGTTTAATATACAGGCTTGGTCCAAATCGTAGGTACCAGGCAAACTTCGGCAATATACGGGTGCGTCTCAAAAGTGGCTCTTTCTGAAAAAACTTTTTTTTTTCAGATAAAAAAGAGATTTGGCATGTTTGTATATTGTCACGGCCCATTTAACACAATATGACATAAATTAGGATTGATTGACGTATTCAATTGTTTTTGGTCACTTCCTATTTCACCGGAAATTTATTCGATAGAAAATGACACTCTGAATAGAATGGCATATCATATATGTCAAGTTTTGACATTTTTGCTTAAAATATCGTATTTTAAATTTCAATTTAGAGTGTCATGGCCGTTTTAAAACCACTAACTAATTTTTAATCAAGGAGCATTGCAAAAATAGTTTTTATCGTCTAATGGTTTTCGTGTTTTGTCCTGGCCGGTTCACAGTGGGGTATTTGACACAGAGATAGTTGATCGAAATTTTTTTTATGTAGACCTTATATAAATTATTGCTATTTTCAATTAAAGAGGAAATAATATGAACAAAATAAAGGATAATTCGTCGATTCTAAAAAAAGAAAGAAAAATCACTGTTCCAGTGTTTCCACGGTTATCGCAACTAATACTACTAATGCTACGACTGATCCGCGAGCAATGCCAATACCACTAAAATACTGCTAATGGTACTAATGCGATCGCTTTGAACACAAGAATGCCATCGCGGTTTACACCTCGCATTAGTATATCACTGATTGGCAAATTAGAGGAAACCAAGAATGTTTTTCTCATTTTATCAGCAAAGTCGCAAAAAGTCGCAGCATTTTATTTTACTGTATGAAAGCCCAATGTTTACTAAGTAAAACGTATATAGACAATATGCTGAATTCTTCGAAATGCGCAACTAAATCTCTAAGTATAATAAAAATGTCACAAATTTAATCAAATTTTCTGAACGTCTAACTTTTAGTTGCAAAAAAATCGTTATCAAAATAAATAATACGTTTTTGTAGAATAGATACCTGCAACTTGCTGAGCCATTTTCAATCAAAACAATAATATAAAGGTAAAAAGAGCACAAGAACAACAACAATTTATAATTTTAAACATAAAATTTAGCCATTTACCTCTTATCTGTGAGAAGTAACAACTTTGTCGTTTCGTTGAAACAAATGAATGCAACTAAACACACCCACAGCAACGCCATTCATGGCAGACATGATTTAACTTATCATTTATCTTTTTTTGGAAAATCTTAAACACATTTGCTTTTTCGAATTTCGATCATCTTTTTCATGCTAATACCCCACCGTGCGGTTAAAAGAAGCCCAAATCGTATTTTTAATCATTTCTCAATTTTTTCAAATGGAACGAGGGTGGCTCATTAGCATATTTGAAAAAAGCATTTTTTACGAATAATTTGGTACCACACACTTAGTATTTCGAGTCAAGTTGTTGTTATGAACCGCATGTTACGATTCCAAATAAACCATATGCGACAATGTCAAAAGTTGACATATGAAATGTCATTCTATTCAGAGTGTCATTTTCTATCGAATGAAGTAGAAATATACCGAGGGTGCTATTTAAAAATCAAAAGTTGTAGTCATTTCCGGTGAAACAGGAAGAGACTAAAAATAATTGAATACGTCAATCAATCCTATTTTATGTTATATACTAACATACCAAATCTCGTTTTTTATCTGAAAAAAAAACTTTTGAGACGCACCCGTATATTGCCGAACTTTCCCTAGTACCTACGATTTGGACCAGCCTGTAGCCTGTACATATCAAAATCAAAACGCCTACCAAGTTTTTTTAACTGAAAAAATAAAAAGTTATAGGGATGAGCCACCTTTGAGACGCACCCGGTATGCTCTATGAAAAGATTTCAAGTTTCTTTAATTTTCAATTAAGTATTTTATTGTTATGGCCTTTAAATAACTCTAGTATTTATAAAATATGTATGAGAGACCTTGAATTTATCGTAATTTACTGCATATGACCTCTTCTCCCACTATTAAATCACTATTAATATTTATGTTATTGTTAGTAATAGAAAAAAAAACATTTATCAAGAAGAGCTTTCGGATAACTATTAAAATGTGATTTTTACGCATGTTTATGATACCGTATGATCGAAAAAACGGCGTCAAAGACGGCTGGGAATGAGGATAATCGATGATAATTTTGGCGAGGTCAAGTTCTAGACGTCATTTACTAAAAATTGACATAAAACTTGTTAAAAATTAACTCTAATAATTATAAAAAGATTAAAAAGGATAGAGCGTTTCCAGAGACACAAATCTATTTTAATTTTTTTTTACCCCATTTAAAAATAATTTTTACTCACTATAGACATGAAATACAACCTTCTTAATGCCAAAACTGGCTGTAAGCGCCTTTAAAAAATAAAAAGTGTAAGCCATATAAAAAGAGAGAGCCAGGTAAATCAAGTCTAGGGCTTCACCTCGTCAAAATTATTATCGATTCCCTAGCCGCCCATGACGGCGTTTTTTTTTCGATCGTATGGTATTTTTAGCAAAAACGAATTCTATGTTATTTTCATATTCGAATTATTTTCTAACTATTTTTAAAAACGGTTGCGTTTATCTGCGGTCGGGTATATTATGTCAAAAATTAATTTTTGATATACTATATTTATTGATATTAACTATCTATCAGTTCGAAATATAGTAAAGATACATCATCTGTGTAAGGTACATCATATGTGTAATTTAATACTGTAATTTAATACAATGGGAAGCACCCACCATCCAACAACGGGAATATATAAATATTTGTTTTTCTGCAATAATAACAATAAGAATTATTTAATATCGAAACTCTACAGGGTGAGGCGTTTTTTTTTCGATCGTATTGTATATAATCATCTAATGTTACAGTTTAGAGAAAATACATAAAGGAAAGTAACGAAATACCAAATACCATTTACTTTTTGTGTTATATGCATACAGGGTCCAGGGTGGCTTTTATCTATGGAAACGGTCGATTATTAGGTAAAATATAGGAGGTACCCCATAAAGTTAAATACAAAAGTTTTAGGATTTTTAAATATCTATTAGAGAGAAATAAATTTAAGTATACAGAGTCGTTCATAAAGTCGTGGCACAGCAAAGTTTCATTTATTTAAATAGAACCCCCTGTATATTATTACATATTTCAATTATTCCTTCAATTCTAAGCAAAAATCGAAATACACACAATGTACCTCAAAGCAACCGTTTCCGAGTTATTGGCTTTTGAAAATATCACTTAAACAATTCGATTTAATTAATTTCAGTGTGTTTGGTTTGATTTAATGATGCTATTCTGCCGAAACTGTGATACTGTTGTAATGGGTTTTTAAATTCCTATTAGCTACTAGTAAATTTAAGTATACAGGGTAGGTCATAAAGTTGTGTCACATCAAACTTTATCTTTTTTAAATGAAACCCCCTTATATTATTACATATTTCAATTCTTCCTTCAATATTAAACAATAATCGTAATACAGAATGTACATAAATTGAAGAATTGAAATGATAAACGAAAATTTTGTAATTTCCAGACTTGCTATAGTACTCTCATTTTATACATCTATAAGCTAACTTGAGAACTAATGTCAAATATTACTAAGTATTACAGTTTCGGCAAAGGGACATCGTTAAATGAAACTGAACATATCGAAAATAATTAAATCAAATTGTTTAAGTGATATTTTCAAAAGTTAATAACTCGGAAACGGTTGGTATGAGGTACATTGTGTGTATTTCGATTTTTGCTTAGTACTGAAGGAAGAACCGAAATATGCAATAATATACAGGGGGTTCCATTTAAAAAAATGAAACTTTGATGTGCCACGACTTTATGGCCGACCCTGTATACTTGAATTTATTTCTCTCTAATAGATATTTAAAAATCCTAAAACTTTTGTATTTAACTTTATGGGGTACCTCCTATATTTTACCTAGCTATTTAAATTTTGTACCCGCTAATAGATATTTACAAAGCCTATAACTTTTATATTAAATTTTTTGCCGTACCTCCTATATTTTACCTAATAAAAGCGACCCTGTATAAAAAAACGTATTGTAAATCAGAAATTTCTATTCTTAGTTATTATCAATCATACAGTTGCACATAACCTAATGACTGTTTTCTGTTACATATTTTAATTTAGTCTCAAATTATTTAAAAAAAAATGCACCATTTTGAACTATTCCATTTAAAAAAATACAGCATACTTGTCTCATAGCGCTGAAAGAAAATGTCCTCACCATGGCCACAAAGCCCGTTTTAATGACAAGGCGAAACCTGCACGTGATGTTTTAAAAATGTACGTATATTATTAAATGACGTTATCTTTACATAGGAACAAATACGCAAAAGAAAAGAGGAAGAAGAAAGGATAGCTGCTCAAAATGAGTTCCTCAACCGATCGTTGCGGGGTTCCTCCTTGAAACTACAAGCCTTGGAGAGCAAGCCTCAAGGTACCATCAACGACGCCTATGAAGACGAAGTTACGGATTTTACGTCAGAGTCTTCCGAGGAAGAGAAGGAATGTGTCCATTCAGCATACGGTAATCCAAAATTTTATTTTATTTCATATACAGTTATTTATTTGGGACACCCTGTAACTTTTTTTTGAAACAATTTTAAATTGTAGCTTTAGTAGTCCTCCCAATGATCCCATCACTCACAATTTCTAAAAATCTAATTATTTGGCTACAGTATTGGCTCAAAATATGTTGCTAATATCGAAATCATTGTTGCAGCTTATGGTGATCTGGTCGATGCCGTTCAAAGGCTGCAGATTCAACTGAAGAAAACGTCGGCTGGTTCCGGTATTTCCGGGCTAGAGGGACGTATAGCTGCCATACAGTCCCTCCTATTGTCTCCTCAATTTGGCCGGGCGCGGCCATACATAACAAGATACAGGCTGTCCGATCGCAGACCTCCGTTCGGACACAGCCCATAGCTCAAAATGCTCTCAGGGACGCCCAGGACGCCTTGGGCAATTCGCAGAGTGCCTACGCGGTGGAATTGGCTACCTTACTTACAGGTACAATCAGAAATGTGACTTATTTCAGATACCAGTAGGTAATACAAGTAGTACCTATTTGAAATACAGATATCATTTAGATTAGATTATCATTTAGATCATTAGATTTTAATTCATTGAAAATAATTTAAAATTAACTTTCCAAAAATATAGCACACTTGAAATTTTGCTCGATTCCTCTTCGAGATATAGAGTTTATAAAAATTTGCCTTCCTTAGATAAGTAGGCTTTGAACGGCGCCCCGCTGTAATGCAAAAAAAAATCTAGCTGTGAGCAGTAATTAAAACGAAAATAATATTTGTAATGAGAGATGCAGAATTTTATAACAATATAAACTATATTTAACAACATGAACACATTTAAACTATATCTAATAACAATAAAAATAAATAGCAAACCAAAACATGAGATTTTGCTACAGGTGTTTGGTTTGGTTTGACATATCGACCGTCTTCTGTTATGGACAGATGCACAGAGGTTCCCCTTAATTAGCTGCGCGGTCATAACTGTTAGATATCTAGATATAGCTTGACTGCACCTTTTTTAATAGAAATTGATAACAAATGCTAAATTAATGTATATAAAAAACTTAATGTAATATGTATTAAAAAAATTGGGCCCAGTTCGTGTGATTTGCATTTTAAGTTCTAACTATTCGGAAAGGTATATACAGATTATGTTTGCACATATGTACGTGTTTTTTCATATTGAAGAGGTCAAATTTATTTTGAATGTTGAAAAAATAAAAGAGACAGTTGTTTCATTTTATAAATACAATTTTATTGTCAATTGATATACAGTGTGTCCACGAAATAAATTGACACGAAGAGGAAAAAATAAGTTACTTTTATTTTAAGACAAAAAGTCAATCTTTAACCACCCGGAATAAGATCCGGCGGCAATTCGCGGCAGCCAGTGGCAATTAATTTATATGCAATATACTTTAAGCAACAAGTATTATCATGTCGTTTAAGAAGATTTGAAAGGGAAAGTAGTTAAAAGTCTTAAAGAGTGACAAGCAAAAATGTAAAAATACTATTTTTGTTGCCTTCAAATAAATTGCCATAAACTAATATTACTTAGGTTTAATTAAGTGCAAAAAAGAAAAAACAGTTTTTTTACCTTCTTTTCGAACGTCCATTGCAGAAAAGGCAACAGCTTTTATCAAATTTAATAAAATAAGTAATTAATTGGCGTTATTTGAAAACTGTTTGTCATTTACACATGTCATTACATATACATTTCTTATAAAAAAAAGCGCTACACTAGGCTTACTTGATTTTGTTATTTATTATGTATCGTTTACAGGGGAATATAAGAAAAGTATTAGCAACAGTTTCATGCAAACATTTTGAAATTAATATTTCTAAGTAATAACCTCTCTGGGAACCACTGTGAGATGGGACCGTTTTTGAACATCTATCGCGGAATTCATTAACTCAGTGGGGGTGAAAAATACCCTCGCATAACCGCTAAGTATTTCTAATTTTTGTCTAGATTATACCGGCAATTTAAAAATCAGAACCTTTACTCTTCCACAAAGATAAAAATCCATATGCACTAAGTCCGGTGGCCTCGACGGCCAACGGCTGAGATCTTAGTTAGCTATTCAATTATTCTCGAAATTGGCTGCAAAAATTTGCTGATTAATAACTTCAGCGTTCTGAGGCGGTGCCTCGTCTTGCTGAAAAAATATGTTTTGGAGTTCCATTAGGGGCAGATCATCAATAAGGGGTCCAAAGCCTACTAGTTAAAAGTCGCGAACTTTTAAAAATTCTGTACTTCGAAGGGGACTCTAACAAAATATCAAGTGTGCTATAATTTTGAAAAGGTAATTTTAAGTTCTTTTATTTAAAATTTTCAGGTTGTCCCAAATAAAAAATCCATTTTTCTGTTGATAACTCCTAATTTATTAATAAAAAAAAATTATAAGTACTTAAACCATTAAATTCTACGTAAAAAAGTGTGCTTTGGAAATGTTTTCATAAAAATACAACATTTTCCATAGCAAAAATGCTACAGCGATTTGTTTAAAATGCACATTTTTGAAAAAAAAAACACCCTGTAACTCCGAAACGGTAACAGATATCGATGTGCGGTTTTCACCATCATGTTTTTGATAAAAATTGAGCTCCAGACACCGATATTAATTTTTGTCTATCTCCTATAGAAAAGGGTGTTTCCCTTTAAAAGCGTCCAATTTGACCCACCCTGTACATCTCTGGAAACCACTGATTTCGAGCTGAATCCTAATGAAGCTTTAATCTTTTTATTCAAAGCTCTATACCCGTCGAATATTGACTTTATACCCGGTACGTCTCAAAAGTGGCTCACCCCCTATAACTTTTTTATTTTTTCAGATAAAGAAACGAGATTTGGTATTTTAGTATATGACATAAATTAGGATTGATTGACGTATTCAATTTTAGTTTTTCTAATGTTTAATCAAGGAGCCTTGGAAAAATAAATTTGATAGTTTAATGTTTTTAGTGTCATGTCATGACCGGTTAAAAGATGCCCAAATCCTATTTTTAATCATATCTCATTTTTTTCAAATGGAACGAGGGTTCATTAGCACATTTGGAAAAAGCATTTTTTTCCGAATAATTTGATACCACACACTTGGTATTTGAGTCAACTTTTCGTTATGAACCGCATGTTATAATTTCAAATAAACCACAGGCGCAAATGTCAAAAGTTGACATATGATATGCCATTCTATTCAGAATGTCATTTTCTATCGAATAAAGTAAATAAATACCGAGGGTGCCATTTAAAAATCAAAAGTTGTAGTCATTTCCTGTGAAACAGGAAGTGACCGAAAACAATTATTGAATACAGTACGTCTGTCCGTCCTATAGCTATGGGGTATCCGTGAGAGGGGAAACGATATTCTCTCCATGTTTTTCGTAAAAAAATAGACGACGCGTCCCATCAATAAAAATTCGACAAATTTGCAAGTAGCCAATAAAATGAGTGGACGGAGCTGATGATTTGCTGTGACGTACTCGTCAAGTCGACGTATAAAATATATTGCTGTTTATTTAAATGTTTTTTGTCCGCTATTCCTTTCATAGACACAGATCCAGCAGACGTACAGTACGTCAGTCAATCCTAATTTATGTCAACATAACAAATTTCGTTTTTTTAACTAAAAAGTAAAAAGTTATAGGGGTGAGCCACTTGGAGACACACCCGGTATAATGATTGTACAGAACAAATAAAAGTATAATACCAGTACGTTGCTTGTTGCAGGATACGAATTCGAAGGCTTGATGGTAGCTCACGATGGCGTTGCTTCCACTTTACCACCGGATTCGACATCGCCCCCACCACAAACTCCCCTTGGTTTGCCAGCCATCAGAAGCAGTCGCTACGGGAGCGAAGATAACATAAAAATTATTAGGATAGAAAAAACGACTGAGCCTCTAGGCGCCACTGTGAGAAACGAAGGGGATGCTGTTATCATAGGTAAATGTTTGAGGCATATTTACAAGCAATTACATGCATATAAGGGCGTCAAAATAAATGAATTACAATATGAAGAGAGGTAATGATACAATTCCTTCCAGTCCTCCGTTCTCATTGCTTTTGTCAGGTTTGGTCAGTACCAATCGAGTGCCTATAGGCTTGGTGCATTTCGGTTGATTTTAAAAATTCCGACCGCAGCGCTCGATACGGCAGAAATCAGAAGTTTTCGGCCTGTATTTCAAGCAGTTCCGATGTTGATCGCATTGATATAATATTAAAATCGCGACTTTGTCATAATATTTAAGTATTTTAATTTTTAATAGTGCAGTTATTGAAACTATCACTCAGGTACGAGGTTTGTGTTATGTAACGTTGTTTCGGGTAGAAAAAAATACGTGAAAAAGAACACGAACTAGGCGTCGTTTTGCGTTGAGACAATTTAAACACACGCAAAGGAAAGTGTAATTACGTGATTGTTGGGTGCAATAACATTCAATAATTCAGCTTTCCCGGATATTCAAATCTCTCATAACAACGTTTTAGAGCTTCACTACTTCTCACGCCGATTTGATCAAAAGCAAAAATGGATTCAAACAGCTCGACGAAACCAGTGAGTAAAGAGTAAACAAAGTGCCCATTACATAATTAAAAAAATAAATAGGAATATGTTATGAGAGGATAAATTATAATTTGCAATATTAACGGTATACTTGTTTTAATCAACTAGTGCTTAATTTTTTATGAACATCTTCTGAAATTATAATTACGTACCTTTAAAAAAATCGTTATAACCGAAATAGCCTCAGTTATGTCTCCGCTAGCAAAATCGGTGCGTAAAACTGTGCTAGCTACCGTAGTTGAATGCATCTAAAAAGTTTTATTAGCTTGAATAATAAATTATAATACAAATTAGATCTTCTGAAGATATCAAAATATTTACTTTTTTTATTTTTAGAGTTTCCAGAAATTATACTTTCTAACACTTTTAGAATAATTATATAATAAATTTTTCGAATACTCGCTATTTAGACCCGTGTATTTGTATATGCCGGTTGCTGCGACCATCGGAGAATATCGTAAACAACCGCCATACCGGCGGAGAATGCACTAAGCCTATATCCCAGATTATAAAGATCATAA
Organism: Sitophilus oryzae; assembly: GCF_002938485.1. Taxonomy (NCBI): domain Eukaryota; kingdom Metazoa; phylum Arthropoda; class Insecta; order Coleoptera; family Curculionidae; genus Sitophilus; species Sitophilus oryzae. Next base: position 421,405 of record NW_022145834.1, read on the forward strand.
ACTTATCGTCAACAGCATTGTTTTTCGGGGTTCCATTTTTCGGAGTCGCGCACTAGTTAGGTTACTAGTTTGCGCACATAGCACGCCCACTTATGGCCTCTAAAATTGTGCACAGAGCCTGACCGGCCCAGTTATTACGCATTTAAACGCGAGTTTATATTTGCGCACAGGAAATTTTACTCGTTTGCTCATCCTCATAAAAAACAATTTTCGTACTACGAATTAGTGACAAAATTTTTATCTGTATACATATAGTATACCTAATCAGTGCCTATATAAACTAAAATGACATGCTACATACACATAAACAAAATTATTTTTTTTTGTTTTAGGGTCGAGTAGTAAGAGGGGGAGCAGCAGAGAAAAGCGGTCTTCTTCATGAGGGCGATGAAATTTTGGAAGTAAATAGTATAGAAATGCGTGGCAAAAGCGTCAATGCAGTCTGTGATATTCTTAAAGATATGGAGGGATCCTTGACTATACTTATCATTCCGGCATCACAATCAAGGTAAAGTATAAATAAAGTCTCAAATTATGTTTGTCTACTAACTTTTCCTTTATGTGCCTTGTCCTCAAAAAAGAGAAAGAGATTGTGTTCTCCGTTTCTGTTATTTTTGACATATGACACAAACATATGTTTTTTTTAATCCAAACCATAGTTGGCCATGATTTTATAAAAAGCGTAATTTTTAAAGCTTTCCAGCAATATAAGCTATAATATGTGCTTTTGCTATAAATTACTGAGTTATAGCCAATTCTTATCTTTCTTGACTAAATTCACTTAGGGTGGCTGCAAAGACGTCCCGTAATCCTGCTGTTAAAACATAACAATTGGTTTTTATGTTTTAACAGCAAAATTACGGGACGTCGTTGCAGCCACCCTTAGTTGGTATGGTATTCTTATTCTGTTATAAATTAAAACTTATAAAAAGACAGAATATTTTATTAAACAATTCTTTACAATTTACATTACATAAACTAAAACTTAAAAAAAACTAATATCATTACATACACTTTAAGTTATGCAAATATTCAAAAAATCCGTCATTATTTTGAGTACATAAAATGCATCTCTTTAAAACTGAATTACAAGTTTTTCTCACAGAACGGCCGGTCGACTTTATTAAACTTCTCCTGTCCGCCTCTTCGAGTGCCTCTCTTAATTCATAAGTTCTTTTGTAAACCTTGTTGTTAACCATACCGCACTAAAAATCTAAAATGAATAGGTCAGGTGATTGAGGAGGTACATGCAATCCTATCTAGTCCTGGTCCTATCTTGGTGATCTATCTGGTCCATCCCTTACCATCCCTGAGTTTGTAAAATTATGATATAAATAAATTTTAACATTTCTTTCATTATGAGGGAGAGTGTCATAATGAAAGTCATATTGGAACCACTCTATTGATGCGCGAGTCTCTATATATAAATTTGACTTTCCTAACATGTCTTGAAAACCGTTTTCTAAAAAGCGTTCACTGGTCGTTCACAAAACGTATCCTCTAAAATGCATGGCCAAGAAAACTTGAACCAATAATCCTACACGCTTTTGTCCATTTGTTTTATTCATATTTACAATTTTTGTTTATTTTTATTTACAAAGTTTGGATGTAACAGGTTGACATCTCTGATAGTAACGATTGAACTTGTTTCCATGGCTAACTAAGTGAAATTGTTTAAAAATGATAAGAATTGGCTTTAACACAGTAATTTTCTGTAATCGCTGAAAAACTTAAAAATGGTGCTTTTTATGAAGTCATGGCCAACTATAGTTTCCATTTAAAAAAAAACATATGTTTGTATCATATGTCAAAAATGACAGGTTTAGAAAAAAAACGGAGAACCATAGCGGAGAACACAATATCATTAAGGATGTGATTATCTGAAAACTTTTTGTCTAAAATAGATTATAATGAAGTTAGGGAGCATTTTTAAAATAGCCGAAATCTCTAGTACACCATAAACTTTTTCAAAATTCCGAAAGGCTTATATGTTTGGTTTGGCAAATCCTCATAAAACTGCAATTCTTTCTCCATTTAACCGTCTCTCTAGCTCCAGTAGTTTCCGAGATACCCATAGAGAACATCGTAGTAAACTCACCCTGTATATTATTTTTCTGTATTGTGATATATTTTTTTCTAGAACATACATGTTGAGAGATTTGGTGCTTCATGTAAAGGCGTTGTTCGACTATGACCCTGAGGACGACATGTACATACCTTGTAGAGAATTGGGCATAAGTTTTAGAAAAGGCGACGTATTACACGTTATTAGTCAAGAAGATACCAACTGGTGGCAAGCATACAGAGAGGGTGAAGAAGATCAAACACTTGCTGGACTCATTCCATCACTCTCGTTCCAACATCAGAGGGAAAGCATGCGATTAGCAGCGGAAGAGCGAATGACAAAACCAAATAAGAAGTCCTCCACTCTATTATGTGGTACTACATCTAAAAAGAAGAAAAAGAAAGGAGCATATGACGAAGGTATATATTGGTATTATACTTTTATATTAATGGCAAGATACTGTTACGTTTTTGTTGGGTTCCGTGTGGATAATCAAAAGTATAATTAAACTAACGAAGTTTATTAACACAAAAAAAGGCAATGTAATCTTGTTTGATATATACAGGGTGTGTTAAAACTAAATGTAGTATTTTTCTCCACTATTTTAAACGAATGCACCCTGTATTTTTTATCATAATCCTACAGAGTTTTGTTTAATCTTTTCATTTTATTAAGCACTCCAAGAATAGATATTTAACGAGAAAATTGTATTTTTTGATAGCGATGGGAACTATCGAATGAATTAGACAATCGAATGGTTACTGAATGAATGATTTCAACTATCGAATGGTTTCATTCGAATAAAATCATTCATTCAGTTGTATACTAAAGCATATGTGACAACCTCGCCGTGCGACTAAATGGTTATCGTTAAGCCACGACTATCGAATGCTTTTGATAAATGAAATTTAGTATTCGTTTGATTTTTGTCTGCGTCAGTGCATTATTAGTTCTTCCAAATTTTTATAACTTGCCTTCTAAATACTGTGCTATTTTTCCGTTTATTAAAATATTTAAAATACTAAAGCAGTAGTGTTTTTTAATTGACGATGTGTACGTGTGCAGGTGGTCAAAATTTTTCCGAAAATTTGTGTGATTTTCCGATCTTTCAATTATTTAATTTTATACGGTATATGGTCTATTTTTTTAATGGAAAATTTTGAGAAGTAACAATTTTTAAGAGAGACGAGGTAAACTTACAATTAATTTTAAAAATACATATGTATTTGTATTTTAGATATTTTAGTAATATGAATTAGTTGAACTTAATAATCATATTTAAGAAATGTGGTAATGTGGTTATAAGTAAATGGTTATCGAACTCAAATTTTGGGATGAGAAAATTAAATTGATTGATTAAAGTTTTACACGTGCCAATTTAAAAAAAAAGTTAACGATATTTGTATTTTGTTTATGCTAATTCTCTTAATGTAGATTTTTGCGGAGAAATATTTCATTTATTTTTTAAAGTAAATGCCAGTAAAAGCATATATTATTTTTAAATACTAATACAAAGTAATAAAAAGTAATACACATATATAATTTTGATTTCTAATTTTTTATTTATATTTTTCTTCTATTACACTGCATGCTTAGGAAATTAATAAATGTTTATATTTCATGATTTTAAAATTTGTTGTTAATATAACGAATTAGTTCTGTAATTATTATTATTTAATAAACCAACGTTGCCAAAAAATTTAGAGACTATATTACTTTTAAATAGGATCTAATATAAATAATTTTGACTTCTAATTTGTTGTTTATATTTTGCTACTACTTAAAAAAATGTTTATATTAAATGATTTTAAACTTTGGTGTTAATAGGTATAACAAATTATTACTGTTATTATTATTTATTAAACCAGTTTTGCTTAAAAACATTAAAAATCATTGTCCTATATCCAAAATAAAAAGTATTATTGCAGTATAACAACAGAATATTAATAAAAAACATGCAAAATATATAGTTATACTATCCCTAACTAACTATAATACCAAAGAATAATATTCTTTGCTAATACCAACTAATACGAATATACGGCAACAGCGCCGTTCATAATGTATTTTCTGTGTAAATACTAGCACCTCAATAAAAAAAAATAATGTGTCCTTCTCTTTATCTGACTCAAAATCAAAGATGCCGGCTTTTTTCATACCATTGCCGGCCGACCGCTGTCGGGTTTCTAGGAAAGAAACCTACGTCGCCGGGCGACAACTAAAATCCAGTTTATATTTTATTATAATCGATCCTGACGAATAAATGAATTTTACAAATGAATGAATTTTACAAATGAATGAATTTTATAAATGAATGGTTTTTGCTGCCGAATTAATATATTTCAAGGCATATGACGCATCTATTCGATATTTTTTTTCGAATAGTTTTCGACGAATGTTTTCTTACTAGCTATCGAATTATTCGAATGAATTGCAACTATCGAATGTTTCGATAGTATTCATTCGATAGTCCCCACTACTATTTTTTGAGACAGATTTTTATATTCTGAGACATATTTTTTAGTAAATTTTATGCTCTACAAGAATCCGCGATGTAAATTTTTTTATCGTAAACCGTTTCAAAGTTATGGTACTTTTAACGGAAAAAGACTTTTTTACGCGTTATTTAAATGGAAAACTTTGAATGTCAAGCGACACCTTTTTAAATTGTGCTAAAAATCCTGCCTTCCGGGGATATTTTTCTCTCAGTTATTAGGTTCATTTTAACCTATAAATTCCATAGGTTAGTTTTTTTGGCTCACCCTAATGTCCACGGAATATTGGGACACCCTGTATATAACATACATATAACATTTCCTTTTTTGTATAATTCACATTGTCCCTACTATCAAAAAAAAAAGCCTGGGTCACCCTGTATATTGGCAATTTAGCCAGTTATAGATGTCCTCTTGATTGAAATTAATATTTTTTCTTTATCCACAACGAAGTTACAGGGGGTCAAAAAAGTAACAGCACTACTACTACATTTAAAAAATCGTTATAATGTATTTATTTTATTCAAATTAACTTGTTTAAGGTGGTTACCCGATGTACTCAAGCGACGATTATGATCCAGAGGAAATACTGACTTACGAGGAAGTTTCCCTATTTTATCCAAGGGCCGACAAGAAAAGGCCCATAGTTCTTATTGGGCCACCCGATATCGGTCGACACGAACTACGAAAGCGATTGATGGAAAATTCAGAAAGATTTGCTGCTGCCATACCCCGTAAGTACCAATAAGATTTTAGTATTAATAATATACAGTAGGGTGGGTAAAGAAATCGACTATTTTTTTCACTTTATAATAATCCACATATATAAAATGCTAATGTTTATCTGTGTCGTCTCTACTGAAGTAATGACTTGCTCTAGAAAGTTGCATTTTTTACTAAGAGATAGCTAATTGGCTCTTCTAAAACTGTCGTCGCCGGATTTTTTGTTTTTCATTTAATTAAAAAAAAATATTTTTTTTTCCTGATGTCGTGGCAGATGCGCCAGGCTTCAACTAGTAATAATAGCTCCCGTATATAGCGTTTAACGCCTTGGGAGTAGCAAGGTACAGCTTGCCATACTAGAGTTGTTCAATATACAAGGAAGGTAATGCGGCTAGCACTACGCTTCAACTGCCTATTATTACCTCAGGATTGTGAATCCCAAGTACTCATTTAAGGCGACCTAGGTGAAAAAAAGTCGATTTTTTAACCCACCCTAATATACTGGGTTCTGCAAAATTGCATCTGGCATATACAGGGTGTTTCAAAAAGATTCCGCTTTGTTTCGTAGCTACACGGAGGAGGGGGATAACATCTTCATTTTTTTTAGAATAATTTTTTGCAATAATAATGTATTTTTTGATATGTAAGTGCTTACCTTCTTAATTTATGTGTTATCGATTTAGATACGTCGAGGCCAAGAAAAGAAAACGAGGTAGATGGACAAGACTATCACTTTATAACCAGAGGTCAGTTTGAGGCTGATATCTTATCTCGAAAATTCGTAGAGCATGGAGAGTACGAAAAAGCGTACTATGGTACCTCCCTGGATGCCATTCGATCGGTTGTGAATTCAGGAAAAATATGTGTGCTTAACCTGCATCCTCAGAGTTTGAAGATACTGAGAACCTCAGACTTGAAACCTTACGTAGTGTTTGTGGCGCCACCGAATTTAGAGAACTTGAAAATTAAGAAAGACAGACTGGGGGAATCATATAAAGTAAGTATATATTTTTATTTATTTATTTTTTACTGAATTAATACAAGCGTATATCGTCTTGGTTAAGATATTCACAAAAATCATAAACAACAGAACATGCTAAGCGCTGCACAGCCACGAGAACAAGCAGGCTTTATACAGGGTGTTTCAATAAACATGTGCCATCTCTCGTGGGGAGATTCCTCACGTAAAAATAAGATTTATTTTTGTGTGTTAAAGTGTTATGTGTTAAAGTCTTAATTATTTTTCGATTTAGGTATTATAATTTTCTTCCAAGTACTTTTAGTGATTTGAATGAAATTTTGAGGGTAAAAGTTACGATAAGCGCTACATATTTTAATGCTACATATTAATAATGCGCCACTGACTTTTTTTTTGTGTAGGCCGTTTAATGCCAATTAAAAGTTATCTCTTGATATTTTATCGAATTCATCCACCTTGATGAGATAAACGCAATTTTATTAATCACAATTAATAAAATTAAAATAAAATTAATAAATTATATATTTTACCTAATTTATTATTAAATATTATTATCATTAGTTATTATTACTATTAGTCCAACCTACAACAGCAATTTCAAATATAAAAATAATGGTATTTAAGATAATAATTACAAAAACCTAATTTAAAATTTTTTTAACATCCTGTAACTCTAAAACTATGCATTTTCATACCCATGTTTATAGGAACGTTTTTTCATATTTTTTGATGAGGAATCAGTGATTACTTATTTAAAACTTTCGCATGTTAATGTTTTTAAATTTTTTTAAAGGTTGTTATTATTGGATCTAGGCAAATTAATAAAATTTTGTTTGTCTCATCAAGGAGGCCGAAATCGACAAAATATCAAGAGAGAACTTGTAATCGGCATTAAACTGCTAACACTAGTTTGCTAACAGGAGAAATAAAAATCAGTGGCGTCAATGCTTTTTTTAGAAAAATATTCCAGTGATAACCCATATGCACGTCCCTGGTGAATGAATATGTCGACACTTTTTTAGCTTTAAAATATGTCGCATTTATACTATCTTTTATCCCCAAAATTTCATTCGATACGCTAAAAGTACTTGGAAGAAAATTATAATAAATGGAAAAAATAATAAGATTTTAACACCCTGTAGCTACGAAATAAAGCAGAATCGGACCTATGTTAATATGAAAAATAATTTTTATGTGAGGAATCTCCCCACGAGAGATGGCACATGTTTTATGAAACACCCTGGATAGAAGCGGCTTCAGCACGATTGACCACATACATGATGAACAAAAGAATACCAACTTCCAGTAGCCAGAGCCTTTATAGACTTGAGCTCCCGAAGACCCCCCCGTGGATCCGCCAATGATTATTATTGTCACACAAAATAAATTTACAGATAACAGTTTAACAGTTTTCTTTGGTTTTATTGACATCCCCTGCTAGAATATTTTTCTGTCCCTACCACTGGAGGTATTTTTTATATTCCTTGGTAACTTGGCACTTTTAGATGCAAATAACGCTTGTCGCGCATCTTCAGCTTTTTTTAATATTTAAATTTTAATAAATAAATTGTATTATTTTTCGTAAAATATTATGGTATTATTTGAGGATGAGATTAACCATTTTAGAACAAGCAAAAATTTTTATGAAGAATGCATTTTTCGCAAAATGTCAATAATAAGAAAGTTTTTTTTGCTCTAGTAAAGACAATCCGGGGACATACTGTATACAGGGGGGAGACAAAAAAACTGTATTTATCGTAAATTTCTCTTTTCAGGAGGAAGATTTGGTTCAAATCATAGACAAAGCCCGGGAAATGGAGAATAAATATGGCCATTTCTTCGATCTTATTATTATTAATAACGATACAGAAAGAGCCTATCACGACTTATTATGTGAAATAAATAGTCTAGAAAGAGAACCCCAATGGGTTCCAGCCGTTTGGGTAAAATCCACGTAGGAGTTGTTCCACAATCAAATCAATTGTTGTTAACAAAATTTATTGTTAGAAATTCTACAATACTTTAGATATGATTAGTTGGAATTCATCTTAGTGTAACTCGAGACGAGATATGATGCAACTCTTGTTCGACCCAGTTCTAGTCGTGTGTGTATTAGTATGATATATTGTACCTACGATCGAAAAACAAACGGCGTCAAAGATAGCTGCGGAATGAAAATCGTTGATAATTTTGGCGAGGTCAAGCCTTACTACCAGTTAACCTTAAAAAGGTGTAATTTATTTTTATATTGAGTTAAAATTATTTTTAGATGGTGTATAGTTTAAAATTTGATAAAAAAAAATATTTTTTTGAATATAGAGTTGTGTGTCTGAAAACGTTCTATCCTTTTTTAATAGATAGAGTTAAGATAATTAGAGTTCATTTTTGAAAAGTTTTGTGTCTCAATTTTTAGTAAATTTGACCTCTCCGAATTTATTATCGATTGTCATTCCGCAGCTATGTTTGACGCCGTTTTTTTCGATCGTACGGTACTTTCGGGACAATTACAACATGTTGGTGCTAGTCTTTCAAACTTAAAATTACCTTACCTTTACATAATGTGCACTGTTGATCTTGTCTAGGAAACATTAATAATAATAATATTTAAAAAATAGTTTTTAAACAAGTGTAATTTTCAAAGTTAAAATCTCCTAGAGTCTGAAATAAATTTTTATGAGTCACCTTGTATACTGTCGATATTCATAAGTTATCATTTGTTATATATAATTGTATAATAAGTGCCAAAAATTCAAATTCGCCCTGTATTTCAGAAACCAAGGGGGTTAGGACAAATTTAATAAATAAATCTAATAAATAAAATATCTATAAAATAATAAACGAGAAACCCCATAAAACACACAGAAATGGGACACCCTGTACATAGTGTTAGGAAGTAAAAAAGTTGGACATTGTATAGATAGTGATGTGTAAATGTGACGTATTATTTCTTTAAACTGGCGTATATAGTTTTGTTATATACAGGGTTATTCACCTCATTCGGCACGGAGTACTGCTTCATTTTTCTAGAGGTTTTTAAGTTTTCAAAATTAAATATTGTACTGAAGTTTTTCTATTTACTAAATTTTGTGTTGCACTAATATAAATTACAATACCGTATACAGAGCGTCTAAAAATGTATTTTAAATAACTACTAGATTTAAACTGCAATAACTTGTTTAATTTAAATGGAACACACTGTACATTTTACGAGAATATGCAAAATTTAATTGTCTATCAAATTGTATTATACCATTTTTACCTATCTCTTCAAGTTTTCATCGAAAATGCGTTTTCTTATAATTTAGACCTCATTTATCTTTTTATGGGTATACTCGTATAATAATTATATACCCATGGAATATTGACATTTTAGATATTTTTTTAAAACAACAAATTGGCACCCTGTATAAGGCACTATAATTTTTACTATTGCAACATAAAATTTAGTAAATAGAAAAACGTCAGTACAATAATTGGTTTAAAAAAAAAACCTAAATACGTCTAGAGAAGTAAAGCATTAAAATTGTTACTGCATTTTCACAAAATCGTAAATATTTCAAAGACGGTAAGGTTAAGTGTGGTAAACCTTAATCAAATCTACCTTTATTAATAACGTAGAAACCGAAAATGTAATAGTATACAGGGTATTCCATTTAAAAAATACTACCTTGATATTTTTTATTTATTTGGGACACTCTGTACCTACTGAAAATACTTTTAAATTATAAAGTAAGTAAAAATTTAATCACTTGGCTACACAGTACTCAGTGTCGAATACGGTTAATAACCCTGTATAATTAGATTATGTGTAAAAATACTTTTTATATAGTTGTTTAATAATTTTGCCAAAAAAAGGAGTCATCGCAACTTTTGATGCCGAATTTTTCAAAAATATTGCTTTATTTAACACTCTCAAGTCATTTTTTTTATTTTACCTAGTATACTTGTATATAAGATATATCAAATATGTATATAAGACAGACCCTATATAGAGTTCGATATTTCGTGTATAAATTGTTTTATTATATAAATAGGTATATATAAGTGTCTTTATTCAGGTTTTTCTTAATTTAAAAGGTCTTTATTATATTATAACGCGTTAAAAAGCATTGATTTAGATCTAATGAAATAAATATTTCACATTAACCTAACTGGCTTTTTTTTATAGTAACTTTTTATGTTGTATGTAGGTATTAAAGCTAAAATTATTTTTTACGTCTATACAGGGTGTTCGAAAAATGCACGGCCTACACTCACCAGTACGAAAAAGGGTACCTAAAATGTTGATGTATGTTAAAGTTTTATATATTGTGTTCTAGTAGTCCGATTTTAATGATCTTTTAAGCAATTTGTAGCTAAATTATTTGACTCTAAATCAAAAATGAAAGTTTCCATCTACCAGTTATATGAGGGATCACAAAATGTTGTTATTAATATCTAGGTGCATTTTTTCTAAGTGTATGATAATGTGCACCGACCTTTTAAACTTGACTTTGCCTTACTTCTTTGATAATTTGATCAATTACCTTGAACCACTTGTGCATGTGATTTTAAATGCCATGTTAAACTCTTATTTAAAAAAATTAAGTTGGCCTATATGTATCTCACAAATTATCAACTAATTTAAACATCTAAAAATACTATCAAGCAGCTTTGATAAAGTGGCTATCAGAATGTGCAATTAGTTTTTGTATTTTCTAAATAGTAACGAAAAGAAAAATAAAATAGATTTTCAAAAAAAAATCCGTTTTTCCAAATAACTCACCAATCCTTGAAATTTTGTAACATTTTTGATGGCATCGCAACTGTTTCTTTTTATTGGCACGTATCCTGCGGCACTCCTGGCGGTTTAATCCATTTTAGATTTACAACATATTTACAAAAATATATTTAGAATAGTTTCAGGATTTCGCTATATTTTGGCAACCTCGGAAAAGCTTTAGTTCAAAATTTTCTCACTTTTTCCACAATGGCGCCACCTGCATTCTTCTTCTTTTCGTATTTCGGGTCTTATAAGAACCGTAACCATAGAATAAAAATAACGTTCTTCTTCTTTTTTATATTTGCGGCTCGAAAACATAAGCAACCACAGATTCGTATATATCTCTTCTTTTTTATACGAATCGGCGTTTTCAGAAAGCGAGAATATTCAAATCTTTGGTTCAAATTGGTTCAAATTATAGTCTATGGTTAATTATTAGACAAAAACAACATAAAAAATAAACAAGTACAGCAATAGTTTCTCTCCGTTTCCATGGTTTCCGTGTTTTGAGGTTAATAAAAAACAGGGCCCAGTCACTCTTATGGAGCATTAAATTACAAATTGACGGTTCGGCCCACTATAGATGGTGCTAATTTACGTCGTGTATATATGGTTGCAGAACAGGTCTTTGTGTATGTATGGTTGCTTCAAACGTTACGAATGGCTCGGTCTTTAAATTCATTTTATGAATTTTGCGATTGATTTCCCTCTTCCGTCCACACAGTACTTCAAATACTCCTTTATTTATGCTTCAAACTATATTTAAGCTGCCTTTATTTTGTTTTTAATACAAAATGTATTTCTCGTGCTTTTTATTGTATTCCGACTCCAACTTTTTCATATTATATTATTCAAAGGTAGCCATATTTCTTAGTGCTTCTTGAATTATACAACTGTGATGAACTGCAACGAGATGAATTTTCAAAGTATAAGCAGCCTCTAGGATAAATTTTACATATCCGTTGTAGCAGGCTGAATTCATAATTTATTACCATAAAGATATAATTCTCGTCAAGATATCTGGTGGTGTAGGGGATAAGGCTCTCGTCTAGCAACACGAAGGTAGCCGGTTCGAGTCGTGCCGCCGACACGACTTTTTTATTTAATAAATAATTATTTTGACCTTGAAGCCCTGAGCCGCACTCGGCCCGCTATAGATGGCAGCAAAAATTTTGTTCGCTTTTTTATTACATTGACTGATCGTTCTGTAGTTATTCTGTGATAAAAAATAACAAAACAGCTTTCAAAACAGTTTCAAAAAAGTTTTCTATGGATAGATCGTATTTTCAGGTATTTTCAAAGGGTATTTTCGACAGAATATAGCTGAAGCTTTCGATTAAGTAAATCCCTATTTATTTTTAGTCTCAGTGGTCTCAGTCATGTCTCAGTCTCAATATATACAATTAGTTATAGTTAATCTATAGTGGTAAACATTTAACATAAAAACAGATAAAAAAAGGCGATGAAAATTGTAGATTAGTGTTATTTAGTGATTAGGCAGCCTACCATTTAGAATTATACGATGGGAATCAAAAATTTATGGACTGTCTTAGCTCCATATTGTGATAGGAAGCCCCTTTACGAATTACAAGGGAAGACAGTAGCCGTAGATCTATCCTGTTGGATATGTGAAGCACAAAATATTACAGAATACCAAGTACAACCAAGGATGTATCTAAGGTACCTAGATAAGCATCTATCTTATTAATTCTGATTGATTGAATCAATTACATTTTAGAAATCTATATTTTCGAGCTTGCTATCTCCTGTTAATTGATGTAAATCCGGTGTTTGTACTGGAAGGGAAGGCCCCAGAACTAAAATACGGCACCATATCTGCTAGAAATAATATTCAATTTAAAGGGGCTAAGCCTAAAACCAATGGTGTAAAAACTGGGAAAGGAAGAACAAGGTAAAAATTAACATAACACCTCTTGTTATAAGTGTGAAGGAAATTATTTTAGGTTCAATTTCGTTTTACAACAATGTGAAGAGATGTTGCGATGTATGGGTGTAAAATGTGTAAAAGGAAAGGGAGAAGCAGAGAGTTTATGTGCTGTTTTGAACGAAGATGGTGTAAGTTTATTATTGTTAAGTTAGTACAGTCAGATGGGAAGGTCTGAAGCCTATGAGTTGAACTTATACTTGAGCTATTATTAATTCATGTATCTGAACATTTAATGAAAGAAGCAAAAAAAACGCAACGGAAAAATTTTTCGTCAAGTTTAAAGTGTTATATTTTTTAATTTTAGGCCCTTTCTTCTTGATTTTTTTAGCAAACTGTATATAAATATATCAACTTTAATATAATTTATTATAACCTTAAGTATTTGACTTATTATACAGGGTTAATTGAAGAGTTGTTTTTTTACCCTATCTTTAAAACACCCTGTGCAACAATTTCGTGAACAAATTTTTCTAAAACATTATTTTTCGGTCAGAACCTTTGGTCAGAACCATGTTTCCTGAATATTTTGTTTTTTGACTTATGTCAGTACATGCTTTGGCTAATTTTTAAGAGCAAAATGAACTTGCCATCAGCAATTTGCAATTTTTTCCAAGCCTGTATTGATACTTTTTAATATTTTTTAAATTTTAACATAGAGTTCTAATGCAATGTCCATATGACATTATGACAATAGTCACCAAAGTCACCTCGTGGTATTAAAAAATGACATCATATTATTATGGTAATGGTAGTTGGAAAAATTGCAAATTGTTGGTGGCAAGTCTGTGGCAAGTTCATTCACTCTTAAAAATTAATCAAGGTATGTGTTGACATGAGTCAAAAAACAAAATACTCAGGAGACATGGTTCTGATCGAAAAATAATGTTTTAGGAAAAGTTACTCGCGGAATTATTGCACAGGGTGTTTAAAGTTAGGGTAAAAAACAACCCTTCAATCAACCCTGTATAATCAGCCAAATACTAAAGTTTATTAAAAACTGAGTATATGAATTAAAGTTGATAGATTTATATACAGTTTTCAAAAAAATTCATGAAAATAGGGTTAACAATAAAAAAAATAACACTTTAGGATGTTATTTAAAAATCAAAAGTTGTAGTCATTTCCGGTGAAACAGGAAGTGACCAAAAACAATTGAATACATCAATCAATTCTAATTTTTGTCATATACTAACATACCAAATTTGGTTTTTTTATCTGAAAAAATAAAAAAGTTATAGGGGGTGAAAAATAATCAAATTTTAATAATCTAAAATACCGTATGATTGAAAAAAACGGCGCCCAATACGGCTGGGGAACTGACTATCAATGATAATTTTGGCAAGGTCAACCTCTAGACGTCATTTACTTTGCCTGTACTCTTTTTTTTTCTTCTTTAAATTTATTTTTATATTAAGTATTTTTTTTTAATTGTGTAGTTTAAAATTTGAGAAAAAGTATTTTTTTGGAAATAGATTTCTATAACTAGTGTTAATTTTTGACTAGTTTTACGTCAATTTTTAGTAAACGATGTCTAGGGAGTTACCTCGTCAAAATTATCATCGTTTGTCATTCCCCAGCCGTCTTCGACGCCGTTTTTTTTCGATCATACATAAGTTTACTTTTAGCTGGTTGACGGTTGTATAAGTCAAGATTCAGATTGTTTTGCCTACGGTGCTCAAGTAGTGTACAGAAATTTTTCTATATCTTCACAAGGATCATATTCGGCCAGTGGAGGATCAGTAGATATTTATGATTTACAAAAAGTCTGCCAGAATATAAGTAAGAATATTTTAATCTACTTCAGTGGCGGGTTCTTGGATAGGGCAGTCTAAAAAGCCGAAAATTTGCATAAATAAATTCTTATTATTTATTTTATCTTTTATAGATGTAAAAAATATATGCTGCGTCAAGTTGCAAAACCCGTTTTATCCCAAAAAAGTTGATGTTGTTTCAAGATAATATGCCGAACTGTTTTAGCAAGTTTTTGAAGCATTATTTTAGAAAAAAAAATGTGTCCATTGAGTGGAATGATTGTTTTGTATCTCGTTTATCTATAGAAATACAAATTAATAATTAATTTTTAAAGAGAAAAAACACAAAAATAATTCGGATAAGGTTGGGTTTGTTGCAGTATGATGCATGGATTTGCTATAGCAAGATATTTGCATCGTAGCTTGATTTATTAGATATGCTGTTTTATTAAAATTAGGTAAGGATTTGAAATGGATAAGACGTTAGTAGTAATATACTTATGTAAAATGCCTATGGAAAAATGCGGGATTTGCAATAATAATGATAATTAAAAGCAAATATAAAAGGATAAGATGGATTTTGCTGCAGTAACGTAATTGTAGTGAATTTTATATAGGAATAGGGGACTTTTGCTGAAGTTTGGGACTATGTTTATGTAGATTTCAGGGTCCACTATTAATATATGTTATTAAGGCCATTTAAAAAAAAAATGATAAGGTGGGTTTTGCAACTTGACGCCTCAAATGTATTGCCGATCCTCACGAGCCGCTACTGATTTTCTTTGCTCAGGATGATTCTAATTCTTCTTTTTTTAAGATTTCGGAAGAAATAAAATCATAGTGATGGCCCTGTTGTTGGGATGTGATTATGCAGATGGAGTTCACGGTGTTGGGAAGGATTCTGTAATGAAATTATTTGAAAATATACCCGATAAAGATATTTTGAACAGAATAAAATCATGGCGAGACAACCGGGATTTATATAACCAATATGAAAGCCAAGTAAACGATAAAAGCCTGTGTACTACCTGCGGGCATACTGGAAAGAAATATTATCACACAAAAAACGGTATGTACAGGGTGGTCGAAATATAATGTGCATAACCAAATTTTATTTCTTACTGCATTTAGTATATTTTGTCCCAATCTTTGAATAAAAATATTAAGGAAGAAGCATATCAAAAAACTTAGATCGACCGCGACGGTGACCTAAAATGGCCGACGTAAATTCCCGTTTATCAGTTCCGTTCTAATTTTATCTAAAACGTGTAAAAATATGATATTGGGTAGACTCAATAATTTGTTGTTTTATTTTACGTTGTCAATAAATGTTGGTAGATATTAAAAATGTTATAAAAATATACAATTCTAATAAAAGTAGATACGTTATAATAATTATTTATTAACACAAACATCCGATATGCTACTGAAGCAGGTAAGCCAAATTGACGTATCTAAATTCCTTGACATTGAATCTTTGATAAGTAGTAAACAAAAGCAAAAATGCAAGAAAAAAAAATAATAATTAATTTTAAGCGAATTTTATGATCCGGTTTGATGATTACCGGTTTACTACACGTATGTATATTATATAGTAATATACCAGTGAAATTTTTTTTTCTTCCATTATTTTCCTCGATTTTTCACCAAGATCACCGGCACGCTTCAGAGGCACCGGCATTTTACAGTCAATTTTCTATAAATCGCAATAGTGTCACTGTTAATTTAAGTTCTGCCACAATTCCCTTCTAGATTTACTACCTCTAAACAACTACCAGTTATAGAATTAATAATAAATAACATAAAATAAGCTCAGTAAGTCAAATAAATCGTCAAACAGAACTGTCAAGGTTCCCCATCCTAGGGCCCTACCTCCGTCTACCATGACATGTATGAATACATGGATATCATTATACATACTCCAAAAATTCTAGGTTGTTCCTTATGCCGTACCACAAAGGGTTGTAATTCACTTGATTCTAATAGTGAGCGTTTGATGCTCAAATATGAATTGAACGTTAGAAGTAAAGCCTTGGAGGATCCGAATTTTCCAAATGAAGAATTAATTAATGAATTTTTAACAAGAAAGGATGATGTAACTGAGTTAAATACAAAGTGGAATCGCCCAGATGTAGCAAAATTTGTGGTATGTATTATGCACAAAGGTACGTCCATAGTGCACCGGCTTCACGCCTTCCGTTGGCCGGCTTATTTCGGTAAAAACGGGTAAAACCAGTTTAAGCCGGTTGAAGCTGGTTGACTCGTACACAATGGCCACGCGGATACTGTTGTTTCTATATGTTTTACCGCTAGTCTGCCGCGATAAAGCGAGAAGCTGCAACCGGTACACTATGGACGCACCCTAACACACTAAAGTTAGTAATTATATTTTTAAATGTCTATTCTTTGTATCGTATTGCGTAAATTTTAATTTTTCTATAGGACATTTTCTTTTAATTTATACTTATAATGATTAGAACTATTTAAATTTTTAATTTAAATACATTATACCGGGTGCGTCTCGAAACTGGCTCACTTCTATAATTTTTTTATTTTTTCAGATAAAAAAACGAGATTTGGTGTGTTAGTATATCATATAAATTAGGATTGATTGACGTATTCACTTGGTTTTGGTCACTTCCTGTTTCACCGGAAATTACTAAAACGTTTGATTTTTAAATGGCACCCTTGGTATATTTCTACTTTATTCAATAGAAAATGACACTCTGAGTAGAATGACATCATTTGCCAACTTTTGACATTTTCGCTTAAAAAAATCGTATTTTAAATTTCAATATAGAGTCTCATGACTGTTAAAAACAGTAATTTTTAATCAAGGAGCCTTGAAAAAATTGATTTGATCTTCTAATGTCTTTCGTGTCCTGGCCTGTTAAAAGAAGCCCAGATAGTATTTTTAAAAATATCTTAATTTTTTCAAACGGAACAAAGGTGGATCATTAGCATATTTGGAAAAAGCTTTTTTTAAGAATAATTTGGTACCACACACTTGGTATTTCGAGTCAAATTGTTGTTAGGAACCGCGTGTTACAATTTCAAATTAACCATGTACGAACATGTCAAAAGTTTACATGTCATTCTTCAGTGCCAGTTAAAAATCAAAAGTTGTAGTTATTTCCGGTGAAACAGGAAGCGATCAAAAACAATTGAATACGTCAATTAATCCTAATTTGCCACATTCTATGTGACAATGTCACATACTAAGATACCAAATGTCGTTTTTTTTATCTGAAAAAATAAAAAAGTTATTTTGAGCCAGTTTTGAGACGCACCCGGTATAATAAATAAAAATTGGTATTTTTTTGTAGAAATTTGCTAGTAAATTTTTACAATGGGAGGAACACTATGCCTTTGATAAAATATTCCCCATGCTAACTAGATGGCAGTGTAAAAATCCGGAATATGTCAAAAGTCTGTCAGATTTCAAAGGAATTGTTACACCTGACAAGATAAAGAAAATAAGAAATCCAAGAGGTAATGTGGCCTTCATTTTTATCTTTCAACAACTATAACTAAACCAAAGTTCTTGATGTTGAAAAGATATAAATAGGTAAACGGAAAACATATCTAATAAGTGAGCTGATCATGGCGTCTTTTTCACGATTAATTATTCCCGGTTGAAGCACTCATTGTAAGCCATGAATTTTTCGAAAAATTCTTTATAATACTTCTGTTGAGTATCTATCACAGATCACAGCATTTTTGATCGTGCTATTTTTTTAGTAAAAAGTTTATTTAAATACATCGGTGTCCAAAAATTACCAGAAAATTTTCTCCTAAAATTATAGAATAGGTAAAATACACGAAATTTGGTGATTTTTCACAAGATCTGGAATTTTTTGTGAGGTTGAAAATTTTGCTCGAATTTTTTTTCTGCCAACACTGGCAGTGTTGCCAGCTTATTTTTCATTGGGTAGATTATCACGAGATAGCGGGGTTAAATTGTTTTACAAAGGGGTAGATCTACCCCGAATGGGGTAGCTGTGGCAACACTGCCGCTATCACTTTTTCTCTCGCGCGTCACGGCCGTCTCGCGGCCCTCATTCAAAACCGAGTGTCACCAATACCACGGTGTCACGCCCTTGCATTTTTACTCCCAAAGCGCGTACAGAAGTTTTATTTCAAAAATTATACTAAGTACAGAATTTTGGAGCTGCACAAGAAAAAATTATGCCATCAGCTGAAAATTACTACCATCACAGGAAGTCAAATATCTGGCAATAACCCTGGACAGTAAACTTCTGTGGAACAAGGTAACGATCTGTGTCATACGCGGCTAAGAAAATCACTATAATAAACTTGATATTGTACCAACCTTGTGTGCTAGGAAGTAAATTTTCCAGCTCATTTGCCAGCTCAGAATTAGAATTTAGAGTTAGTAACCCGCATTTTTATTGGATGACACTGTCATATTTATTTCAAACCAATAATCAACGAGAATTTTCATATAATTTAATAAAATTACTGTAAAGCACTATAAATAATGATTTTTTAGTAATTGAACTGTAATTTCTATATTATTAATCCGGTAAATGATGGAGATAAACAATTGTGATTGATTAAAATTTTATTTTAAGATGAAACTTTTGTTAACAACATTCTGAGAATTCGAATAATGAATTGAATAATGACAAGACAAGTGACATCTGTCTAAAACAGACAGCGATTTAGGGTGGTTATGTAAAATTTAAAGTGACAATTTTGATTATGTAAAAGAAATAATACATATTCTATGAGTTTGCCTGATGATTAACATTAATTTGAAAATAAATCCCCAACATGAATTATGATCAAAACATTTAAACAGAAACAGACCACACAAAACAAATTAGTAGCAGTTAGTAGTACTCAGAGATATAGATGTAGTATTTTAGTTTAATGGCCACAGCTGTCAGACTATCCGGCCGAGTGATAGGATTATCGTCTTTTAATAAAAATTAATAAAACATAAAATTATAAAGCTAGAAGCATTTTTTGAAGTTTATAAAAAGCGTTCATAAAAAAATGTATATTCTTCAAATCCTTCAATTTAATAGCTGTTAGTAAGAAGTTTCACTTCAAATATGCGCACATAGTGCACACACATTTTTTTTTGGATTTCAGGTATACCAAGTTATGAAATCATTTGGGTTGATACGACAGATAGCTTTAAAAATCTTATACCCGAAGAACAAAAAACAGAATGTGATCTAGAAAAATTATTTGTTACTATAGAACCGCAAGTTTTAGTAAACGTCGCATATCCTGATTTAGTTGAGGCCTTTAACCTCTCGAAAATTAAACCACCGAAAAAGCCAAGCAAAAGAAAAAAACGCCAAATTGACGAATTAGCTGAAAATCTCGCAAATACCAGCATTACAGAAGTTACAACAACAAAAGTAAAACCAAAGCCTCGAAAAACGCAGAAAACTTTAAAAAATTTGTTGAACAAAAAAGAAATTATTAAAAAATCAGTTGCGAAGGATGATGTGGCTTTGAGTTCTTCAACACCCTGTAAAATTATTAATAAAAATACGTCATTTAATTTCGATGTATCACGATTTGGAGATGAAAGTGATCTTGATGTATCGGGTATAATAGAAGAAATAGTATCTAAAAAAACTGTGGCGAATGAGCTGCGAAATATTGCTGATGAATATATAAGGAGTTGTAATAAACAAGAAGACAATTCTGATGAAAAACTTGATAATTTCAATGAATTTGATGTTGAATGTGATACAAAGGACAACCAGATTCATTGTTCGAGTTTTTTTATAACTGAGCAAGAAAATGAAGATTTATTTGAGAAAACTTTTAATGAAAAATATTGTATATCTTTGTCGGATTCTAGTAGTGAAACTGAGGAATATGAATTGAATGAATGCATATAGATTAAAAAAAATCACAGTGATATTATACTAAGGATGTTAGGGTCAAAAAATGCACTGAGAGAAAACATTATTTGTGCATTTAATTTATACACAGTGATAAATAATTTTCTTTATATATATTTTTATATTTTTTTAAAATAAATATTGTTTCTAGTACATTCGTTGTTTTTTTTTATTAGAAACCATCCGAGATAGATAGAGTAAGATACCTGATAAAAGTATAGCTCAGTAAATTAAGGTTGAAATCACGGCCTAACTTGTCGACCGGGACTTTTCAGGCGGATCGCGTGTACCTTATGGGTAGTAGTTTCTAGTTACCCTGCTCGGCGCACTTCTAAACTTCCAATAAAGGTTATGCTTTAGCACAATTTAAGTTATTTACTTACAAAATTATTAAAAATTAATCGATTTTAATCATAACCGTCTTGCGTACATCTATATATTTTGAAAATTGTAGCATTTTTTAAACGGTTTTCAATTTTGTTGGAAGTATACCTGAACGTTTCTTTCTTCATGCGGAAATATTCGTAAAATTTTTGAGGGTGAGCTGTGAGTTGTAGATATAACCCTTGTATATAACGTATGATATTGTAAATAGTGATGGGATAACTCGAGCGAAAATTCGCTCGAGTACTCGATTATTGAAATAACCGACATCCAGGGTTCGGAAGTAGTTAATTAGGACGTAATTTACCTGATTAACTACGTGTAGCTTTTCTTCAAATATTTATTATAATATCGTTTATTAACTACATGAAAACTACGTTAATAAACTATGTATTGATATTATGAATAATTTTGCTTTGTATGAGGGGTCTAAATAATATGATGTATGAATATTATATTTCAAGCCATATTTCTTCTGTTTTCTTAAATACATTGTGTTTTCTAAAGCTTCAACTTATTACAACCTCACCTCAAACCTTTGATATTTGAAAGTTACATACATAGGTTACATAAACTACACCCTCTACATAAACTATATTAACTACATGTAATGTAGTTTATGTAGGTTTTAAAAGTAACATGTAGTTTTCCGAACCCTGCCGACATCGCTCCATTATGAACGAGCGATGCAAGTGACGAGTACCAAGCGACGAACGCAAGCGATCCTAGAATGAAATAAATTGAAATCCGATTTTAATGTGACATACTCGATAAAAAGCCGAGCGAATTTTCTACATACATTGCAGGTAGCAAATTTATACGACGCCGTATATATATTTATCCGTTGCGTATCCGAGGGACAAAATTTTACGACCTACATCGACAATGCTTTGAAATAAACTAAATCAAGCAAATCGCTCGCCGCTTGCTACTTGCCATTCATCACTGCGCACGCAATTTACTGCTTGGCCCTTGGCGTTAACGAGTACTTAAACAAGCGATGGGTGAAAATCCGTATTTTTAAATACGAGTGATATTTCGCTCGAGCGATCACTCAGTTATTGCAATCGCTTGAAACTGGAGTACTTGATTATTGAAATTAATTGGTTTTACCCATCACTAATTGTAAAGGTGTGTGTGGCGACATCTGGCGGAGAAGTAATTAACCGCAACGTGTATTGCTGGTTAACGACATTGTTTGAGACGCCATCTCTTAGCCAAGTAGAAAAACGAGTTCTAACCAGGCAGCAGAATTTACTGGTAGATGGCAGAATAGTATCGAAAATTACAGATAATGTTCGAACGTTCCAAAAGCAGCCGCTAGGATATATAAACAGCCCGCGCTCGGCAGTTGAGCCAGTTTGAAGTTTGAAAATACTATTGGTTTAAATTGCGAATCGTGACAATTTGGCGAAGGCTTATTTTAATAGTTAATTGTGTTATAAAGTAAAAGTATTTTATCGTGAGTTTAAATTAGTGGACCCACGGAATCCGTAACAATATTTACCAAATTCAAAATGAACGCGAGTAGTACTTTTTTGTATCAGTTTAATACGAATCGGGATAGCGATTCGGGATAGCTCCACGATACCAAATGATATTCCCGCTTCCTGCAAGCGGTTGTTAATAACCACTACCTGCTTCAACGCCGCAGGTTTACAAAGCGATAAGACCTGCCGCGAAATCAGCCGGCCACGGGAAAACCGGTGCACTATGGACGTACCTTTAGATGCGATCACTCTAGCAGTTCCTTTGTGGTTTTAGAACTGATACTTGGAAGATCCTTGGATGAAGGTCTTTATGTAGAAGAGTTAGGTAATTAGGGATCAGGTACTTCGGGTAATAACGTAGAAGAGTTACAAATAAAACTCATATATAATTACAGAGAAAAAAATTTAATTTAGAAATCTTTAATCTTGATATGGTATAATTATGTACACAGGTAAATATTAATAATAAAAATAAGAATATTATAGATTTAAAAACGATTTCTAAGCATGTATAAAACAATTTAACATATACCTTAAAATCACCTTATTTTAGATAACCTGTCACTTATTTCAAAAATATCCCTGTCAAATTATCACTAACAGTTTATATAATTACTTGAAAGGGATATTTTTGGATAATAGAGCTATTCAAAATAAAAAAAAACTAGAAAAAGTCAAATACGTTCGCAGTTATTTTCCTTCTTGTCAAAAGGATTAAAAAGACCTTTTTACCTAAAACTTTCTACGTATGTTTTATTTAAAAATGTGCAGTTAAATATACATATTTTGCTAAATATACTGATGTCTCGAGTAAGACAAAAATTACGTATTTGAGTTTTTATTACAATGTTTTTACTTTTTTGGTACCCTAGGTACAATATACTCGGAAGAAACATTTTTTTTCGGAAGCATTTCATTTTTTTCTTTTTTTGAACTGTTTTGCTCTCCGTAACGCAAAAAAAACGTAAAAAACTTCTTTAACATTACTAAAATTAAGGCGAGTTCCCACTGAACGGCCGTATGACTGATTCAGTTCTACTAGTAGGTACGTAAAGCTATAAAATGTCTGTCAAAGTGGTGCATCGTTATTCGAAACATAGGAAATCGCATGAAAATTTTGAACTGTCCACTTATTATTTTAGTAATAAAAGTTATAATTTACTGAAGTTTTCAATGTTCTTTTAGTAACACTGAATCAGTCATACTTGCTGAGTGACAGGTGAAGAACTCGCCTTCGAAGAACATTAAATTTAGATAAAAACAACTAAAAACTTTTCAAATACAAAGTTAACGAATATATTATTAATATATTGCACATAATAGTTTGTTAAAAATATTTTTGGTGCTATTTTGTCTTGAAAAAAAATAAATTAAATGAAATAGATAATTTATTGTGTTTTAACAGTATTAACAATATTAAATTCTTCATCTGGGTGGATCAAATATTATATTACAGCTATTTTAAATGTTTTTAAGACTTTCATGACTTAACTCTTAACGATATGTTCAGAAAGGTATATCTTAAGTTAGTTTTCGAGAAAAAATTAAAGCTATTTTAGTGGAAAGTAATAATAACTTGATTAAAAAAATATTTTTTAAAGTAAAAAAAGCGAAAACTTTAATTTTACTTACTGGCCTCTTTGTACATTTTGATTTTGGAAGTATTTCTTATATATGCCCTTTATTTGTTTTATCAGGTTCTAGTTAATTCAAATCTGTGAATTAAATATTGACATCGGTATAATATATTGGACTAGATTGTTATGTAGATCAGATGCAATCAATGATTGGTTCATACTTCGAATGTAAAGCAGAGTCACTTGAATTCATTTCATATGAATGTAATCAGAGCTGACTTAGGCTGTATTCCGTTGGAAAACTAGGCGAACTAGACCGGTAAACTACGGTAAAGAGCGGTTCCTGAAAAACATCGGTTTGATACGGAACGGTTTGGTAAAATACTGGAAACGTCAAAAATGTTGACGTTTTCGAAATTTTCATACCTCTATTATAAAATTTATCTTTTGTGCATTTTTAATGTACCTATTCTCTGCTTTTATATTTGCTTCTCCATTTCAATGGAGTTTAATATTGAAAAGTACTTTATTAATAAACTGTTAAACTCGTTAGACAGCTCAAGTGAAGATTTGCAGGTCCAATATTAAAACAGATCAATAATAAATAAACAAATCTAATCAATATTTATATTTTTATAGCTTACAAAACATTCACGATTACTCGTTGTCTTGTTTTTCATGTTTTCTTTAAATGTTTCTGACTTTAAGAAACAATGGCTGCATGATAAGTTTAAATGGTCCTAAAAAGTCATTCTATTTAGTTAATGAAATTTATTTACCTTTACTGCCTACCTCGATTGCTTTTGGATGTAAATACAAAATATTATTACAAATTTTAGAAATTAAATGAGAATTTCACTCGAACTTTCAATATTTGCTTGATGTCTGTCACAACCTTTTATGTTCACATTTATGACACAATCATGTCATAAATGACATGATTGAGACAAACAAAACCAGAAAAACCAGCCTTCTCGCGCTGGTTAGTTTGGTAACAGTGCTAACCAGTGATAACCGAATTTTTCAGGACCGTGTTCCATAATAAGAAAACTTTCAGGAAACCGATAGAAACGGAACATAAAACCATAACCAAGGTAAGCAACAGAATACACCCTATTTTATAAAGGTTAAGTCAGATTTTTATATATTTTATGATAAATTTTTAACAGCGGCATTTCTTTTTAAACTGTTAGGCGGCAGCCAAGCAGCAGAATAAAAAAACAATGCTCAATACCAATAGTAAATATAATGTTAGTTTTTCGGAACTAGTATATTATAACAATGCATTGATTACATGTTTGTTGATTATTTTAGAGGTCTTGTCTGAATGTGATTAATAAAAAAAATCTGATATACGTTTTAGTTAATTTGAATTGTTTGTTTTATAGTGGTCCATATTTAGGTGCCTTTATGCTCAAATCATTTTTGGGAAAATTTTATACTGTAATATATGTAACAAAAAACATAGGAAGTATAAACCAGCCTTCAATAATTTGTATTTCATTTTTAATTGAAAACTTCTGCTATTCATTATTTAATTGTCTTTCTTTTCTATATACATATAATGTAATACCCCAAAAAACTGGATTTATCTCGTTATAATCTACTCAATAACCTAGTAATTACTTTAAAAATTATCGTGAGAATTATTATTATGCTTTATTTAAATATAATACAAGACAATTGCAATCATTTTTTGGCCTTTATTTGTTCATAAGTTTTGAGTTTTATTATATACAGGGTGTTCCAATAATTCATAGACATAGAACTTCTACGTATTTTTGGAATCAATTTAAGTTAATTTCACACAATTTACCTTTAGACAAAAGTGCTTCGTTTGTCCGTTAGAGGCGTGAACTTAAAAATAAACACGTTTTTTAAGATATTTTAAAAACCGTTATTCCGATTTGAATGAGATTTGGGGTGCTTATGTTTTGCTAAGTGCTTCAACATTTGACTTTCACAAAAATCAGGAAAAAGGTACAGAAAAGGCAAAAACTACCCTACACACTTGACACATGGCGAATGAAGATGGTTAGTATTACAAAAGTATCACAAATTATATTTGACAATAAGCATCATAAATTTTTAATTGATTATCGTTTGGGTTTATTTTTTTTTGATGGACAAAACGAAGCTCTTTTGTATAAAGTTAAATTGTGTCCATTGACCTTATTTTGATTCCAAAAATACGTCGTAGTTCTACGTCCACGGAATATTGAGACATCCTGTATAACTCGAAACCTACTAACTTCGTCTTAAAAACTATTTATCCATTATTATATACCAGATAAAAGCAATATAATAATAAAATGGTAGGTAAATAAAAGTATTATTAAACCGAAACTTTAGCTTATATATCACAAAATGTTTAAAACATATTTTACTTAGCCATAGTATATAATATATAAAAATTAAATAAGACTAAAAATATTGTAACATGTTTAACAGTCTTCTTTTAACTACTATGTTTCTATCTACAATTATATCGAGTTGAGAACCAAACTATCATTAAATAATTGTACAGAGACCCCCAAGAGATAGCTAATTGATATTTTTTTATATCTTGGATATCATATTCTTACATAGTACTCACTTTTTTTTATTGAAAATTTTTTGTTTGAAACAATTATACAACTCTCCAAAAGTTATATTTGCAATATAGCTAATCTAAGTATATTAAAATATTTAGAGAGAGAGGGGAAAGAATACCATACCTTCCAAAAAAAAAGAGCGTCAAAGACGGCTGCGAAACCACAATTTTACTGTTGATTTTATAATTTTTATGAGAAACAATGAATTATGTGAGAGTTGTTATTAAACAAAGATTTCTAAATATTATGTTATGTGGATAACGGATTATATTGCGAAAACCTCACAGAACATTCTGATTATATAAGAATTTCAATAGTTTACCACTCAAAAAAAGCACGCCTGTATATACATATAATAATATTTCTATTATTATAATATACTGTTTTCGATATATCGATATATTATTCATATCAATATTGTGCCTCAATATATCAAAAATCCTATAAAATGACGTTTGAAGATTGACCTCGCCAAAATTATTATCGATTATCATTCCTCAGCTGTCTTTGACGCCGTTTTTTTTCGTTCATACGGTATTTTTATTACAATGTTTCTTTTTTGGTATTCGTTTTCATAGGATTTAAATTTAATACATGTAATTTAGTATTTTTATTTCCCAATTTTTTAATAAAATCTTTCACTGAAAAATTTTACTTCTATTATTGTTTTATTATATTCCTCTTATTATTTTAATATACCTATTAGATTAGCTCTATCTGAATTTTTCAATTCATTATTATTTTTTATGCGATTCATTTTATTAAAAGTGTATAGCTTTTGCAGTTTTACTTTAAAGTTATTTTTAAATAATATAATTAAATAATAATACAACAATTCTTGGCAAGACGATGATTTTAGTGCAGTAGAAACCTTAATACAATAAGTTTGAACATTTTCTTTAATAAATTTAAAACTTATCGACTAATAAATATTACGATTTAAATCATAGAACATCACAATGTTTATCTTAACTATTGATTCCGATTTTTAGTCATCTTAAAGCTAGCTTTAAAATTGTATCGGGTTTACACGCCTGTGTTTTTTTTAAGTTAAAAAATTGCACATTTTAAAGAAATTTGTTTAAGTTACATCAGATAAATAGATACTTAGATCTTATCAATCTTCGTGGATAAATAATGTTCCCAGCTGGGGGGGTCTTTGACACCGGTTTTTTTCGATCATATGGTATCTTTATCCACGAAGATTATAGGATCTGAAGATGCTATTTTTTTAGTAAATCATACAGTAAATATAAGAAACTAAAATGATATATTCTTCTTCTTTTTGTGTGTTTTAAACCATTTTTATCAAAAAGAAGATCAAATAACTATACACTGTCTTACGAACTCTCTAGTTCATCTGAAATAATACTAAATTGCCTTTTAACAAAAAATCTTTTAAGGTTTTCCCGAATTGTGAAGTGTATCTAAACCTTGCTTATCATTTGTCCGGTTATTACATAATCACAAACTCTTTTCTGTTATTTTAAAAATAACAAAGTTAACGTGTCTTTTTTTCCAATAATTCTTTATGGAAACATCATTGTTTCATTCTAGTATCATAATATATCGTACAGCAGTAAGAATATGTTACATAATTATATATAAGGTACTCGTTAAATATATAATATATTTACATTATGTTTTCAAAAAAGATCATCAAAGTGATACATATTTATATTGCAGTCTCCGTATTTTTATACGTACACAATATGACCCTTAATACTCCCAATGTTCGTCTGCATTTTCCTGTTTTACTTCTTTACTACTACACTCACCATCCCTGTCATTATTCCTGTCACCAGTGTCATTTACGTCAGATTGCTGGTTGTCTGCTTCAACTACATCACCTTCGTTGTCGTGAGACCGTTGGTGATGGTGATCATCGTTGCTCACACTACTGGCTTCACTGTGATCGTCCTCAAAGCGATCCAAGACAGCTTGAGGTTCAATCCGAATCGTTTCTTCAGACGTCGATCGTCTCTGCGCGTAGTTATCATCTGTTTGCATTACGCATACCTAGAAAAAAATAGTCTCGCATTAGATAATATATCATATTACTTACTGAATTAATATAAGCTGATGTCGTCTTGGTTTGGAAAATACTCTTAACACGGATAGCAGAGGCTCAGATGGGTACCAAAACTCTAGTTAGAGTAGATGGAGTAACCTGTCCCTACTGTGGAGCTTGGTAGTGGATGAACTACTAGACAAATTAACTCTAGTGGGAATACACCGCATAGGGTATGCAGATGACATAGTCATGATCGCTCGGGGGAAACATGAAGGCATCCTGTGTGATATTGTCCAAAGAGGACTCCGTATCACTGAGAGATGGTGCTGTAATGTCGGGCCCCTTAGTGCCCCCAGAAAGCGAAGTCTGAAAAACTTAAAAAGAATCCATCTGTACGGAAAGGAAATTGTTTAGTGCCATCACAGGAAGTCAAATATCTGGGAATAACTCTGGACAGTAAACTTCCCTGGAACAGGCATATTAAGAACATTACCAGCAAAGCCACAAAGGCTCCCATAATGTGCAGAAGACTGGCGGGAAATAGATAACTAACATTTTGCGCTGGATGTATACCATGATAGTAAGACCCATGATTACCTATGGAGCAGTTGCTTGGTACACAAAACTAGAGCAACGTACAGCAAGGCAAATCCTGTGCAAAGTACGGAGACTGGCATGCCTCTGTATCACAGGTGCTATGAGAACATGCCCAACAGCAGCAATGGCGATCATTCTAGACCTAACACCATTGCACATCGTCGTCGGTAGATATGCCGATAATAGAATGATTAGAATGGTCATTGACGGAAATAGTACTGGCAGAATTATCAACTCGGGAGCTTGGAACACTCTCAACAGGAAAAATCCACTCCTCCAGTGGATGGCATACCAAGAATGTATAACTTTGAGAAACACCTCACTGTGGTATTGAGCAATTAAAAGGATTGAGAACTGAAGAGAGAAACGTTTGCTTAGCAGGTAAAAGTGGTATACTGATGCTTCCAAAACCAAAGCAGGGACAAGGATACGAGTATTTAGGCCGAAAACTAAATACTCCTAACCAATGGGTATCTACCCCCACCATCCTTCGGGCAGAAATCTACGCTATCGAAAGATGCGTACAACTTATCTTAGATAGAAACTATTTAATAGGAAACAAGAAATAGCCATCTTATCTGATGGTTAAGTAGCATTAAAAGCGATCAACTCAGTAACCATCAATTTCAAGTTGGTCAAAGAATATCTGAAGAAGCTGAAGAAATTAAGCAAAGATAATAACAATAAAGTCAAACGATCTAGCTAGAAAAAGAGCGAACACTGCACTAAGTGGACCAGAACTGTTCTGCTTCCCAAGTGGAAACCAACTTAAAGCGGAACTCAACAACCCGGAAGACTCCACAGTAATCTGGAATGGGAATGCTCCAACGGTCTAAGATACTAGAAGAAGAAATTTCTCACGACTTAAGACCTAGAAAAATCAAAGATTTCCCTTGATTTAAGTAGGAGGTAGGAGCAATCTTCGGATTGACACGGGGGTTTTAACAGGACACTGTCTCAGTAGATTGAAGCTAAGAAACAACGGCGAATGCAGATTCCGTGGGGTAAATGGGGAAACACCAAAGCACCTCATCACTGAGTGCGCGAGACGACAACAATTCGTGCCATAAACTTTGGTATGGCTGATATTGGGGATGAATGAGAACTAACCTCTGTAAAACCGTCTCAGATACTGGCTTTTGCCGAAAGGTCGCGATGAATAACTTCCTTCTCCTACACAATATTCAATTAAATCTACAATCTCTGTTTAATAAAATCAATTTATCTTACCCCGTTGATGATGATCTCGTCCTGTGCATTTTGTGGTTTTTCTTGATTGGATTGCGAGTGCTTTTCTTCCTCCCAGTGGGGATTTACCCACATTGGAGCAGCAGGTTTTCTTCTCGAAGATCTGCCTTGATTTGGGTTCCCACTGAAATATAATTCAGAAAATATTTTTATTTTTATAATTTTTGCATCTGTTGATCAAAAACAAGTAAAGCGAAGACCTCAGAGGTATCGGAATAAAGAAAATGTCTTGGCCGGTAAATATCAGACAGTTGACAGGCCTATATGATGTAACATCTGTTGATTGGATAGATACTTTTTGGATGACATCACGTTTAAATTTACTGAGTGATTTAATAAAATAGTCTATTTAGCGAGAATACCCTATGATCGAAAAAAAAGTGTCACAGCAACTGATGTTCTAGTGATAATGGTTGATGAAAATAAAATAACGGTGAATCAGATACCTCGAGATTGTGAAAAAAATTTAATAATTTTTACATGTTGAACAATGGTGGTTTTTATGTTTAGCAACATATCCATCACGAGTTTATAAAGATAAAAAATATTTTGGATTGCAGCAGCAGAAGAAGATATGCAAATAATAATACCTATACGTACCTAGAAACATTGGTTTCTTTATTGACATCGTGTTTGGTCTCGTCGTGTAAGCTTCCTGATATGTTCGAGTCCTCCGATCCCACATTCGATTCCACATCGTCCTCATCCTCAAACTCATTTGGTTCTCGCTTCAGTGAACTCATACTCAGATCCAGTCCACTCATTTGTTCCTTTACCGCATTGTTCAGAGCCGTGAGGTCATTCAGGTCACCTAGAGAATAATAATTAGTGTTAAAAGTACGGAAAAACATTTAAAATGCCGATTTTTTACCTGTTGGAAGCAATCCTCTGGATATTAAGGCAGCTAAACTACTGTTGGCAGCTAGGTATGGTGGATAAGGCAGCGGTACTCCTGCCAAACCCATCCTTTCTTTGCTCAACTCCATCAGTCGTTGGTTGAGTAAAATTCGGAATTGCACTGGATCAAAAGGTTGCTGTGAGCTGTTTTGGTCTCTTGGAGGGATATCCGGTGACATGCCGTGCGGCACTTGCTGTTTTAATCTCATACGGTGATTGTGGAACCTTTAAAATAATTTTATTTAACAATAGTAATCTATTTAATGTTTGGCTTCAGATACAGTTCATACCAAATAAACTTTTAGTCACGTGATTAAGCTTTACCTGCACAGCGTTGCTGACTTTTATATTTCTTTTAATCAAAATATTTTAGGAAACCAAAAAAATAATTATAAATATATAAACAGTTATTATTTCCATCAACAAAACTCACCTTCTTAACAGCACTTTAGAGAAATAAAGGGTCATTACTACCGCTTTCCCGTTTAATATATTCTAATAACGTTTCGATGAGTTTTTTGCAACAGCTATTAAGCTTCTTTCACTTCGCACTAAAAGAGGTTCTAAAAAGAACAATGTCCGACAGCAAGGACTGCTAGGATTTTTTTTTATCTCAACATTATTTATTTAAACCAACTCGTAATACAAAACTAAAGTGTCAAAAAGAATGACAATGTCAGGAAATAAATAAATGCGGCAACTTGACATTTTTTACAGCAGGGCTACCACCTGAATCCCAAGCGCGAAATTGAAATTCCAGTTAGTCAGCGCGGCGCCGAATATGTCCATGGTTGGCAACAATGAATTTAAAAATCGCGCCCTCGATTACTTAACTAAAAGTTTAATTGATATAAAATTATTAACATACATACCAATTAGTTATAGTTCGACTACTTAAACTCAACTCTTGAGCCAAAAACTCGATAGTAGCTACATTGGGGTAAGGATCTAAAGCAAAGGCTAGCCTTAAGGCTTCTTTTTGCTCCTCGCTGAAGAGCACCCTTTGTTTTTTGGCATTGGGTGCACCCTGAGGTCCGGGACTGTTCGAATGGTAGAATTCCGAAGTGTCATTGCTGGAGGTGTCACTGGAGTTATCTTGTCCAGGACCAGAACTTCTTCGCCGTTTATTGGCTTCTCGTCGTTCGTTCTTTAATGCTTGTAATCTGTAAGAAATAAATAATATATGTAATGCGTAAATTGGCATCAAGAATAAATAATAATAATGTTGTAAATAAGGCTTACCGGTCTACATTATGTGCATCTTGGAGCCAAAGCTGCATCCTAATAAAAGGTTCCCGGCCTTTGATAGAAAGCATATGCCAAGGCTTCGGCTTGGACAGAAGCTCCGAAACCGATCCTTGAGAAAGACCCAATACTGCTTCACCAAAAATCTGTAAAAAAATCAAATTTCTCGTTAAAATAATGATCATTTAATTTTAATCTATACTAATTTATACTAATATAATATATAATATAAAATCCTTAAGTGACTGACTCTCTGATTAATCGCGATCCTGCTCAAACCACTCAACGTAAGAAGCTCAATTTTGGCATACAGATTGATTCTAGGGTGTAGAGGTTCGATAAGGAGGGATTTTTCGAAATTCCAGTTCCAAGGGGGTGAAACCACCCCTCAAATATTACAATATTTTCTATTTAAAAAACGGTCAAGTTTCCGAAAAAACGCTTAAACATGTATATTTTATTTTGTTTTTTTACATATTTTAAGATTTTTTAAAACAGGGTGTTTCGAAAAATCTTAAGCATGTTAATGGAAATTCTTGCTTTGCTTTATCATCACCATTACAAATGATTAATTCGACGCGAACGAAGCGCGGGTACACGCTAGTAATTTTATAAAGTGCTTTCAGTTAATCTACAAATGCTCCCAAAATTTCACTTCAATACAAACTATCTTTCTTTTTGGAGCCACCCTGTATAATAGAATAATAATAAATAATGCTTACCTTTTGGCCAATATTATTTGCTAACAACGCCTCCTTGATTTTCGTAGTAATAACTTGTGTATCCAGATCTTGCGTCAGTGCTGCCATCTCATAAACACTCGGACTTATATGCTGGTGCATATTCCTTATCGACTGATGTCCTATACTCGGATGCGTTGGTATTCCATGTCCTGTAAAAACCGTTTAAATTAAAATAAAAATTCTGCATTTTTTGGAAAAAAATATCATTTACCTCCTTGTAACGCATGAGTTTGTTTTTTTAACAAGTCTTGATTCTGTAATGCTATAGCGTGATGTGGGGGCATTCCTAGGGGAGTTAATAGTTGACTTTGGGATAATTGGGCAGCACTAGGGGGACCTAGTGATGGAGGCTGATTTACCTGAGGGGGGCCTAAAAATAAAGATTCATTTTGTAGAATGGGTTTCGCAGAGTTACAAACAAAAATGCTTACCAAGCTGCAGGGAGTTGGAAAGATTCTGTGAGTCTTGCTGGATTTTAGTCAATAATCCAGCTGCATCTGAGAGCATTTTTGACGTTGGCTGAAGATTGGGCGGTTTTGAAAGAGACGTTGAACACGCTAAACAAAAAAATAATTACAGTTAATTAAAGATGCCATGAGAAATTGCTGGAAATTATTTTCAAGTTTGCAGAATAGAGCCGCTAGAGGGCGTAACTATAAATATACCAGGTGCGTCTCAAAAGTGGCACACCCCTATAACTTTTTTATTTTTTCAGATGAAAAAACGAGATTTGCTATGTTAGTATATGACATAAATAAGGATTGATTGCCGTATTCAATTATTTTTGGTCACTTCCTGTTTCACCGGAAATGACTACAACTTTTGATTTATAAATGGCACCCTCAGTATATTTTTATTTTATTTGATAGAAAATGACACTTTAGTTAGACTTATTATCTATTATATATAATATGTCACAACTTTTGACATTTTCGCATATGGTTTATTTGAAATTATAACATGCGGTTCATAACGACAATTTGACTCGAAATACTAAGTGTGGTATCAAATTATTCGTAAAAAAATGCTTTTTCCAAATATGCTGAGCCACCCTTGTTCCATTTAAAAAAATTGAGATATGATTAAAAATACGATTTGGGCATCTTTTAACCGACCAGGACAAGACACGGAAAACATTAGACAATCAAATCTATTTTTCCAAGGCTTCTGGATTAAAAATTAGTGTTTCTAACATAGCGCTCTAGATTGAAATTTAAAATACGATTTTTTAAAGCAAAAATATCAAAAGTTGACATATGATATGTCATTCTATCCAGAGTCTCATTTTCTATCGAATAAAGTAAAAATATACCGAGGGTGCCATTTAAAAATCAAAAGTTGTAGTAATTTCCGGTGAAAAAGGAAGTGACCAAAAACAATTGAATACGTCAATCAATCCTAATTTATACTTACATATACTACCATACCAAGTCACGTTTTGTTACCTAATAAAATAAAAAAGTTATTTTTGAACTTTTGGGGTCAATCACTTTTCAGACGCACCCGGTATATATCTCTTAAAGGAACATAAATATAATAATAACTTACCCGTACCATAACCACCAGTCCTCATAAGTTTCTCCGGAGCAATTTTATATTGACTAGCAACCAGTTTATGAACAGCATTCTCATCTTCCAAGAACATCTTCATTCTGATAAACGGTTCTCTACCTTTCTGCGTCAGCATATGCCAAGGCTTCGGCCTGGCCAGCAAATCACTGACTGATCCCTGACTCAGCCCCAATACACTTTCTCCAAAAAGGCGCTGGGAAATTGAGTACTGACTCAGTTGTTCTTTGACCTGTTTGGAAATAATTTAATCTTAGCTTTAAACCTGACGGTTAATCTAAAGTTATCATACTTTACGTACCTTTTTCACTATGTCTTCGGTGTTGAGGTTGTTGTACAGGTCGAATTGCTGTTGTGTGATTGGTGGTAAGATTGCTTTGAGAGGTCTTTGCGGTGTGGAATGGTGTGGCTGGCTTGGGGGTTGAGAGATTAGTGAATTTGTGATGGAGGCCATCCGTTGAAGAGGTGAAGCTGCAGCTGATCCTATAAAGTTATGTTAATATTTAGTTTTAAATATCTATACAGTATAATAAAGACAATGGAAGTCCGAAATTCTTTTAGTTTCAATACTGAATCGTTGTCTATCACATTCAAAGAAAACCTATTTTAGTTTAAATCATGTGTAAACCTTTTAAATTACATTACCTGTAAAATCTTCACTGGTGGGTGTCATTGGAGGCAGTATGGAGTTTCCTAAAGGACTGGAAGCAGTACTGTTACCAGAGGGTCCAGATACAGGCTCCAATTTGGGACGTACAAGACTAAACGCACTCCCTGTATGTCGTGACATAGTGTCTTCGTCTTTTTCTTTACTGTCTTCTATACCATTCACTAGTTTCACTTTATCTTTTGGTAGGGATAAGTCCTGGACACCTCCATTAGAGTTCTGGGGAAATACCAAGAAAAAAGTTACAATATAATAATATAATTTCTTTAAATTTTTTTTAATTTTCTTTTATTTAAAAATTTAATATATTTTGTTCTAACGGGCCGATTTTGATGATTTTGTAAGCAATTTGTAGATAAGTTATTCGACTTTTTAGCATTTTTTTTTTAAATTAAAAACGAAAGTTTCTATCTGTCACTTGTACGAGGGAACACAGAATGTTTTTATTTTGGTGAATGTTTGAAACACCCTGTGGAGTATGTTAAAAAAGTAAGAAATTTGAAAATCATTTTATCATCTAGGTGCATCTATTCTCGATAGATTATTTTTTGGTTCATTTCCAAACCTCCAAAAAAATAAAGCTCTTGAGATGTAGTGTTTTCGTTCCTCTTTTAATTTAATAATCTACAACCGATGTTGCCATATTATCCAGATATTACGATTTTTAACTAAAAATTTAAAGAAATATTTTTTCATGAACTGTTCTTTAAGACTCACGTTGTTATTTATGACTCACCCTGTAAATGTAATCTTAAATATATCTATGCTATGTTTTACCTGTTGTCCTATCGGTTGTGTTGCTTGAATTCCTTGCATTGCCTGTTGATTTTGTTGCTGATTCTGTTGATGCTGAACTAAGGCTTGTTGTTGCAAGGCTAATAAGCCTAATGGCATTTGTGGAGATGCTTGAGTCTGGTTGATTTTGGCTAACTCTCGATGGTATGCGTCCAGTGCCATTCGAATCTCATCCGATCGGTCTATTGGTACGTTGCTAAAGAATTGGGGCAAAAACATACTACATATTAGTTTAGTACTGCCCTTTAGGACTGTTTATTGAAGAAATAATTAATTTCTTTTATTAGTGGAGGCATGTGGTTCTACACACAGATATATTCCTAATGAGTCTTATTATCATTGTATTGAACATAAAATGGCTAGTTTAAATTTCTTAGTTCATAGACTACTTAGTTTTCCACTTACCACCAAAAGATATCAAACATAAAGAAATTATATTTCAATACCGTTTGATAGAGTTATCTCGTGGTTTAAAAAGAATTTTCAAGAATATGAATAATTATAAACTTGTATATGTGTGCTAATAATAAATTACAACATTTATTAAGTAATCCTAAAGATAAAACACCTCCACTGGTCGAGTATTTATGAAATTTCATGTAAAGATTTTAATCAAAAATATGTTGTGGGCAAACTATAAGATCAATATTAACAAAATTTAAAGAACATATGGCTCAGATAAGATATGGTAGACCGGATAAATCTTGCGGTACCCAAAGCATTTTTGATAAGAATCATTGTATAGACGTGAATAATTTAAAATTAATCCAACAAGTATCAAATTACAGGCAATTTGATGCAAACGAGAGCGTCAAAACAAATAAATGCAGAGGTAATATGAACAGAGACAATAATTCCTTTGCCACGCTTGGTCAGTACCAACTGAGCGCCTATGAATGAAACCGAAAGAAGCACAACTTACCCTTGAGGAAAACCTTCTCTGGGACTCCGAATCTCATCCATTCTTCTGCCCATCAGTTTGGCTAATTCTTCCTGATAAATCCTGACAACTTTCTCCTGAGAAATATCATCGTTCTCATACTTTTTCAATCTCTTGTTTAGCGAGGAATCCTTCGAGAATGGACTGGTGCACCCGTGAGGCGATTTCGAGTCCTCATTGCTGTGAGTGTCCGATTCAGTTTTGATTTGAGTGAACTGATTGGCTTCGTTGAGAATGTGAGCGATACGGTCTTCGGTTAAGTCGTTATCTGGTCTTCCGAACGATATGCTACCCTCTTTTCCTGCAGACGAAAAATTATCTGTAATTGTAAGTTAAAAAAAAATATCTTAGTGTTATTGGTTCTGCTTAATTAAAATGATTTAAATCTAAATTTATTTAGCAATATATTGGTACAAAGCAGAAATTATGGTTTAATCTCTAAATAGATTTATGAGTATAATACAGTATGTGTCTCAATTTATATATATTGAGAGATAGTTGATGAGGCCAGCTCAAAGACGAAGTAGTGAAAAAGCAAACGATCTAGCTAGAAAAGGAGCGAACACTCTTCTAACTGGACCAGAACCGTTTTGCTTTCCAAGTGGAAACTTAAAGCTGAACTCAAGAACCTGGAAGACTCCATCCGTAACTTGGAATGGGAATCCTCCAAACTCCAATGATCAAGATACAATCAGAAATGTGATTTATTCCAGATACAAGTATTTGACATACGTCTAATAATATAATAAACAATTGGACACTTTAAAACCAACAATGGGGAATTTTTAAGGACCAATCTTAGGCCAATCTTATTACAAGTTTTTAGAGGACTCCGATTCCTCTGTTGCAAGTTGCGACAATTTCAGATACTTTTTATGAGATATCTTGTACAACTCTGACTAATTTCGTATAAAAATGTTAACAAAAGCTACAAATAATTTGGGTCTTGTGTGATTTCGGGATGACAAATACACTTTCCGTTGTTTTTATTTCGAAATCAATCGGTATAAAATTGTGGAAAACTGGAAAATATGGAAAATGGGACCCGTCATTTGCAAACGCAAACTCATTGATACTAATGCGATGCGGATATTGCTTTTTTCGGAAGAATGGGCGCTACACAAAAACGCATTCTTTCGATTCAGTTGGGAATTGTGCATTTTTAGTTGGACGGGGATATATCGGACTGATTTAGATGACACATGTCGATCGCCCCGCTTGAAACAGGAGGGGTAATTTATTTCTGCAAATTAAACGCCTATACACGGAACAAATAAATTGTAATAAACACCATAAATGTAGAAAACACTGCTGTATTATGCATCTAAAATGGTACTAATAGGCATCACGTTGTAGCTTTTATTTCTATCAATTTGTAGATCTCCAAAATACTTAAATATGCTTGATTTTATACGAAAATAATGATCAAGTGTGTGGTGATAATTTTCATAATTTGTGTCACAGAATATTCAGATTGTACTCGTTGAAATTTAAATAAAAATAATTATTACAAGTTGTAGCACTACTATACTCTGTTTTTTTTTCTCAGGTAAGATTTCGACAGACGATGACAGAAAAAAAGGCAGATGACGTCCATACCAATCTATTTATTTTACTAAAAAAAGTTTCTAATAACTAATAACTAACAATAGTTTCTATATATATATAACCAGTTTTATTGGTTTATTTCAAAAAATGACAGATCATATTTCAATATTATTGGAGTGACGGAACGATGAACGATGCACGGACGCAAATACGTATGAACTCGACTAAAGATTTTTGAGGCTTGTCAAAGTCTTGCCAAATTATAGGTTATAATTTGTGTCAAATTATGTCAAATAACCTGCTTTTTGGATAATGCACTTTGATTCGTGTTATTACGTGTCTTTTGAACTTAAGTGGACGAAAAATGGAAAGAAAATTAACTGTAGACCCAGAGCACAGTTTATAGTTAATATTCGGTGGCCAGACAGAGTTTTATACACCAATAAAGTTACCATCTTAAGTAAAGTTCTCGTTTATGGTACTAAAAACTGGAATAGCTGTAAAATAACGACATCACACGATAGGTAAATAACATAACAGATTTTAGTACTGCAGAAAGGTAATGTCAAAAGGTACTGGTTTAAAAAAATTAAGATTAAAGGAAGAAAAATCAACTTTTAAGGTATAAAATTTAGTGAAACGCGAACCCCTAGATTATGTTCTCATTTTTTTTCATTTCTGTAATTAATTTTCGATGTGAATTTATGTCATTATTC
The DNA here is from genome assembly GCF_002938485.1 of Sitophilus oryzae. NCBI lineage: Eukaryota > Metazoa > Arthropoda > Insecta > Coleoptera > Curculionidae > Sitophilus > Sitophilus oryzae. The sequence continues at coordinate 461,043 of NW_022145834.1, forward strand.
TTAAAGAGACATCACGTATAGTTTAACTTAGAAAGCTAACTGTACTTGTTCGCTTATTAGGTACTCTGGTATAATCGCATAACTACATAGATCCGTCCAACAACATTTCTGGCTTTAGTTCCCATGACGACGTAATTGTTACTGACTTCGTATCTCATCAACTTCTTTAAAGCCAGCCTATACGATATTGTATATGCATTTGTGGACAGTAAACGAACATTATTGTCATATCTGGGTAAAGTATAAAAGTTCTATTCGGTATTCATTGTAATTACTTGTTACGCATGGTAAAACAAAGCTTTTATTTATGACTTTATATTTAAACCACATACAACTAGGATAAGATTTTTTTTTCTGATAATGATATATTTAGTGCTTGAATTCAAAATACATATACTTCATACCAATTAAATTTTAGTCACGGCGTCACGTGATTAAGTTTGACCGGTACAGCGCTGCCCACTTTCACATATTTTCTTTTAATCAAAATATTTTAGGAAACATAAATAAATTAATTATAAATATACAGGATGCTACAAATTCGAGGTACGAGCATTGGTAACTCAGTAACCGTAATAGATACGAACATGGTTAAATTGGGGCAAAGTTGTGCTTTGAGATGTTCACCAAGATGCCATTAAAAAAGTTTAAAAAATTTCAAGGATTGCTGAGTTTTTTGGAAAAAGCGGATATTTTTGAAAATCAATTTTATTTTTTCCTGTCGATACTTTTTAGAAAATCAAAAAACTAATTGCACATTCTCATAGCCCCTTTATTAGGGCTATCTGATAGTATTTTTAGATTTTCAAATCAGCTGATAATTTGTGAGATAAAGAGGTCAACTTAATTTTTTAAATACGGGCCTGCATTTTTTATTTCAGATTTTGAAAGAACTCGCTCTCCCGAGTATAATGATATGCCACACTTAATATTTTTTTTGTTTTGGAAATTAGGACACAATTTATTTACTAATTTCAAGTCCGGCTCTGTTTTTTTTTAATATTTAATATATCCATCGATACAATATTGATAAGCTTTCAAACTTAACAGTGACGTAGGTTGGATACGGTAAATCAAATGCAATAAAATAATAAAAAATAATATAAATAAAATGTAACATAAACAATCAACTCATTTCCCCGGAAGATGGATTTGAAATGGTAGAGCAGTATAATGGCCAGCGAGGTACCTGGACCGTCTGATGACGTTAAGTAATTCGACAGGTCCAAATTTTAACAAAAAAGTAAAATCAACACATCTCAGCAGTTACAATAAAGAGTAAAAAATGCATTCGAAAGTATAAGAAGATCTATTCAAAAGCTATAAGTAAAATTGAACGAAAAATAAATTTGTGCAATAGGGAGGCTGTAAGAGAGGCCCTTTCGAACATGTAGACTATGTAAAGCATTAGATACTAGTTTATAGAAGTTAATTTATTCATAATAACTACTATTAATATTATGCAATTTATTAGATCGAACACTGAGAATTTCAAATTCACAATTAGAAAAGTTAAAAATAATATCTTTAAATTGCTGATCTGGATATCATTTATTTGAATCTTTCAATTGGCTCAATTTTCCTTATTCAATGTTAATTAGCACTGATCAATATTGTTGCGATTAATATAATCAGTTTAAATTATTTAAAAAACAGAGTCGGACTTGACATTTTTTTATATTATAATTAAATAGTTTTGTTGCTGTTAAGGAATGCAAAAGAAAGTATAAAGTGTGGCATATCATTGTACTCAGGAGACTGAGTTCTTTCAAAATCTGAAATAAAAAATGCAGGTCCGTATTTAAAAAAATTAACTTGGCCTCTGTATCTCACAAATTATCAGCTAATTTGAAAATCTAAAAATACTATCAGATAGCCCTAATAAAGTGGCTATGAGAAATGTGTAATTAGTTTTTTGATTTTCTAAAAAGTAACGACAGGAAAAAATAAAATTTGTTTTCAAAAAAATCCGTTTTTTCTAAAAAACTCAGCAATCCTTGAAATTTTTAAAACTTTTTTGATGGCATCTTGGTGAACAGTCCAAGACGCAACTTTGCCCCAATTTAACCATCTTCGTATCTATTACGGTTTCCGAGATACCAGCTCGAATTTGTAGCACCCTGTATAAACAGATATTTACATCAAAAACCTCCTTAACGGAATTTAAGGGACATAAGGGTCATTACTACCGATTTCCCGTTTAAAATATACTAATAAGGTTGTGATGAGTTTTTTGCATTGGCTATTAAGCTAGCTTGTGCACTTCGAACTAAAAGAGGTTCTAAGAAGAACAATGTTCGACTGCAAGGTCTGCTAGTGAAAATTTATAAGCTTAAAGTATAATTCAGCTTTCATTTAAACCAAAAACTCGTAATACAAAACTAAAGTGTCAAAACGAATGACAATGTCAGAAAATAAATAAATAAAAGCGGCAACATGACATTTTTTACAGCAGAGCTACCACCTGAATCCCCAGCGCGAAATTTAAATTCCAGTTAGTCAGCACGGCGCCGAATATGTCCGTGGCTGGCAAGAATAAATTTAAAAATCGCGCCCTCGATTGCGTAACAAAAAAGTTTAATTGGTATCGCTTATAGTTTAATACTAAATTAAGTTTTTTTCGATCATACGGTACTTAAGATATTTAAGAACATTTTTGCGCTCTGAATAGGATGATTGGGATGATATATCTCATCTACTTTTCGTTACTATACAGAGCGCGCGCATTATAACTACCAATTAAGCGGTTAACAACTGCAGAAAGTATCGGAACAATCGTAAAAAATAATAATAAAGCATAGAAATTTATTAGATCTATTGTTAAGTACTGTTAAAACGTGTGTGTTCTACTTTTACCGAGGAATGATTTTTATGGGCCCCGAGAGCCAAGCTTTTAATTGTCTTGCAACACGAACGCCGATCGTTTTTGTCAATTATTGTTTTGAATTTTGAAAGATTTACTTGATTGTGTTCGAAACAAAAAATCTTGGAAATACTTTCCTGTAGGAAAAGACCTATTACTATATAGGGTTGTTCACCACATGCGACACGGTGTATTGTAGCTAAACGATTAGATTTTTACAAATTGTAAGTTTTGGGTTCGTTGAAGGACTATTAGAGCTCCAATTTGAAAATATTTTTGCAACATACAGAGTGTTCTACGATTAAAATAAAAGTAGATTTGATTAAGGTTTACCGCATTTTAATCTTGCCGTTTTTGAAATATTTACGTTTTTGTGAAAATACAGTAACAATTTTAATGCTTCATTCCTCCAGGCGCATTTAAGTTTTTAAAACCAAGTTTTTATATTTACTAAATTTTGTGTTGCAATAATAAAAATTATTCTACCTTATACAGAGTGTTTAAAAATTTATTTTAAATAATTACTAGCTTGAAACGGCAATAACTTGTTTAACTTAAATGGAACACCCTGTATATTTTACGAGAATCAGATGCACAATTTAATTGTCTATCAAATTGTATCATACCATTTTTTACCTATCTCTTCAAGTTTTCGTAGAAAATGCATATTCTTATAATTTGGACCTCATTTATCAATATATCCATGGAATATTGACATTTTAATTTTTTTTAAAGCAACAAATTTACAAAATGTACAGGTGCTAAAAACGATAGTATTGCATGAAGCCCATTTGTTTGCAAAACTAAAACTGTTTAAATCTTTGTAAAAGAGTATTACCAATTAAATACACCACCATTATTTCCACCTAAAAATTAGTTAATTACATACTTAATTGTTTTAGTTAATAAATTATTCTAAAAATAACAGTACATTTGAATCAGAAATCAATATAATAATATGTTATGAAAATGAACGTCTCTGTTGTTTTAAATAAGTATTCGTCAAAAAATGAAATCAAATTTATAAGGTATTAAACAAAATTTAGTTTTTTAGTATTTGAAGCAATGATTTTTAATCAACGCAAACAGTCAATTAATGTAGTTTGAATACTTGGATCATATTAATTGGTCCTCTTTAACAAATATTTAAACAGTTTTTTTATTTTTTAATAAAATTAGCGAATTATATATCGACAATAATATTAGTATCTGTACTCTTTGAAAATTTGTTACATCTTTAAAAATAATCTAAAATGTCAATATTCCGTGGGTATACGGATAAATGAGGTCTAAGTTATAAGAAAATGCATTTTCTACGAAAACTTGAAGAGATAGGTAAAAATGGTTACAATTTGATAGACAATTAAACTGTGCATTTGATTCTTGTAAAATACACAGGGTGTTCCATTTAAAAAAATACAGCTTTGACATTTTTTGTTTATTATTTGGGACACTCTGTATCTTTTAAAAATATTTTTAGATTGTAGCTCTAATAATCCTTCAACGAACCCAATACTTACAATTTGTAAAAATCTAATCGTTTAGCTACAATACCACAACAATACTCCCTGTCGTCTATGGCGAACAACCCTGTATACTATGTATTCTATAGAAAAGAGGTATATTTCATCGGTCAGGGAGTTTGAAGTAATCAAAGGAGAATAATTATTTATTTTATGCCATCAACATCCGCAATAAAAGTGATTTTACCTAAAAATAATAAACTATTTTTTTTAAATACTTAATAATGTAAAAATTGATCTCTAAAAATCGGAACTCGTCTCGAAGGTATAACAATGATGAGATATAAATTATAAGCTGGCGTTGCTGCGGAGTTTTTGCGTTATAAAATTGATTATAGGTAATACGGGCGATGATTTTTAAAGTCAATTATAAGCTCGTTAGGATGCGATTGCCGAGTTTACGAGAATTTAATTGTGGTCTCGGGCATTCCGATACATCAACAATAAAAAAAATCGACACATTAGGTAAAAAGTTATGCCGCACAAAAGTTATAAAATATTTCTTAGCTTTAAGGACATAAATTGTCACTTTTACAGGTATATCTCAATAGGTAATTCGCTTGTTATTAAGGTTCACTGATGTCTTTGTCTTGAAATTAGTTATTTTTGTATTTAACAATAAAGCTAAAACTAAATTTGATTTTTATTAAATATGTTTACAGGGTGCTACAAATTCGGGGTACGAGCATGGGTATATCGGTAACTGTAATAGATATGAATATGGTCAACAATATTGATCAGCGCTAATTAACATTGAATAAGAAAGATCAAGCCAATTGGAAGATCCAAATAAATAATATCCAAGTCAGCAATAATTTAAAGATATTATTTTTTACTTTTTTATTGTGAATTTGAAATCTCATTGTGCGATCTAATAATATACATAATATTAATCGTAGTTATTATAAATAAATCAACTTCTACAAACTAGTTTCTAATGCTCTACATGTTCGAAAGGGTTACCATCCTCCCTATTGCACAAATTTATTTTTCGTTCAATTTTATTTAAAGCTCTTTGAACTTTCTTCTTATACTTCCGAATGCATTTTGTATCTACTATTTATTTCACTTTTACAAATGACGTCAAGTAATGAGAAAAAAAATCTTACCTTTTTTTGGTATAAGACTCTTAAGCAGCATGATAGCGTTTTCATCACAGGCCCACGCATGCATTTTTCTATAACTGTCCCGTCCTTTTTCAGTCAATTTGTCCCACGGTTTGGGTTTGGACAGTAGTTCGGATACAGTACCTTGGGACAACCTGAGGATGTATTTGGCAAACAGTCTTTGGGCCTATGTTATGAATTGAAAGTAGCTCATGAACACGTCAGGCTATGTTCAGAGTGTCTGCAATCAAAATAAAAGAGTTATATATATATATATATATATATATATATATATATATATATATATATATATATATATATATATATATATATATATATATATATATATATATATATATATATATATATATATATATATATATATATATATATATATATATATATATATATATATATATATATATATATATATATATATATATATATATATATATATATATATATATATATATATATATATATATATATATATATATATATATATATATATATATATATATATATATATATATATATATATATTCATAAATAAAACAATGGTTACTGACCTAAATTTTGAGAAGCATATTTGTCCATGTTATATCTCAGCATCTCTTGCAGCCTAGCCTCCATAGGATCCCCTTTGGGAATCAGACTTTCTCCCAACCGTCCCACCATAGATCCAGGTGCCATTCCCAAATCTTCTGCAAACTTAAACGGTGATCGATGCTCATCAAACCTATACGGACTCTTGAGCGTATCGTCCGATCGCAGGAAGTTATTCACAAAAGTCGTCGCGACCAAGGGAATGTTGTTATTGCTGACATGGTGATTGTTGTTGTCCTCGTGAGGACTTTTTGGGTTCCCGTTAACAACTACCAAATTTTCGTGAGGACTCTGGTACCCTGTACTGTCCATCGGTTGAGGTGTTGAAGTCGTACTGCTTTTCTCCGTTGCATTGTTGGTCTCCGACAAGGACGTACTGCCTTTGATCACCAAGGAACCATCTGTAGAAGATAAAGACGATTTTTGATGATAGGTTTCGATGTTTTTTCGCCAGGAGGAGACGATTTCCTCGCCTAGGAGGCTTCCGAAGGCGTCTACGTTTTGGAAGGGGGGTGGAAGGTTCGAAGGAGGTGTAGAGGGGAGTATAGGGGGTTGGAGTTGAGCTGGATGATCCGCCACCCCTGGAAAGAAGGATAATGAAAGTTAATAGACAGGAATGGTTATGTTGTGGTTTAAAAAAAGATACAGATACAGATATAAATAGTGATGAGCAAATGTAAGACCGGACTGAGACTCGCTTGGTCTTGGTCTTGCAGTCTAATAGTAGTCTTGGTCTTGGATTTTTTCTAAAGGCACTTTCTACATAGAAAATCTTGAAATAAATATTATTTTAAGTAATTTAATGTAAATGAAACTTTTTGAAGAAAGAAGCAGTATTTCTCCGATAATTTTTTTTATTTTTTAATATACAGGGTTGTCCGAATGTTAATCGGGAATCTTCGGAAATATATTCTGCAGATAAAAATAAGTAATAAAGTTTTATAAATATGTCCTAAAATACTTCGTTTCGGAGATACAGGGTGTCATCTTTATTTCGATATTCGGTTAAAAATTGGCGCCTGGGAGTTTTTACATTAAAAATTTGATTTCGGTGTCAATATGACTCCTACTTGTAAGGAGCGGCACCTACATATTTTTAAGTGGTTTGAAGAGTAATAACTTTTCTTCTGTATCTGTATAAAACTACCGGAAAAAAAATATTTCTGCCGTTTTTTTACGTAAAAAAGTTTCTTGGTAAAAATTGCAACCAGTAATGGTTCTTGAAATATTTGGAATCGAAATAATCAATATGTCATCATCAACATAATTCAACGTGTTGACTGGATAGTTATTAGTCTGAAATAATAAATTTGAAATGTTTTTGTGCCAATGATTCAACAGAAACTGTTTTATCGTTATTTTTTCTAGAAAAACAATTAGCTTAAAAAAATAAAAAGTTCCCAAATTATCCAGTCAACATGTTTATTTTTTGTCAATAATGACATGCATTGACTATTTCGATTTCAAATATCTTGAAAACGGTTGCCCGTAACGATTTTTACCAAGAGACATTTTTATGTAATTGCGGAAATGTGTATCACTAGTTATATACAGGTACAGACGAAAAGTTATAACTCTTTAAACCAGTTAAAAAGCATGTAGATGGCGCAAGTAGTAATGATATTTACAACAAAATCAAATTTCTCATGTCAAAAAACTCCCAAACACGAATTTTCATCGAAATATTTACGTTAGTTCAGAAATTATTTAGAAAAAATCGAAATAAAAATGAAACTTCTACACCCTGTATCTCTAAAACGACGCATTTTAGGACATAAATTTATACGAACTCTTTTACATATTTTTATCTGCCGGAGGTTCCCGAATACTATTCGGACCACCCTGTATATAACAAATCGACACAAAGATTAATTAAGCAATAAAAAAATAAGTAAGACATTCAGTTATACGTTAATATACCGAGCATTCGTTAAAATGGGAGCAAATTTCCAATTCCAACATAGAAACTGTTTCCCACGGATGACGAAATTATTGTCCGAAGAACAATTGTTCTAGTCGTTGGTTCATGTAAGCAAAAGAAAATATAAGTAGACATGTCTCACAAAATTACAGTAATAGAAATAATAAAACGCTTATTGCCCAACTGTACGTCACGTTCTCCATTGAAAAAATTTGTAAATCAGAACAAAAACTAAATGTGGAGGTCGTCCTGTTTGACCTGAACTGGTTTCTATTGATTTTTGTTTTATTGCGTGACCTGTGCGCCTTGAGCTATGTTTTTTTTAAATAGTTCCAAGAAAAAAGAAAAGTATTAACATATATTCTTCCTCAATAATTGAGGAAGAATTGTCTTTGCAAGAAGAAAAACTTTATTATTATTGACATATTGAGAAAATGCATTCTTCATTAAAATTTGTTGCTTGTTCTAAAATGGTTAATCCCGGTACTTTCCCAAATTTCCATACCGTTTTAGAAATACATAGCTATACTGTGCGAACAAACACCAGAGGCGCTGCTAGTCATTAAAAAGTTAACAAATATTCATTTGTTTGTTTTTTAAATATGTCAATATTTTAATTTCGCTGTCAATTCGTTGTGTTTTGTGAATATTCGGTTTGTGATTTTGGCAATTTTTTCATTAATTACTGGTGTATTAATTGTACTTATTTTACTAATTATATTTTATTTTAATTATTCATATTTAATAATAAACATTTTTTTTATTGTAACAAAATAGCTATATTAAAATTAAATTAGATGTTATACAGGGTGGTCCGAACTGTATTCCGGAAACTTCGGCGGTATATTCTGCAGATAAAAATAAGTAAAAAAGTTCGTATAAATGTATGTCCTAAAATGCTTAGTTTCGGAGATACAGGGTGTAGAAGTGTCATTTTTATTTCGATTTTTTCGAAATAATTTATGAAGTAACGTCAACATTTGGCTGAAAATTGGTGTCTGGGAGTCTTTTGACATGAGAAATTTGGATTTTGATGTCAATATGACTCCTACTAGTAGAGGGCGCCACCTACATATTTTTTAACTAGTTTGAAGAGTAATAACTTTTCTTCCGTACCTGTATAAAACTACTGATTAAAAAAATATACATTTACGACGTATTTTACGTGAAAAAGGTCTCTTGGTAAAAATCGCTACGAGTGATGGTTTTCAAGATATTTGGTATAGAAATTAAAAAAAAAAATATTTTTTACTTATTTTTATCTGCAGAATATGCTGTCGAAGTTTCCGGAATACAGTTCGGACCATCATGTATAATGTAATTTTAATATACCTATTTCGTTACAATTATAATAATATTTCTGTAATATTCGAGCGATATTTCATGAATTTAGTGCGCGAAGAAACTCAAGGGAGCGCTCCTTTTACTTTCATTTCATGACATACACCCTGTATATGTTTTTGATTGTGAGTAATTTATTTCTAGAACATTCTATTAAGCCGTTATTCCAGTTATTTCATTCTAGCGAGTGGTTAATTAAATTCCCAAAAACTAGAATAAGCCCACTAACGCGTATTCGTTATTCATGAGGCTAAAACAATTACATTGTTTATTTATTTGGTTCTAATTAGAGAAATATATATAAGCTCTCTATAAATTAAGAGCGGTGAGCCGTAAAGAACGGAAACTATTAGTCAAAATCATGTGAAGAGATTGGAAGTTAGATAACGTATAGGTTGAAAAAAATTAAAATTACAAATTTAGTGTATTAGCAGGTATTTTTGATATTTCCGGAGCCATAGATGCGTGACTGGCTGTTGCGAGTGAGAGGTCAAAAAACGTTTCGTCCTTAATAAACCCTCATCATCATATACTAAAACGTTTTTATATATATTTAGCTATTTATCGACCTATTCAATAATATACAGGATGTAGAAGTTTCATTTTTATTTCGATTTTTTCCAAATAATTTATGAAGTAACGTCATTATTTGGATGAAAATTGGCGTCTAGAAGTATACTGACATGATAAATTTGATTTTGATGTCAATATGACTCCTACTTGTGGAGGGCGCCACCCACATATTTTTTAACTGGTTTGAAGAGTAATAACTTTTTGTCCGTACCTGTATAAAACTATGCAGTAAAAAAATATACATTTACGACGTTTTTTATGTAAAAAAGGTCTCTTGGAAAAAATCGCTACGAGGAATGGTTCTCGAGATATTTGGAATCGAAATTATCAATACCTGTCATTATTGACATAAATTAAAAATATGTTGAATAAATAGTTATTAGACTGAAATCATAAATTTGAAATGTTTTCGTGCCAAAAGTTCAATAGAAACTGTTTTATCTTCATCTTTTTGCAGATAAATTTATTATTAATTTGAAAAAATAAAAAGTTCAATTAATTATTTCAGTCAAATAACTATCTACTCAACATGTTTATTTTTTAAGTCCAATAATGACATGTATTGACTATTTCCATTCTAAATATCTTGAGAACGAATGCTCGTAGCGATCTTTACCAAGAAACATTTTTTGCGTAAAATGCGAAAAGTTATTACTCTTCAAAACAGTTAAAATACATGTAGGTGGCGCCCCCTACAAACAGGAGTCATATTAACATCAATTCAAATTTCTCATGTCAAAAAATTCCCAGACACCAATTTTCATTCAAATTTTGACGTTACTAGAAATTATTTATTTAGAAATATTTTTTTATCTAATTTATTATTATGATAGTTACAAAAGACCTAATTTTAAAATGTTTGAATATCCCTGTAATTTTAAAACTATACATTTCCATACCCATGTTTATAGGAGCGTTTTTTCATATTTTTTGATGAGAAATCAGTGAGTACTTATTTAAAACTTTCGCAAGTTAAAGATATTACATTTTTTTTAAAGATTGCTATTAGACTTGGATCAAAGCAAATTATTAAAATTGCGTCTATCTTATCCAGGAGACCGAAATCGACAAAATATCAAGATACAACTTTTAGTTGGCACTCAATTCTGATATTTTTGATTCTGATTCAGCATTTAAGTCACTCAGCAAAGTAGAAAATCATTTTATTATATCTTATGCTTAGCTGAGAATGTTTATTATATGTTTTTAATAAATGTTTACTCTAGGGCTTTAAGTTTAAACGATATAACGATTTACTATAACTGTAGCTGTAATTTTTGAGACTGCTTACCCATCTACTACGAGCTCATAAATCAGAATACAGTACAGGAAATCAGGAAGGGCAGTTAAAAAAATATAACAAATCATTATTAGTCTTACCTTCACTATCCCCTGCCTGGTTCTTCTCCTTCAACTCCTGCCCTTGTAATTTGGTGTTTTCCAGAAACAATTCGATACTTTTGCAGTCTGGATTGTTAGCCAGATCCGACTTTAATATCGTCATCTGTCTCTTAAGGTCATCGTAGTCCTTCTGTGAGTCTAGCCTGTTTTCTAGTCGTGCAATTTGTTGTCGTTTCTGATCGAGCTGTTCTTCTAGTCTCGTTATTTGGGATATAGACGATTCTTGGATTTTGTTAATGCAGCCTTGCAATCTTTGGACTTCTTCTAGTAATTGGTTAATCTGAAACAACGAATTAGAATACTATAATTAAAATATAATTAGTAACTTTGAGCATATTTTTATAAAAAAATTATAGCAGTAACTTATACACTAAAAAAATTATAAGTAATTTTACAAAAAAAATATAATTATTTGCTCTCTATCTTGATTTTAGCAATTTTTTAATGTAAACATAATTGTTCTCTGATCTCTCTGACACCAACATATCTCTAAGTATTATTTATTTTTTCGGACTGTGTTTCGGGGGACAAATTTAATAGAGCAGCGACGTAGAGGACTCTATTCATCCATAGTCTCTAAGTTGGTAAGTTAACAGTGTTGATTAGATACCTTTTTATTGCATGCGTTTAAATAAATGCCTTTATTGTCAAAAAATTTTACAATTGGCAGACAAAGGTAAAGTAAACAAATAAAAGAGAATACAAAACAAGTACACAAATTACATTGTCAGTCTTATTGTTTAAAATAAACATTTATAAATGTTTACCATGTCAAAGAATAAAAAAATAAAAATAAGATTCAAAACTATTTAGTAAGTTTATAGTAAATACAGTAATAGCAAGTATTAGACCCAGTGTTTACAAGATCAAATTCGATTATTAAAATATAAGTCATTTACGGCATAGAAAGCCTTGTCTAGTAAATAAGATTTCAATACTTTGCCAAATGAAGAAAATGATGTTATGGATTTGATTTCAAATGGCAGGTGATTATGTGCATTTTATTTCGAGTTGTATAATATTGAACTTTTAACTAACTCTGAGCGTGGGGTTCCTGAGTGGATAAGTGTGAGATGGCCTTTCTTGAGAAGCTGATACATGCTTACGTATTAGGCAAACGGATTCAAAGATAAATAAGGAAGGAAGAGTTAATATTTTTAAAAAAGTTCTGGCAATGAGTTCGGCTGTTTAGTCCCAGTGAATATCGAAGAGCTCTCTTCTTGAGCTTGAAAATGCGGTCAAATTGAGTCGCACAACACTTACCCCAGAATGGAAGGGTATATCTGAGGTGCGACTCAAAAAGTGCATAATAAACAGTTCTAGCCATTGACAAGTTAAGATCCTTAGAAACAGATCTTAATGCAAAACAGGCAGAGCTTAATTTTTTCGACAAAGCGTCGATATGCATGTCCCATTTCAGAGAATTGTCTACAAGAAGCCCTAAGAATTTTACAGATTTTACGACGTCAATGGTGGTGTTGTTAAGTACAAAAGCCTGCAGCGAGTGTTTGTACGACAAAGCTTTAGTTTTTTTGTGAATTTACAAAAGTAATTGTAAGAGACTATTAAAAGTAGTTTGTAAATTCATTAATAATAAAATGCTTTTATTTCTTATAAATATATATATATATATATATATATATATATATATATATATATATATATATATATATATATATATATATATATATATATATATATATATATATATATATATATATATATATATATATATATATATATATATATATATATATATAGTAATAGTACAAGAATGTTGTGAAGTATCTTCGTATTTTATTATATTGTTTTCCATCTGTCTTATTTTTTTCTGATCTAAGAAGGAAACCCATTATTGCGAAATAAACTAAATAACATAAGTCACAGAGGCTACTAATGGATATTAGGGGGTAACTAAAGCCCCCAATCCATTAAAACGGGAAAAAAACGCACGGGATCAACGTTTGGGAATGAAATATTCGAAACAATAATTCAAAATCAAACCGCGAGCAAGGGGTTCGTTTTTTGCGTCTTACAGCCGGGCCAATCAAATCGATGCCTTTAGTTCTGCTTTCGCCAGGATCATCATTTAAACCTAATGGCAGCAGTATTAAAATTGCTTATTCAAAAATCGTCTCCCTGTTCAATATACACTCACCGGCAACGAAAAACGGGCACCTTAAAATTTTGATGTATTATAAAGATTAATATATTTTGTTCTAGCCTAGTGAGCCGATTTTGATGATTTTTTAAACATTATGTAGCTAAATTATTTGACTTTTAGTATCGCTTTCTAAATTAAAAATGAAATAATTGAAATCACTAATTTATTCCACTAATCGCGAGGTTCTGAATGAAGCTTAAGTCCTAGAAAATTAAAAGGCGTTTTTGTTGTTAAAGTATCACATTTTTCGAAAATTATTATCGCCCTTTCCCTAGCATTGAACGAAATAAATTTTGTGTTTCTTAAAGATTTTAAAACAGCAAAAATTATGACGTTAATTAAAATTCTATCAATAACAGTCTATCAAAGAATGAAAACGAAATTATAATGCCATAGAAACGCGTTTTGATTTTTAAGACTTTCTAAAAAATTCAACCATATTTTCATGTTTTCTTTTATTTTCTCTAAAACGCTATGGAAATTTGGGAAAGTATAAACGGGATTAACCATTTTAAAACAAACATTTTTAAACATTTTTATGAAGAATGCATTTTTCTCAAAATATCAATAGAGACAATTCGGGGACATACTATATGTAAAATTATATGGGGAATGTCATCGGTCACGTCATTTCCAAGCCAACTGGACGCCTTTTTTCTATCATATCGAACAACAGAATTTCTGCAAGCATATACCCATTTTTCTCCATCAAAACAATAGGCAAAACCGCATTTATAATTCCATCGCTCTATACGTTGATACAACCACCCCAATATCCCCCAATTAATCAATGCCCACCCTTTCCATTCCTCCCCCCAGTCTTCCGATATAGGGTTAAAGGGGGGAAGTTTACTAATGTCTTTATTTTCAGTATCGGTAATTGATCGATTTCTTCCAGGTTTCGTACACTGTCTCGATGGTGGTGGTTCGCGATGAAATGGGGGTTGCGTGGTCGAAGAGGGGGGTCGGAGGGGAAGGGTTGAAGCGAATTAAAGGAAATTTGATTGTTCTAGGGGGGATATCTCGGCGAATTTACAGATATTGATTGGAGTTTGGCGTGATGAAGCTCACAAAATTAATATTTGAAATTCGCTTTTGTATCTATAGCAGATATGGCTGGATATTTTCGATATAAATTATCATCGGTGGAATCTCTTTTGTTCGCGAACGGGAATTAAGGGAAATAAGTGGGACGATTCGTGTGCTAATGACGTATTGTAAAATATTTTATTTAAATTTGTACGATTTATCTTTTTTATTCTTTAAGTTTCCTTTTGTAGGTCTAAGATTTTAATTTGCCGCCATTGTTGTATCGACGGCATATCTTTTTTTATATGTTGGTCGACATGTTATATATATATACATGTCGTCTACGTTTATATAATTTTCTTAAATGTCAAGTTCTGATCTTCTTAAAACTTTTATGATTTTATTGTGTTATTTCTTTGGATACCTAACATACTGTATTTTGCGGTAGTTTCTGTTGTTAATTATACAGGGTGCTCCGAATTGTATTCCGGATACTTCGGCAGCATATTCTGCAAATAAAAATAAGCAAAAAAGTTCGTATAAATGTATGTCTTAAAATGCTTAGTTTCTGAGATACAGAGTGTAGAAGTTTCATTTTTATTTAATTTTTTTTTCAAATAATTTCTGAAGCAACGGCAATATTTTGATGAAAATTGGTGTCTGGGGTTTTTTTGACACGGGAAATTTGATTTTGATGTCAATATGACTTCTATTTGTAGGGGGCGCCACCTACATGTGTTTTAACTATTTTGAAGAGTAATAACTTTTCGTCCGTACCTATATAAAGCTACTGAATTTGGGTTGATCAAAAAAAACTTTTTTTTAAATTAATCATAATTTTTTCTAAAAAAAATGATGATAAAACACTTTTTGTTGAACTTTTGACACAAATACATTTCAAATTTATGATTTCAGTCTAATAACTATTTAGTCAACAGGTTTAATTTATGTCAATGATGATAATTTCGATTTTAAATATCTCGAGAACCATGACTCGTAGCGTTTTTTACCAAGAAACCTTTTTTACGTAAAAAACGTCGCAAATGTATATTTTTTTCTCAATAGTTTTATACAGGTACGGACGAAAAGTTATTATTCTTCAATCCAGTTAAAAAATATGTAGGTGACGCCTTTTTTCATGTAGGAGTCATATTAACATTAAAGTCCCAAATTTCTCATATCAAAAAACTCCCAGACACTAATTTTCATCTATATATTGACGTTACTTCAGAAATTATTTGGAAGAAATCGAAATAAAAATGAAACTTCTACACCCTGTATTTCCGAAACTAAGCATTTTAGGACATACATTTATACGAACTTTTTTACTTATTTTTTATAATACAGTTCGGACCACCCTGTATAGTGAAAATTTTATTTTATTTCTCTTGGCTGTTCTGATGTCTGATTGTCTCCTAGTTTTGTAGACACGAAGCTGCACGGAATAACTTTTGGTTGCTTTGGTTTCAACCTTTTGCTTCGTGATTCTTTAGTCTTTTTATCGTAATTTATGGATAGAAAGTTACAGAAAGAAAGAAAAAGAAAGAACGAAAAAAGGAAAAAAAAAGAAAAAAAAAGAACAAAAAAATAAAAAAAGAGAAAAAAAAGAACAAAAAATAGAAGAAAAAAAGAGAAAGCTAGAGATGCTAGAAAATAGCATGACGCGCGGCAAGACCAAGACTGTCTCGCTCATCACTAATCAAACTGCAAAAATATCAACATAAAATAGCTATATTGAAGGTTCTTTTGAATAACTATTTATTGTATTATTTCCAAAATCTTTCATAAAAATATTACTTAGTAAAATGAGAGAGAGGTGATCCCATCGCTATACTCAAATCTTGTTGATTTTTTTTAGACTTTCCTTCACAATTGGTTTATATTCCCCACGCGTCTCATAATATTTTTTTTCAACGTATTCGACAATGATCTAACTAGCACAAGCAATTACTACAATTTTATACATTTATGTCCGAGCAGCAGCAATAAAACCGAAATCCTTGATCTAAATTAATAAAATTAAAACAATAGATTTTTATGTTTCATTGTAGAAAACGCTCGGTCGAATGGATGGATATTCATAAAATTAAAATTTTTCGAATTTACATAATTCCTGAACAAATAAAACGAACAAACAGTAAAGAATTCGTAATCGTTACGTTTTGGAGATGAAGAGATTACGTTGCCTTAATTGTTTATTGTTCTAGATTCGAAAATATATATCTGCGCAATAATTTATTATGTTAATTATTTGAAGGAGGCGGGGCTAAGCGGGGCTAAGCGAAGAGGGGAATATAGAGGGGGGTTTTATACCGGGTGCGTCTAAAAAGTGGCTTACTCCTATATTTTTTTTATTTTTTCAGATAAAAATCGAGATTCTGTATGTTAGTATATAGCACAAATTAGGATTGATTGACGTATTCAGTTGTTTTCGGCCACTTTCTGTTTCACCGGTTTCACCCGACAAACGACGCGCGACGCGACGTGACACGAGGTTTTTATATACCGGGTTCGTCTCAAAAGTAGCTCACCGCCGATGGGTGTCTCACTATTGGAATTACATGTACATTTTCTTGGCAGTCGCTGGCAGTCAAAAACGAGATTTGGTGTATTCAATTGTTTTCGGTCACTTCTTGTTTCACCGGAAATGACTACAACTTTTGATTTTTAAATAGCACCCTCAATATTTTATTCGATAGAAAATGGCACTCTGAATGGAATGACATGTCATATGTCAATTTTTGACATTTACTGGTTGACATTTTCTTTGACATAGATTTAGAGACATATCATAATGTCAACTTTTGACATTTTCTGGTTGACGTTTTTTTTGACGTTTTATGGTTTATTTTAAATTCCAACATCCATTCATAACGACAATTTGACTCGAAATACTACACGAAAGTGTGTGGTGCTAAATTACTCGTAAAAAATGCTTTTTTCACATATGCTAATAATTTTTTCAAATATGCTAAATAATGCTTATTTTTGTTACTTTATTCAATAGAAAATGACACTCTGAATAGAATGACATATCATATGTCAAATTTTGACATTTTCTCATATCGTTTATTTGAAATTGTAACATGCAGTTCATAACGACAATTTGACTCGAAATACCAAGTGAGTGGTACCAAAAATTCGTAAAAAAATGCTTTTTCAAAATATGCTAATGAGCCACCTTCATTCCATTTGAAAAAATTAAGATATGATTAAAATACGATTTGGGCATCTTTTAACCGGCCAGAGGACAAGACACGAAAAACATTAGACGATCAAAACTACTTTTACAAGGCTCCTTGATTAAAAATTAGTGTTTTTAACATAGCCATGGTACTCTAGATTGAAATTTAAAATACAATTTTGTTTTAAGCGGCAACGTCAAAAGCTGACATATGATATGTCATTCTATTCAGAGTGTAATTTTCTATCGAATAAAGTAAAAAATACCGAAGGTGCCTTTAAAAAATCCGAAGTTGTAGTCATTTCGGATAAAACAGGAAGTGACCGAAAAAAATTGAATACGTTAATCAATCCTAATTTATGTCATATACCAACATACCAAATCTCGTTTTTTTTTATCTGAAAAAATAAAAAAGTTACAGGGGTGAGGCACTTTTGAGACGTACCCGGTATATGTAAGATGTTTTATAGTTGACAGTGGAAAATATACACTGATTTTATTAGTAAATATTTTACACTTATTCATCTGTAACTGTTTTAATAATTATTCACGAACATTTATCAGCAGTTAAATACGTGGTATACTGATGCTTCTAGGAACTATGGAAAACAAGAAATAGTCAGGCAGCCTTAAGAGCGATGAACTCAACCATCATTTCGAAGTTGGTCAAAGAATGACTACAGAAGCTGAACAAATTAGACAAAGAAAATCCTAAAAAAGTCCTACTAGAAGATAGAAGGTGATGAAAAATCAAAGGATCTAGCTAGAAAAGGAACGAACATTCCACTAACTGGATCAGAACCGTACTACCTCCCAGCTGGAAATCAACTTAAAGCAGAACCTTCATGGAATGGGAATACTTCAACCGCGTCTAAGAGTCTCGGAGAAATTTATCAGGACTTATCTACAACCGAGAAAAATCAAAGCTTTTCCTTGATTTAAGTAAGAACAATCTTTGGATTGTCACGGTGTTTTTAACAGGACCCTGCCTCCTCAGTGAACCTCCAAGTAGATTGAAGCTAAGAAACAACGGTAAATGCAGATTCTGTGGGGAAAATGGGGAAACACCAAAACACCTCAACACAGAGTGCGCCCAGACGACAACCATTCGTGCCATAAACTTTGGCACGACTGACATCGGAGACGGAGAACTAACCTCTATAAAACCGTCTCAGATAGAGGCTTTTGTCAAAGCCCTGAGACTGTATGATGAGTTATAACTCCAGAAAGGGGACACAACATACTAACTCCCCCCCTCCCCTATAATCTACAAACCTACAAATCTACAATAGCCTTTAGATAAGTCTTATATGTGTATAGGATCTATAATATTTTAGTTTATAATTTCGCAGTATAAGTATTATTTAAAAAATTGATGTTTATATCGAAATACTTAGTATAAAACTACTTTTACTCACTTGGTTTCTATGGTCGGCCATTTTGTCGTGCGCGGATCGAGGCAAATATATAGAACGTATCCCGTTAAACAATATTCAGATGACTGAGCTCTGATAAGCGATAATTATTAATATTAAAACAAATCTCTATCTCAGGTAAAAGATATTATAAATAAATTTAATAAGACTTAATACATATATTGTAATGCAAACAAAATCCACGATAAATGGCTGATAATGTAAAAAATATCGCCAGATAGTAAACAGTGTTTACGAGAGATAAAATTACCGTTAACTGTTTTCAGTTATATTCTATCCAACATTATTTACTAAGTCTGATTAATACTGTCGTCAAACATTGAAATATTACAGTTTGTAAAAGGAAAATGTAACATTTTTTAATGATTTATCTCTATGGTGAGTCGATGATGACTCTAAGGCCTATGGATTGTGTTTGTCTCCTTTCTATTTCTGCATCCCAATGTCCTGTACCAACTTTAAGATATTTTGTTCTAGTGAGCCGATTTTGATGATTTTTAAGTAATATGTAGCTAAATTATTTGACATTTTAGTATCTCTTTCAAAATTAAAAATGAAAGTTCCTCTCTGTCAATTATACGAGGGAAAACAAAATATTGATATTTTACTGAAAGTTTGAAATACCCTGTGGAATATGTTAAGACAGTAAGGAATTTAAAAATCATTTTTTTATCTAGGTACATCTTTTCTCGGTAGTTTGTTTTTTAGTTCACCTCCATAGCTTTATTTTTGTTGGAGATATTCGCTTTTGAAGAAGGCATTAACATTTTCCGTAATTTTTATATTAAAATTAATAAATGTAAAAATTGGGGAAAATGTTAGTATCTTCTTCAAAAGCCAATATCTCCAAAAAAAAGAAAGGTATTGAGACGAACCAAAAAACAAATTATCCAGAAAAGATGCACTTAGATAATAAAATAATTTTCAAATTCCTTGCTTCTTTTAACATATTCCACAGGGTATTTCAAATTCACACCAAAATAACAACATTTTGTGTTCCCTTGTATAATTGACAGATGGGTAGTTTCATTTTTAAATTAGAAATAGATGCTAAAATGTCAAATAATTTAGCTACAAATTGCTTAAAAGATCATCAAAATGGGTCCACTGGAACACAATATATATCTAAAACTTTAAAATACATCAACATTTTAAGGTGTCCGTTTTATATTGTCTTGCTCAGACCCAGAACAGGATTAAAAATAAATCCAACTTACTTCTTTTTTTCCTTTGTGCATATATTATTTACGATTGGATCCAATGCAGTAGTTTTAGAAAAAAATATCTATTTTGTTTTCTAGATTTATTTTTCAGTATTCAAAAGAACCCAGACTTTATTCATAAGATAATAATATACAGTATTTAGAAGAATTTATATTTACAAAAATAAATCAAAAACGAACTACGAATGTATTTACAATTTTAATATCTATGTTATGTAGAATGTTTAAAATTAGGTTTTATTACAAATATTGAGTTAAACGAGTTGGTATTTAAAGCAAAGTAAGTGTTGGTACATAAAGCGCGCATTTATCTTGATATCGTAAATCATCAAATATTGAAAAATTTTATCAAAGAGATAAGACAGAAACGAGTAATGCGCACGCTAGATAAAACATGGCGCCTGCCGAGTAATGCCCTTATTGGTTTATTGGCGTATATATCTCGCATTGCGTAAATAAGGTGGCTTTACATTTATTGCCTGACGTTTGAAATCATTTTGTAAGACACAAACAAACATATTTTACTGATAATGATATCTGCCTTTCCACACCTCTTGATATTAACACGACCAATCACATCGATTTATCGTTTTGTAGATTTCTTACTAGCGAATCTGGTCACGTTTCAATAAAATTGAATTTTTTTATTTATCTAATGATATAAACAGAAGTTTCACGTCTGATGCGGTAGGTATATATTTATACTTGGTTTTGTGTGTATACCAGTGATTACAGTTGGGGTTGGAACCTTTGGTGACAACAACAGAAAAATAAAACACTTATTTACGAGCTAATTGACCAAAATACACCAAAAAACTTTACTTATCTCATCAAACAGTTTTAGGGCTTTGACAAAAACCAATATCTGAGACGGTTTTACAGTTTCTTTTCTCCGTCTTCGATATCAGTCGTACCAAAGTTTTTGGCGACTATCCACCATCTTTTATTGACAAAACATTAACCGAAATACAAATCCCACAAATCATAGACAGAATACACACAATGATAACAATACACAGTATATACAACTTACAATTCCATACATACGAGGCGTTTCGGAAAAAATAAGAAGGATAGGAAAACAATATAACATACGAAATACGAACATCCCACTGATGAAAAAGATAGACTTGAACTAAAGTCGCCATCATTCTCGAAAAAAAAAAAAAATAGTGGCAAGAGAATTTATTTTAGCGCAAAAGAAAATATTCTGCCTGAAGAAAAACTCTCTTAAGTCAAGAAAACTTGTTCTCTTGAAAAATTCGAAAATTTCTCTTGAATCTATTTTAATTCAACCAAGTGCAAGTTACTTTGTTTTAAGATAATAACAAAAATACGCTAGGAAGTACTTCATTCAAGAAACATGGTCATTTTTCCAATAGCTAAATACTCTTTTGATGAAAAATAATAACGACACGCAAAGACGATGACGAAGGACGGTATATACAATCAGTCGGCAGTCCGATCAGTCTCACGTCGCATTTCATAGGTCGCACATCATAGTACGCACAGGTTTTGTTGCTTGGAATTTTCCACTTGGAATTTTGCATAATTTGCTTTTTAAATGCATATCGTATAACAAATAAGTGATCGTTATTAACATGCATTTGTCATTTTTTATGGACAAATTTTAGGATATATGGATTCTTTTCTGAAAAAATGGAAATTAGAGCATTTATTTGCTATATTTGAAGGTAAGAGACATTTACCTAATGCACCTGTATAGATAATGCATGCGTGACTATAGCTAGAATAAGAATAAAAATCGATACCTAGATTTTTTTTATGCAAATAATTACAAAAATTTTAGAATTTCAAGTCGTCGTATTAAAAAATTCAAAATGTGACCAAAGCTTATAGTTTTAATAATTTGTTTGCTTTATTTTGATTTATCGTGATGTAACATTTTTTTGTAATTTGTATAGTGATGAACCACCCCAAAAAATACCAAGGAGTGAAGAAGCAGAAATAACTACTATCGAGGAAAATAATATCACTTTACTTACTACAGACCAGGAAAACCTAAATTTATCAGAAAATAATATACCTCGTAATATGCTTGTATATGATGTATAGACTTCTCTTAGATCAAAATAAATTTTAGTTGAGTCAAAATAGTATTCGCTATTGGTTTAAGAAAAGTGTCTCTTTAATCAAGAAATGTCCCTTTTCAATCAAGAATTTTTGCATAAATCAAAGAGACTATTGTTCTTGTAGCAAGAACTTCTTTGCATATTAATTTTGGGTCAAGAGTGAAATACTTTGGACAGATAGATTCTTCTATTCTCTAAAGTAATTTTTTAAAGCTTATGAAAAGATAGTTAATTCTTTGGGTAAAGAAACGTCGTTCTTGGCCCTATTGAAAAGCGCCAATCTTTTGAGTCAAAGTCATTTTCATTTCGACAGAGAGATCCTTTTTTTCAGTGCCTTCAAAACACAAAATACACTTAGATCCATTTAAATCCACACTAAACCAATGAACACTGGACAACAAACAAAAAATGTAATATACAAAATACCATGTGAATGTGATAAATTTATATTGGTGAAACATCTAGACCCTTAAATGTTCGAATTAAAGAACATAAAGATTATTTAAGAAAGGACGATTTTCACAAATCTAAGATTTGTCAGCATTCATGGGACACAGGACACAGAGTTGATTTTAACAAGGTACAAATTAAAAAGAAAGAAGCGATAGCCTCTAAAAGAAAAATAAAAAAGTGTTTTTTAATACAATCTAATAAAAATAAAGGTATTGCTCATGCATCTGTAGAGGTTAGTAATGTATGGCAATCGCTTCTTTGATTTTAAAGAATAAAACATAACCATAACAAAAGCAAAAATTAAAAACAAATTAAAAAATAATCATACAGAAAGTTTGAAGCTTTTTGGTTTTACATTATTAAGTAATTGTTATCAGGTAGTAATTGTGTTAATTTTGATCCATAAACATGACTAATTAAAATTAATTAATATATCCAGAAAAACATACATATATATTTTAAATCGTGAAAATTCCGCTCGCAGGCTAAAACACAACAATTCTTGAATTACCATTTTAATTAATACTAAAATTAATTCGAATTCATTTAGAAGTATAATATTCCTTTTCGAAATATCAAAATACATTCGCCGTTTTTATGACCCCTACCCTACCCTACCACATTACATGCTCATCTCCCTCTTCAAGGCGATTCACCATTCTCTCTCTATCTTCCTCTTCCTCGCTCTCGTTCAACCGAGCCCCCGCTTACTTTGTCTCATTTCATTAGCGACTTGGAATCAGGCATTGCTGCTTTTCTCTTTATATTTCTGGGTGTAATTATTGATTATCGAGTCTATCTGAATATATATGCGGGACAGGAAGGGGGCAGGGGGTCGAGGGTAGGGGACGGGGGGCATTGATTAAGCTATATGGAAATCTCACCCCTTTCTCTTAGTGACGCCGTCATCTGAAACCTGAGTGATCGGAAATGGGCGCGCCGAAGGAATTTTTTGCTTGAAATAGATATAGAAAAAAAATGAAAAACTAAATTCATTTAAAAAATAACTAACAATATCTATGGAAAAAAACCTATCTTTATTACCTTCAGTAGCTGAACTTACGACGGAGAAAAATCTAATAAAGCTTCATTCACCTCGCAATTCGTAAACTAAAAAGTATAAAGTGCAATTGAAACCACTAATTTATTCCACTAATTGCGAGGTTCTGAATGAAGCTTTTTCTTGATTTACTATTAAACGTGGATAAAAAATGTACATGTGCTGCCAAAATATCAATTTACTGCCAATGACTTTAAGCGACTGCCAATGACTGCGAAGAAGACTGCCTCTGTCTGCTATCTAATTATACTCGATTGATGCCAACGACTGCCGGCGACTGGCAAGAAAATATATACTTAAAAAATGTCTATACCTATGTGACGGATTCATCTCTTCAAAAAAGTCCTATGGGTATTTCGCCACAGGACTTTTTTGAAGAAATGTACACGTAATTCCAATAGTGAGACACTCCTCGAGTACAGCTAAGTTTATTGTAAATAAAAACAGAAAAAGAATATTACTGTCTCTATACAATGTCAAGTTGGAAAACCCGCCTTATCCATGTTAAAAAAATAGCCTAATGACATATATTAATAGTGGACCCTGAAATCTACATAAACAGTCATAAACTGCAGTAAAAGTCGCCTATTCCTATATACAATTCACTACAAATTACGTTACTGCAGCAAAATATGTCTCATCCACTTATATTTGCTTTTTATTGTCATTATTGTTGCTAATCCCGCATTTTTTCATAGGCCTTTTTACACAAGTATAATATTACTACTGAAGTCTTATCCATTTCAAACCACTCCTGCAACTCCCAGTGGACGATATGCCAAGAACGTACAACTTTGAGAAACATCTCAATGTAGTATTGAGCAATAAAAAGGATTGGAAGAGAGAAACGTCTGCCCAGCAGTAACTAAATACTCCTAGCTAATAATAATTAGCTAATAACTAAATAACTAGCTAATAATTAGCTAATAATTAGCTAATAACTAAATACTCATTAGCTAATAACTAAATACTCCGAACCAATGGGCACTTACCCTAGCATCCTACAGGCAGAAATCTACGCTATCGAAAGATGCGTACAACTTATCTTAGATAGGAACTATCGGAAACAAGAAATAGCCATCTTATCTGATAGTCAAGCAGCGTTAAAAGCGATCAACTCAGTATCAATCAATTCGAAATTGGTCAAAGAATGCATAGAGAAGCTGAATAAATTAGGCAAAGAAAACAAAGTCCTCCTACTCTGGGTGCCTGCTCACCAAGGGACAGAAAGCAATGAAAAATCAAATGATCTAGCTAGAAAAGGAGCGAACACTCCACTAACTGAACCAGAACCGTTCTGAATTCCAACCAACTCAAGGCGGAACTCAAGAACTTGGAAGATTCCATCCGCAACCTGGAATGGGAATCTTGCAACGGTCTAAGACACTCGAAGAAGTTTCTGAGGGCTTATGATCAAGAAAAATCACAGATCTTCCTGGGTTTAAGTAAGAAAAATCTTCGGATTGTCACGGGGTTTTTAACAGGACACTGTCTCCTCAATGAACACGTCAGTAGATTGAAACTAAGAAGAAACGGCGAATGCAGATTCTGTGGGGAAAATGGGGAAACACCAGTACACCGCATCACTGAGTGCGCCGAGACGACAACCATTCGTGCCATGAACTTTGGTACGACTGATATTGGAGATGGAGAACTACCCTCTATAAAACCGTCCCAGATACTGGCTTTTGTCAAAGCCCTGGGACTGTATGATGAGTTATAACTCAAGAAAGGGGACACAATAGTTCGTTTATTAGTCGCCCACCTTTAACACCTTTAACTATGACATTTGTCACATTTATGCTGAAAAGTCAGTTTGCCCTGTCAAGTAAACGCGAGCACTTTTTGCCCAGAAAAATCATTTTAAAAATTACGATGAGCGATTCCGAAAGTCTCCCTTCAGATGTAGAACTTGCCGCAGTACGAGCCACGGAATCATTATTGCCGCAAAGTTAATATATTTAGATGTTCGTAGTTGTTTTTCATTATTATAGCAACAAATATTATAGTTCTGTTATGAATCTCATAACGTAACTGAAATACTAAAAAAATAGTGATGTAAAAACGTTATAACTAAACGGTTGTAGATAAATAATATTATAATTATAAACACGTGTTTTATTAAACGCTTTGTGAATTTCCAAAAGTAATTGTAATAGCACTATAATAAAACGTTTTAATTTGTTGTTACTCTATAGTAATATTACAAAAAGTTGGCGATTTTAAAAGATAAATATACAATTAATAAGTAAATTTACTATGAGATACACATTTTTTAAATAAATTCACAAAGAATATTGTTGAATATAAAGATATATTATAAGATATTTACACACATGCCACAAATTAACATTACAGCGATTTTACAAACCAGTTGTAAAACTAAAGAACGGATGGTAAATTTACTACAATAATCTGTGGCAAGAAATAACCCTCAATATTGTTAGTAAATTCACAAATTAATTTTTATAGTGCGGAGAAAAATCTAAGATTTTCCTTGATTTACTATTACAATTGGGTAAAAAATGTAGATGTACTGCCAAAATATCATTTTACTGCCAAGCGACTGCCAATGACTGCGAAAAAGACTGCCTATGTCTGCTATATAATTATACTCGACTGATGCCAACGGACTGCCAAGAAAATGTATACGTAAAAAATGTCTATATCTCTGTGGCAGATTCATATCTTCAAAGAAAAAAACACGTAATTCCAACAGTCAGACAATTCTTGGGTACATTTAAGTTTATTGTAAATAAAAACAGAAAAAGAATATTATATATTACAGCCTCTATACGAGGTGCCAAGTTGCAAATCCTGCTTTATCCATTTTTTTAAAAAATGCCCTAATAATATAGATTAATAGTATACCCTGAAATCTACATAAACATAGTCCCAAACTGCAGCAAACTTCGCATAATCCAATATAAAATTCACTACAAATTACGTTACTGCAGTAAAATCCATCTTATCCACTTCTATTTGCCTTTTATTGTCTTTATTGTTGCAAATCCCGCATTATTTCATAGGCCACATTTTACACAAGTATAATATTACTACAGTTATCCATTTCACCATTTCATCATTACGTTATCCATTTCAAATCGTTACCTAATTTTAATAAAATAGCATACCTATTAATTCCAAGTTAGGATGCAAATATGTTGCTGTAGCAAAGTCAATAATTCCACTCAATGGACACGTTTTTTTTGTAAAATAACGTTTCAAACATTTGCTAAAACAGTTTTTGCGTATTATCTCTAAATAACGTTTTTGGGATAAGACGGGTTTAGCAACTTGACGCCTCGTACATATTAAATCGATGACAAAGAAAAAATTAAACTGATTTCTTCTAATAAAATATCAGTTTGTAATTAATAATATAGTTATTACTAATTAAAACGATACAAAAATGATAATGATTTTGTTCAGATATTTTTATTATTATTTCCGCATCTTTTCACACGCACACCAATGACTGACTGATTAGGGGACGAAAATACGGGCAGAGATCTAATATTTAAATTAGACGCAGCCTCCCCTCCCCTCTTCCTATCCTTACCCCCTCTCTCCCTCACACCCTCACAATCCCCGAGCCACTATACACCCTCATCCCCAGGCTTTTCCGTGGCCCGGCGTGATGCGTGAGTCCATGTGTATTCGTTTTACCTTTCCATCCCTTTTTCGAGTCCTTAATTAGTAAAAATTTCCGATCTTGGGGTTCTTGCCACCCCCGTCTCGCCCGCCCTGATTGATTGCAGTCTCGGCCCGCTCGGGGCGCTTTTTTTTCAATCGCCCCCTTGAATTTTTCATATCCAGCTTAGCGATCTACATGCCATTTCCATTTTTGGACGGTTAGACGGACGGAAGTTTTTAATTGTTCCTTGACGAGACGGAAAGAAGGTTTTTACAGTTACCTTAACGGTTTTTTTAATCATTGCTAATTTGGGATAAATAAAATATATCGTTTTTTAGCTGTTATAGTTTTTTTATTTCTTATAACTTTGGTATTAACCATTCATTTTCAGCTTATTCAACCACTTCCAATTATGGTGTAGCCTTCCTCGTATATTTAGATATTCTCTTTGCACTTGGGCCTATTGTTGTCTATTATTGGCTATGCGGGCTCAAGTTATCCCTGCTAATTTCCTAATATCATGGTCCCATCTCAGGTTTGGTCTCCTTCTAGGTCTCTGAATTCATCGTGGGTATCATGCTGTAATTTTTGTGGTCTTTTTTGGTTATTTCCAGTTGCATTGAGCGTTGTTGCGTTGTGCGACTTGCAGTTTCCTTATATTGTCCGTTCTAAGTATATTCCTTATAGTGTCCAGGTTTCGCATGCATAGGTCATGACATAGTCATGGTAGTACACATTGGTCGAATGTTTTCTTCTTTAGATAAAGTGGCAATCTAGATTTGAATATGAATGAATTGAGTTTCTTCCACAAATTAATACTCAATGTTAACTTTTTTATTCTACTGCTGATTTTTTAGTAGAGATCCCTGTAGTAGAGAGAGCTGTTTATTAGTTTCACCAAACCAAATCAAACCAAACCAAAATATATATTCTTCTACTATTTTCAGTGTTGTGTTATTTATTAGAATGTCTTTTCTGTCTACTAGTTCGTTGTACATTATTTTCTTCTTCTTCAAGTGTGATCTTCCTAGTGAACGTTGACGACTGCCATGTTAATAATATCTCTGTATCGTTCTCGATCTTGCGCTACATGGAGCAATTCATCCGCGCTCAAGCCTGTCCATTGCCGCAAGTTCCTCAACCACGAAAGCCTCTTGCGCCCAATCCACTTCTTTCCTTCGGTCTTTCCGTTAAGGATTAGTCGGAGAAATTCATATCGAGGTCGTCTGGTTATGGCCAAGGTATTCAAGTTTTCGTCACTTGATAATATATAACGCGTCCGCGTGTCGAAATGGAATCAATTCACTTAACTTAAATTAGACCGTTTAGGCAGACAGCGTCGCGTTTAGCGTTGCGCTAGCGTTCGCTGAGCGTCGGGGTTTGAGTTCAATGGGGCGGACGCGACGCAAACGCGACGCGACGCTCGACGCTCTCAGCCTGAATGTACCTTTAGATTAATAGATAGACCCCAATTCTTACAAGCTTCATTGACTCTATTTACCAATTCTTGTAGATCATCAGAGTACATTACTTTAGTTTTTGCTAAATTCCTTGTGAGACCTACTTTATTGCTGGCTGTATTTAGTGTTAATTTGTGCTTGTATTTTTTTTGTATTTGTTTCCTTTGTGTTCTTCAGGACTATTGAAAGTTAGGACTATGTTATCAGCGAATCTTAGATGGT
The DNA here is from genome assembly GCF_002938485.1 of Sitophilus oryzae. Lineage (NCBI taxonomy): Eukaryota > Metazoa > Arthropoda > Insecta > Coleoptera > Curculionidae > Sitophilus > Sitophilus oryzae. The sequence continues at coordinate 490,338 of NW_022145834.1, forward strand.
TAAGCTATTCTCCTTCTATTTTTAATCCTTTGTTGGTCCAATCCAGTTGACTGAAGACTTCTTCTAGTGTTGCTGTAAAAAGGTTTGGGGATATCGCGTCTCCCTGTCGTACTCCTTTGCCAACTGGGAAAACTGAGGTTGTTTTATATATCATTACTCTTGCTTTGGCTTCTTTCTAGATATTGGCGAGAGTTTCTATATAAGGCCTGTCAATACCTTGTTTCGTTAGGGCTTCTATTATTGCCTTGGATATATTGAGTCGAAAGCTTTCTCAAAGTCGTATTCTTTTGTTCGGCTGATAGTTTCGTATTCTTTTGTTGGGCTGATAGTTTCTCTTAGTGTATGTAGGTATACGATGAATCGTGCTGAAGCCGCTTCTAAAGCCTGTTCTTTCTTATGAATTAGAATTCTTTGACCACCTTCGAATTGATGGTTACTGAGTTGCTCGCTCTATTTCTGGTTTTCCATAGTTCCTACATAAAATAAGTTGTACGCATCTTTCGATAGCATAGATTCATACCTGAATGATATCAGTGACATTAGATTATCTGATCCCTGTCTTTAATCTGAGTCATTTTTTTTAAGAAATTCATTTCAATTTTAGTTATACTAAACTACAATATTTAGGATCAAAACAGCAAAAAAGCAATACCTACGTCATAAAGTATACAAGGTACACATACCTTAATACATTATGTGAACAATGGGTAATAAAAAGAAGAAAGAAAAAAAAATGAAACACTCGGTAGGTCATTGAAGCGCATCGAGCCGTAGGAAAACATTGTAAATCACTCTCGAGGGAAGAAGTAACCTGCAGACATTATGCCGACCGTGATTTTTAATCGGAACATTTTTACCAAATGCGTAGTATCTATAATCGTTCGAGACTAATTTAATTGGTTTATAATTTAATCGGCTAAATAAAATAATTAATATTTTTTGAGGTACGGAACCCAAAAAAAGGAAATTATTCGAAACAAGTATCTAGAACTAATTATATTCGCTTTGGAAGAAAACTGAAATAAAATACATGAAGAATATCTCAACCATATAAGATTCGCTGATGACATAGTTCTAATTGCCAATAGTCCTGAAGAACCACAAGCTCAAATTAACGAACTAAATACATCCAGCAATAAAGTAGAAAGAACTAAATTAATGTACAACGAACTAGTAGACAAAAAAGACATTCTCACACAACACTGGAAATAGTAGAAGAATATAATATATATTTGGGACGACTAATACACAGCTCCGGATCTCTACTATCATAAATCAACAGAAGAATGAGGTTAGCATGGAGTATTTATGAAAGAAACTCAATCATATGCAAATCTAGAATGCCACTTTATCTAAAAAAGAAAACATTCGACCAATGTGTACTACTAGTCATGACCTATGCATTCAAAACCTGTATATTTAAAACCGACATTATAAGGAAACTGCAGGTCGCACAGCGCTCAATGGAACGAAATATGCTGGGAATAACCAAAAAAGACGGTAAAAGAATAGATTGGATACGACAAAAGATCCAGGTAATAGATGTCATCCACAGAATCAAATCCCTCAAGTGGCAAGAAGAACGGACAACAGATGGACCACAAAAACTACAGCATGGCACCCACGAGGAATTAAGAGACCTAGAAGGAGACCAAACTTGAGATGGGACCATGATATTAGGAAATTAGCAGGGATAACTTGGACCCGCATAGCCAACAATAGACAACAATGAATCAACTACAAAGAGAGTAAATCAATACGTGAGGGAGGCTACACCATAATCGGAAATGGTTGAATAAGTTGAAAATGATGATGATGATGACACATAAAAAATAGCATAGCGATATGCCAAACCACTCGTTAGCGGTTACGTACCATTTCTGCACGTTAGCGGTTAACGGTCAAGAAACTTACCGTCTTAAATGACCTCAAGAGATTAGTTAAAATCCTCTACTGAGGGACAGAAGACTCCAAATATTAACATTTGGCACAATAAATTGCAGCAAATGCATTATTTGTTGAAATATCTTTTTTCCTTGATGATCTATTGGTTTCTGATTTGGTATAACTGGCGGAGGGACTTTTTTGTGTAAGTATAGATTGATGGTTCATAGCTTAAGTTAGAATAAAATGCAAACTTATACAAGATAAAATATAATTTAAATTAATTTACTTAATTCTAATTTACATATATAAGTCTAAATAATTGAAATACATCGTAGAAACTAAATTACATTATCTCATTAACTACAACAAATACTTTGGCTCCTCTCACCTAAATCTGAATTTTCCTCCCTTCCTTCAGAAATCGTTTAAAGTACTCCTCTTGATATTTGAGAAAGTTTAGATTGACAAATGCTGTCAATTGTAATTTATTTGTTATAAAGCTTAGCTTGGCATTCTGTAACATTTCTTTGTACAAATAATTTGGGTAATTTTAACTTTTTATGATTTGTATCCATATTCTATTGTTTTGTTACTTAACTTTGTTCGTTTGACAAATATGTTTGACCTACTTTGATTTTTTTGTATAAAATATTTTTAGCTTTTGGTGCCGATGATGGATTTTGATTCCCGAAACATGTTGCCCCCCTCCTTATTTAAATAGTAAAAATATGTAAGTAAAAAAAATAATGTAAAAAATAATAAAATATGTATGTAGTAAAAGACTGTGAGTTTGAGTCGCCTGCAAAGACATCTAAATAAAGGGAGACAAAACAATTTACATTTTATCGCGATCACGAACCGTGTTCCGCAAAAATAGATGATGACAGATTTACGTGGTAGGTATGTGATAGAATACGGTTCGAGTTTCAAATGTTATTAATTGTTATTAATGTTTTTTGGGTACCTATAGAAACGTTAAACTAAATATTTGTATATATATATAACTTTGATTAATATAAATAGATTGTGCCAGGATTGTACCTTTGAAATTATTTTTAGTTTTCTAATTGAATTATATTAGGGAAATTACAATGACAACTAGCGGCATCGCTGCGGATTCATCTTTACTACGAAATCTGTAGGAATTACGCTGACATTTGACGTTTTCATTTGTTTTCAATCGTCGTTTCAACTTATATTTGACAGCGCGTGGTTGTGAGTTTTCTGCGGTAGTTGAAAGTTTTTGTAGCATTTGAACGACTTTCTAATAATTATATTAGTGTTTATTGCAGAGAAAACTAGTTAAAGTAGTTTTTAACTATATACGATGGTTCGCCAGTGCATAGTTTATAAAACGGTGGACTATTCTAAACCGGAATTGATATTTTGACGGTAAGTGTCGTTACGTTTTTTTACCTTTAGCCATGCTTACAGTAGCGTATCTAGATACTTTTAATTATAAGTAGATTATTACAAAAATACGTACCTATATTTTCTTATTTGTTGGAGTTTTCGATTGTGAAATTAGAGCTACCCTCAGTTAGACCTCAGGCAAAACTAGTTATAATGGAAAATTGGTCTGAGGCAATCCCAATCAATTTTTGATAAAATTCAACAATTTTTGATAAAAAAAGCCACCGTCATGCCACTGATAGAGCCAAATGACAGAAAGATAGACGAAACTCAACCGTATTGTCATATTTATGTACCCATCTCTTTTTGACTCTCATAAAAGTGTTAAACCATGTATGATTCTAAAAAATTGAGTTTTATGAATGAAGTGTTCTGTCTACCCATTTAGATGTTTTTGGTCGCCTGTCCCTCAGTAGTGGATTTTAACTAATTATTATGTACTCACAATGGGTCGCTGATATAAAATAAAGACAATATAAAAAAAGAAACTTATTGGAAGTATCTAAAACTTACTATATTCGCTTTGGAACAGAATTGAAATAAAACCGACCTAAAGGAACGAATCATGGTACAAGAACGCGAAACTAGCTGTAAAATGGCCATATTGTAAATATTTCGCGTGCATCCTACCTTCTGCTTCTTTTTTCTCCCAATCCTACTCCCCTATACGACCCGAAGAGTTAATTTTAATGGGGGTCATTATAAGAAACAACCCGTTCCTTCGTTATAAACTTTTTATGGCCGTCCAGTAAATATCTGTGGAGTTATATTATACATATTCGCGGTCTCACCATCGTACCGTAGTACGGTTGCGAATCATTAATGTTTTATGGGATATCTCGTGCAAATATCTAAGCTAATTAAAAAGTTTTTAGAAAGTTACGATGTAAAGATAACAAGTCGAATAGTTATGTTTACTCATGTTGGATTCATGTAAAATTAATTAGAAATCATTTTTGGCAATACATTGATCGAGATTTTAAGAATTTCTAGATTGGAGATTGTATGTGAGGAGGGAATTTACTCACAGCGACGTTATAGATCTATTGTGTCCTCCTTTCTTGAGTTATAACTCATCATACAGTCTCAGGGCTTTGACAAAAGCTAATACAGAGGTTACCAGTGTTGTCAGAATTGAAGGATTTCCTTCAATATGAAGGATTTTACAATCAAAAAGAAAAGCCAATATGGAGGTTTCTGGCAGTTTTGCACAATAAAAATTGTTGAAATATGTAGTAGGAGTATTTATTTTTGTCTTCCCACATCTACTTTTTCACTTTAACGGTGTTTAATAGACCTTTCCCGTTAATCGGATTTTCAGCGGTCATAATGCGCGGACAGATTTGGCGCCGTTCAAATCTGGTTATAAACGGAGTCTTTAAAGGCTAGGGATAAAAAGAAATGTATCTAAAGAAATGACGGAGCACGGATGTCGTAACTTATATCTGTAGGATTTATGGTATACATAACCCTACTTATTTTGTTTTTAATGTTGAAAAGAAATAAATAGGTAAACGGAAAACATACCTAATAAGTCAGCTCCATCATGGTGTCTTCTACGATTAATTATTATTCTCGATTCAAGCAGTCATTGTAAGCGATGAATTTTTTAAAACATACTTTATAATACTGCTGTCGAGTATCTATCACAGTATTTTTGATAGTGTTATTTTTTTTAATAAAAAGTTTATTTAAATATATCGGTGTCCCAAAAATTATCAGAAATAAGTTTAGAAAAAATTTCTCCTAATTATAAAATAGGTAAAATCCACGAAATTTGGATTTTTTTTGTGAAATTGAAGGAATATGAAAGTTTTTTAAGGCGTACCAAAGTTTATGGCACGAATGGTTGTCGACTTGGCGCACTCAGTGATGAGGTGTTCTGGTGTTTCCCCATTTTCTCCACAGAATCTGCGTTCGCCGTTGTTGCTGAGAAATTTCTTCGAGTGTCTTAGACCGTTGGAGGATTCCCATTCCAGGTTACGGATGGAGTTTTCCAGGTTCTTGAGTTCTGCTTTAAATTGGTTTCTACTTGGAAGTTAGAACAGTTCCTTTTTTAGCTAGATCTTTTGCTTTTTTATTACTTTATTATTCTTTTATATTCCTTTTCGTAGTGGTTAACCTACTAACCCAACCAATCTAATCTACTAACCTAGTCAAAATGTACCAATTCCTATTGAAATAGAGGGCAATACAATAGGTCTACAAGTTCAAATATTTGGGGTCCTGGATAGTTAACACCTTGAACAATGACGTGGAAATAAAAACCAGAATAGAACAGGCGAGAGATGCATTTTTAAAAACGAAGACCTTTTTCCAGAACCCCAGATTGGACTTCGAGTTGAGAACTAGGCTCGTAAGGTGTTATGTTTAGTCAATCCTATTATACGGAACAGAAACATGGACACTGAAAGTTCAAGAGATGAATCGCCTCGAATCGTTCGAAACATGGATGTATCGAAGAATGCTGAAAATTCCATGGACTGCCCATATCACAAATACCGAAGTTTATAACAGAATAGGCAGAGAAAGAGAATTGCTCAATATAATAAAAATAAGCAAAATATAATACTTAGGGCATATATTGAGAAATGAAAAATACCACGTCTTACAATTAATAGTTAAGGGTAAAATTGAAGGGAAAAGAGGTCTCGGCAGGAAGAAACTATCTTGGTTGAGAAACATCAGAAATTGGACTCACCTAACTTTTGAAGAACTTGTAACGAAAGCCGAGAATCGTGAAGATTTTGCCAATGTGATCGCCAACCTCCCCGAAAGAGACGGCACGTAAAGAAGAAGAAGAAGTGGTTAATCTACTTCAATTATCCTATTTCTAATAAACGATACTTTTTCATAGCATTATAAGCATTTACTTTTATTTGATTCGACCCAATCGAGAAACCAAACCGCCGATAAAAATGCAAATCGCAATCAAAAAGCTTCCCCCGAAATCAACTGGGGGGCACTTTCCTTGCCGAAAATTAATTAAATGACTTTTTAAGTGTGTGTTTTTCTCGGGACACGAGACGGCGATTTTTTTTTAATCAGAGATGTATCGGCAAGAGCCGGAGAGCGTTTAAGAATAATGACACGTTAGGGAGGCATTCTAATTAGTAAAATGGTATAGGCACAGGCGCGAGACGGCTTAATGTAAAAGTCAATCGCAACATCGGGGGGAAAGAACAAACGTGGGGTCGTGGGGGTTGTAGGGGGTGGAAGGAGTGGGGGGCTTGGAGATAGATATTGTTTTGGAGTCTTTAGGGAAGGTTTGAAACACCACCCAGATTAAATAACAGGTATAGATAATTAGGTTTATTTGGTTTTTGGTGTTTCCCCATTTTCCCCACAGAATCTGCATTCGGTGTTCTGCTGAGGTGTTCATTGAGGAGACTGAGTGTCCTGTTAAAAATCCCGTTACAATCCGAAGATTGTTGTACTTGAATCAAGGAAAATCTTTGAGTTTTCTCGGTCGTAGGTTCTGAGAAATTTCTCGGAGTGTGGAGGATTCTGTCTCGGCGCACTCACAGTGATGAGGTGTTTTCCCATTTTTCCCACAGAGTCTTCATTCGCCGTTGTTTGTTAGCTTCGATCTACTGAGGTGTTCGTTGAGAAGGCAGTGTCCTGTTAAGAACCCCGTGACAATCCGAAGATTATTCTTATTTAAATCAAGGAAAATCTTTGAATTTTCTCTGTCGTAAGTTATCATAGCACACCAGACATAGAGCAAAAAAGTAATTAATAAAGTAAAAAAATGATAACGGATACAATGCTTATATTTTAAAAATACCAACAGGTTCTCAAACCTGTATGGACACAGGTATGGCATACAATTGTGGGGTTGTGCTAGTAAAAGCAATCAAGAAATCATTCAGCGATTCCAAAACAAAGTACTAAGGAGCATTGTCAACGCCCTCTGGTATATCCGAAACAGTGACCTCCAAAGGTACTTGGAAGTGGAGACAGTTACCCAAACTATTACCTCATTTGGCGCCAAGAGACAGGAAGAACGACTTCACCACCACGTCAACGTTGAGGCCATCCAGCTACTCGACAACACAACCCACATCAGAAGGCTTAAACGGATCAAACCCTTGGAACTAGTCAATATGTGTTAGTGAAAAGTGAAAAGGCAAATAGTGCTTGTGTACGCGATAATATTAGTGTAATTAAGTTAATAGTAGATTTGTTCCAACCAGCATTTCGGGATCGTTTCGAAATCGTACTCGAATCGGTTTTCTTGCACTTTGTTAGCATGCGCGAACTTGTAACGGTGTAAAATGTATCAACGTTGGAACGCTTTGTGGATTGTTTTCGGGACTGTCAAAATGTCAACACCCTTTCAATTCACCCTTTCACTAGGCAGTAACTCCAAATTGTCACTATCTGAAGTGGAGGTAAAGAAATCAGTCATACCATCGTCACTCATCCTTAATTATTATCTATAGATAATTATGAAAGTCTACAATTTAAAATTTCCGAACGATTTACTCCACACAATCTCACAAGCAAAAGTATAACACACACGTATTCGAATTCGTAAAGAATAACCAAGACAGAAGCATCAGCCGGACGCCGGACCAGAATCAGCTGTTAAGAATTGATAATTCCTGCCAATATGCTTTAATGCGCAAATCAACCCAAACAGTTCTCAATTTGGACCATGCACCGAAATTACCGTTCTGAAATCGTAACTAAACGATCCCAAGGTAGATTTGTACGCAAATAGGATCGTCCGATAACCGTCAAATCTCGGTTGGAACACATTTGAATTACTGCGCACGAGCGTGATCGTTCGGTGACGGTTCTGCGGCGGGTTGGAACAAACCTAGTAGAAAATAAGGAACCCTAGTGAGTAAGTCCTTAGTATAAGTTATTAAGTATTAGTAATTTAGGTTGAAAAAAAGATTGTTTATTAGATCAGATTGTAAATATAGTAAATTCCCCCAGGGTAATTTCCTAATAAAAAAAATATATATTTTAGAAATTTCTCAATTTTAATCTACATTTCAAAAATTTCAAATCAAATAAAGGATGAAGTTCTATAAAGTTGGTAGGAAGTAGGGGTGGATTAAAGCCATATTAGTGAAACCATTTAAGAATTGGAATATTTGAATTCAGTTAGCGTCTTTTCCTAACAGTTCATTACTATTCACCCTTTGTGTCGAATTCAGGGGACTCCCGAAAACCCATATTTTCATTTTTAGTACAATTTTTATTTTAACAGAGCTACTGTAATTTATATTCACATTCTTGTTTATTTTAAAGCGATTTTTATATTGTCTGTTAGAAATTTGATACAATATGAAAATTTGTAGCTCCTAGAATAAAAATCTTGGGAATTTTGTTTAAGTGCAAACCAGGAAAATATTTTAATTTTTATAGGGTAGCTCAAAAAAGAGTGAGTGGATTTTTATCTTCCTTTCAGATCACTTTACATTAAAGATATAAGTAAATATGTATATTTCGATAATTTTAGAGATATTAGAACAGTCCTCAAATCAAAACTATATATTAGATATTTACTTTAGATGGTCTATACTAGTGTTGCACAAGACAAGAATTCTTGTCTTGAAAATCAATTTCTTGTCTTGTCTTGAAATTCAAGACAAGAAATTTTCAGTCTTGTCTTGCAGATTTCTTGACTGGCAAAGTCTTGTCTTGTCTTGCAAGATTCTTGAACTTTCTTGTCTTGAAAAATTTTACATTCTAACAAAAAGGTAATAATATTTCTATATTTTATTTCATAGAAAGCGTCGTATACAAAATGTAATACGGAAAAATGAACAACAACGATGCTAATTTTAGCAAAAAAAATCTTAACGGACCGCAAACGAACTACGTCAACTCGCCCGTTTGACGAAACAGGATTTGTTACTTTTATTTTTTATGGTATTTATTTTATTTTTTATTGGAAGATTGGTTGGGAAAAGTTCTGACACAGGGTGTACCCAGGAGGTCATGCTAGGTGTGTACTATTTGCGCTTCCCCGTGCACTTTTTTGTTCGTGGAACAATTTCGTGCATGAAATTAGTACCAAATAGCGCAAATAACTGTCTGAACCCACCATTAGTTTCAACTACCGTTAGTTTTTTTATAATACCATTATACCAATATAATTTTGTGTAATACCAGTACCAATAATTTTATATCAGTGAAGTTGGGTAACATAATTAAGGAGCTAAGTTATAATCACAAGCATAATTTTAATGTGCGTTTATAGAACATTTTCATAATCATAATTTTTATATCAGTGAAGTTGGGTAACATAATTAAAGACTAAGTTCGTGGTAGATGTCAACAGGTTTATATAAGAAGTGGATAGTTTAACTTTTATGATTATGACTATGATTGTGATTACGACTATGTAAATGTTGTATAAACCCGACATAACTTGCACAAAGACCTACTTATCACTTAAAAAAATGTATCATTTCTAACTTTCAAGAAATCTTGAATTCAAGAAATCTTGCAAGACTCTTGAAATTTCTTGCATATTAAAGTCTTGTCTTGTCTTGAAATTCAAGAAATTTTGAAAGTTTTGTCTTCAATTTCTTGCAAGAGTCTTGGTCTTGCAAGACTTTTTCAAGACTCTTGTGCAATACTAGTCTATACTTACTTTGCTATAAATATCGTAAATCATACAGGGTGTTCAAAATTCTACGCCAAACTTTCTAAAATTTAAATAATTTTCCTTTATTTTTTTTAAATGGAACCTCCTGTATATTATTTTTTTATTAGATTGAGAATTAAATAATAAACATTTTGTGTATTTCAAACTTTTTAATAGTTTCGCAAATATTCGCAGTTTTATTAGGTACATATGGCTCTTACAACGGTAAAATACGAGAGAATCATTGGATGGCTTTGATAAAAATTAACTGTGGAAAGTAGGTAAATGTATGTAAAAATGTAATATAAAACTCGGAATATCTACGAAACCGTTAAAAATTTTGAAATACTCTACTAATATGATACAAAAAAATGTTAATAAAATTTAAAAAATTAATAAGGCGGTTTGGCGAAGAATTTTGAACATTCTGTACGATTTACGATTACCATATTTATAGCAAAGTAAGCATAGACCATCTAAAGTAAATACCTAATATAGTTTTGATTTCAGGACAGTTCTTGCTGAAAAAAAAACATATATTTTTTATTTATTTATTAATATCTCAGAAACTATCAAAATATATTTACTCATATCTTAGGATTATGTAGAGTGATCTGAAAGGATGCCAAAAATGCAATAATATACAGGGTGTTCCTTTTAAAAAAATCATCCCGAACCACTCACACTTTTTTGAGCCACCCTGTAGAAGTTAAAATATTTTCCTGAAACACATCCTAGTACATACTTTAGGTATGCACTTAAACAAGTTTTTTTTTATTATAGGAGCTACAGATGCTCGACGCACTATATTGCCGGACCCTGTACTGGCAATATAGCTAGTACCTATATTATGTCATCTTGATCACTAAAAATTGAGATTCTTGCTTTATACATAACAAAGTTATAGGGGGGTCAAAACTGTAGCGAATTTTTACATCTTTGATTACCTCTACCAATTCGGTTGTGTGAAAATACGGTAACTTTTTTATAGGCTAATAAATACAGAAATCTTCAGCGGAACTTCGCTAATAAGTCCTCTGGAATATGATTTTTCATTATTATTCATTAAATTCGGGAAGTTTTTCCATTCCACACCCCCAAATAAGTCATCTTCCCGGGCGGGAGCTACTACCAATAAAATTTTTCTCCCTCATTTCATGCCGTCAAACTTAAAACTGGTCCAATCATCATAAATTTCTCTTCCAAAATTAAAATCGCCCCGAAAGAATAAGAAATAAAACCGTCGCTCTCTCTTAGGCCATATAATCAGATTAGATAGCATTTGTTTTGTTTTTGTTGTTTTTTTCGTTCGCTCGTTCGGTACATGGCACCCCCCGATATTCTGCAACAGAATTAATTATGACGGATCACTCGGGGTGGGAAAAACAAAAGATGAACGAAGACGCTCGGTGTAGTAGCGATAGATCGGAGAAAAATACGTATACAAGGTGGTTCAAGATGATGGTAGGTAATTGTAGATTCAGCCTTGAGCATTGATTCATGATTTGAGCACAAAAACGAAACTTGTACCGAACGATAATAATCCTCACCATGTTATACACTGAAAAAAATTAAGTAATTTTACAAAAAAAAATTGATATATTATAGTATTTTTAATACGAAACTTGTAAATATATAGTTTCATAAAAAATGTAATTTTGCAAAACAGTTTATTAATATTAAATGATTATTACAAAACGATATTATTTTCACAATGAGTTTTGTGAGTTTAAAAATTAAATTTAAATCAGAAATTCAATCTTGTAGTGAATCTTTAGACATATTCACAAAACATGTGTAAATTTACTATAATATATTTAGTAAAAAAAGACGCAACGTCACGTGACTTCTTGTTAAGCTAATGCACATTGATTGAGAACGTAGTTGGAGGAAAGACGAAGAACAGTTCAGGAGAAAGTTTCAGAGCGTGGGTGATTAGTGTTTTATAATTTGAGGGTAAGTATATTATATTAATTATGTTTATATGTAGTTTCTATAAATAGTAATAGAGCGAGCCTTAGAAACACACAATCTCCATTTATTATAATTATTTGCATTTTAATTTTAGCGATTTTTTATGTAAACATAATTGTTCCATGATCTCTCTATATCAACACAGAGTAGAGGACTCTATACATCCATAGTCTCTAAGTTGGTAAGTCGACTATTTTGATTAGATACCTTTTTTTTACTTTTTTTTAATTTTGTATCTGATGGCAATTTTATTCCTATTTTGGTTAGGCTCAGAATTCCAGTAAGGTTCTTTTAGACAAGAAGAGATGGCAATAAGTATCTTACACACATAAGTTTTGTTTTGTGACTTTTTATTAACCTTTATAATAAATATTATAATTATAAACACGTGTTTTATTAAATTTATTGATATTTACTAACGCTTTGTGAATTTACAAAAGTAATTGTAAATTCACTGTAATAAAATGTTTAAATTTCTTGTTAATCTATAGTAATAGTACAAGAAGTTGGCGATTTTAAAAGATAAATAATTTACAATGAATAAATAAATTTACTGTGAGATACCTACATATTTTTTTGCATAAATTCACAAAGAATATTGGTGAATATAAAGATATATTATAACATATTTACATACATGCCACAAATTCACCATACAGCGATTTTACAAACGAGTTGTAAAACTAGAGAGCGGATGATAAATTTACTACAATAAACAATAATCTGTGGCACGAAAAAAAAACACAAATTAATTTTTTCAGTGTACACCCTGTATCTCATTTACACGAACTTTTTTACTTGTTTTTTTTATTTGGAGAAAATTACTGAAATGGCCTTATTACAGATCGGACCACCCTGTACAGAGCCTGTTGAAAATCGAGGCACCTTGTATGAGGGGTGCCGGGAGAATATTCTCGATAGATTGGAGTCAAAATAGCTCCGATATAGGATTTTCCAGGTAATTGGGTCGGAGCAGGTCTTAAACCATAAATCTGGCATCGTGGCAAAATTGAAATTCGAATTAATATGCCGGCGGAGGTGCTTCAAGAAGGGTTACCTAGACTTACAGGCTTGATTACCTCATTTCATACGAGTTTAGAGGTATATTATTGTATAAAGTGGCCAGGTTTTGAGTCAAGCGATGAAGGGCGCAGCGAAAAATGGCGGACAGTCTTATGTCATTTCTAAAATCAAAATGATTTAAATCTTAAGTCAAATTCAATATAAAGTTCAAATGATTTAAGGCTTTGACTTAAATAATTTTATTTCAAGTAAAGTCATTTTTGTAAAGACTTTTCAAATCAATATAACGTTATTTAAATCATTTTTATGACCCAAGTCTGTATTTTTGACTTAAATCATGATGATCTGCAGGTTAAGTCAGTAAAATAACTTAAATCAATATAATTACCTTCAAGTCAAGACAACCGGAATTCAATATAAGTACATTTTTTAAATGTTAGTATTAATTTTCTTGGATTACCAAGTAGGGGGCTATTTTTTTACTAAGTATCATATTATTAATTTACTAGCGTGAACCAGCGACTTCGTTCGCGTCGAATTAATCATTTGACTTTCGAAAAATCCGTTTGCCAAAAGTAAGCTTTTTACGTCAAGCAGTTTAAGCAGAATCGTGGTTAAGAAATTACCCAACTTTTTGGAACACCCTGTATTATTTTTTAAAAATTTTCAAAATATGTAAAAAAAACTGTTTTCCCGAAAGACTAACCGTTTTTTAAATAACAAATATTGTAATACTTGAGGGGCGTTTTCACCCTCTTGGAATTTGAGATTCGAGAAACCCCTCCTTATCGAACCTCTACACCCCACAGTCAATCCGTTTGCCAAAAATCAGCTTTAAACGTCAAGAAGTTTAAGTAGAATCGTGATTACTCAATGGTCATATTTTATGAAACACCCTGTATAAATTTATAAAAAATCTTAAAATATGTAAAACAACAAAATAAAATATGCGTGTTTAAGAGCTTTTTCCGAAAAACTCACCGGTTTTTAAATAAAAAATATTTTAATATTTGAGGGATAGTTTCACCCCCTTAGAATTTGAGTTTCGAAAAATCCCTTCTTATCGAACCTCTACACCCTAAAGTCAATTTGTTTTCCAAAAATCAGCTTTTTACGTCAAGCGCTTTAAGCAGGATCAGATTTTTCGAAACACCCTGTATACATTTTTAAAAAATCTTAAAATATGTAAAAACACAAAATAAAATATACGTGTTTAAGTGTTTTTTCGGAAACTTGACCGTTTTTTTTAAATAAAAAATATTGTAATATTTGAGGGGTGGTTTCACCCTCTTGGAACTGGAATTTCGAAAAATCTCTTCTTATCGAACTTCTACACCCTAGAATCAACCTGTATGCCAAAATTGAGCTTCTTACGTTGAGTGGTTTGAGCAGGATCGTGATTAATCAGTATGTCAGTCACTTAAGGATTTTATATATTAGTATAGATTGTATAGGCACAGATGAGAATAAAACCACTTAAAACAAAACGATTTATTTTCAGAATAACTAATATACCTACTTAATCAACAATAAAAAAATAAACATAAAAGCATAAAGAACATTAAATGTATTTAATTTAATACAATTTGACACTTTATGTCAGTTTAATAATATATTTTCGTACTTTTCCTATTTTTGATTGATTTCGTATTTTTATGCCTGGGCGTTAAAATGACTTGATTATTATGACTTAATTGATGACGTGATTGTCAATCACGTCGCAAAAACTAATGCTTTTGTGACGTTTGAAAAAAAATATATTTTTGACCTCAAATCTATTTTAAAATATAAAAGAAAATCTTCATAGTTAAGCTCAAAATTAATTTTTATCCGAAATAACGGAGACGTACTAAATTTGATGCAAAATTTTAATTTCTGTTTCCCCAGACAATACGTCTCGATACGGTAAACTGCGCGCTTAAAGATATATCTGTCAATTTTAAATATAATATTAATTGCCACAATGGCGCTTGGTGACGTCCCTTAACAGTTGAACGCTCCCATTTTTGGTTACAAAGTGGAAAATAATGGAAAATCGTTGCGAGTAATACAGTAAAAAATTGTGAAGATTTATTTGGCTGGCATATTTCGTGCTATTGAGTGTTATGCGACCTGTAGTTTCCTTATTATGTCCGTTTTAAGTGTCCAGGTTTCGCATGTATATGTCATGACTGGTAGTACACATTGGTCGAATGTTTTCTTCTTTAGATAAAGTGGCATTCTATATTTGAATATGATTGGGTTTCTTCCAAAAGTCCTCCAGCTATAAAATCGTGTAATGTTTTAAATATAAACAATATTTTTTCCATAGCGAGTTACGTAAAAAAAAATATTCAGAAATTATTATTTCAAATAATTTATTAGGAGTAGAAAAAATATTGTGCTGGGTTGGCGTTGGTTTCTATGTATTTTCACAAATAAATAAAGCTGTCTCTTTAGTTGTCAGTTTTGAGTCAATATTTTTTAATTCTCTTTCGTGTCGATCAAGTGTCGATTGCTGATTGAATTGGAGCCAGAAATGGCTTAAAACGAAATAAGTAAATTACCAACAGATATTCAGGCTGAGGCGACAAACGCCATATCCAAACTACTTCCATTTAAATCCCGAATAACTTATGAAAAGGAATACAAAAATTTACAAAAATGGAAGCAATTATATATAATATAAAAACGTGCGAGAAGAAATAAAGTTTTTAACCTATCCTCGCTGTAAAAGTATCATTTAATCTACCCTTGTGGTTAAAGTACTATTTTATCACAAAACATCCCCCTTTAGAACTTTTTCTTTAATAGCCATAAGCGGAAGTAAAAGCCCAACCGCCCGAACAAATACTAGCGGCGCCACCGGTCATCAAATGGTGTCAAAATTGCGAAAATTTAATCATCAAATTTTGACACAAGGGGTCGCGCTTAACTTTTTCAATTTTAATTCAATATTCATTGTTTTCAAACTATATTATTAGACTTTGTTGTATTTTGTGAATGTATAAATGTTTTCTTAAAACATCCCCCTTTAGAACTTCGTCTGTCATGTTAAGAAATGAAAGTAAATAATAAAGCGCCTCTCGTGTTTGTTCGCACTCGAAAAATTTCAATTAATGCCTGTATATATTTTTAATATATTTTTTAAATTTACATTTTTTTAATTGTAAAGTAATATATTACATTTAAATGGAATATATTACATAACAATTATGCCAATTACAGGATTACAAGCTCGTTTTCTAACATTTTTTAAATAAAACGAATTATAAAATTTCAATATATCTATATTTGTCGTAGGTATGAAAAAAGTAAAATATAAAATGGACAAACGCTTACTTACATTGCAATAAAACTTCCACTTTTAGTTTTGCAATCCAAAGGCAATATTTCTATTTCACAAATAAAAATATCCGGCAACACTAAAATCACTGAAACTTCCACGGCTGACAACGAAAACTGAAATTTGTTCAGAGTTGAATCTGTTTTTGTTTTGGATCTGCATATCAACATTACGCTGTACTATTATGTGTTTGTTGTTGAAATAATATAAAATATCTAATTATAACTTGTAAATTTTAAAATTTTAACATGATTTTAACTACTTTTGATAAAAACTAACTTTTTGTATGCTTTTTGTTATCAAGATGACATTTTAGACGGCAACTGACATATATGTCATAATATTTGAATCTTAAATATGTACGTAATATAATTTAAATTACTATAATGCAACTTTATACTGAAGAAAACATTTATACATTTACAAAATACAACAAAGTCTAATAATATAGTCTGAAAAAAATGAATATTGAATTAAAATTGAAAACGTTAAGCGCGACCCCTTGTGTCAAAATTAGATGATTAAAATTTTGCAATTTTTACACCATTTGATGACCGGTGGCGCCTCTAGTGTTTGTTCGGGCGGTTGGTCTTTTACTCCCGCTTATAGCCATTAAAGAAAAAGTTCTAAAGGGGGATGTTTTGTGTGTGTATTTTATCTACTATTTTTGATAGATATAAGGCAATTTTAACAGTTGCTATGGAAAAAATAAATAAAAATAACTATCTTTTATTTATAGTCGATTTGATTAAGTATACTTCATTAAATACAGTAATAGCGCGAATAGATTTCTTAAACACAGC
Source organism: Sitophilus oryzae (assembly GCF_002938485.1). Classification (NCBI taxonomy): domain Eukaryota; kingdom Metazoa; phylum Arthropoda; class Insecta; order Coleoptera; family Curculionidae; genus Sitophilus; species Sitophilus oryzae. Next base: position 507,373 of record NW_022145834.1, read on the forward strand.
CGCCACTGCAATCAGAAAGAACAACCACATCGAAAGGGAGAAACATTATTATCAATATATATCCCCTATCCCCCCCCCCTCCTACGTTCTACGTCCATCTCTTTAAAAGGAACGAACCGAACCAAAGCGGCATGCGATATTTAGAATACTATAGGTAGAAAATGAATGATTTCGTACACGCGGGGGGCCGACAAAGACAGTTGCACACGGATTTACGTTGCGAAAGCAACAGACAGAAGAAGAGAACAATCAATCGATAGTATACTTGAAATCTTCGTCGGGTATAGAACACTAATTGTCAGATATAAGGGGGAGATGATCGGATAGGGTGGGGGATAAATAACGATGGAAAGAGAAGTCCTGGATACGTCCGGGGGGCAAGGGGAATATCGGGGGAGAGTGCATTTTCGTTCTGGATGGATGGGTTTTTGTTTTTGCGGTGTGAGGGTGCTTCACGGTATAGTGTTTTGTACGGGAGTAAAATACGTTTCTTCCATAAGAAGTTTCGAAAATTTCAATACAACTTATGTAGAAAAATATACAGGGTAGTATACCGGGTCCCCACATTTACAAACTGATGTTTGTAAATTTTTGTTTATATTTATTTTGCGCATTAGAGATTACACACTTCTCTTTTTCTTCTTTCTCAGCCTGGTTCCATCCAGTGTTGGATATAGGCCTCTTCTAGGTTTTCCATGCTTCGCGATCTCTAGCCAATCTTATCCATTCTCTTCCCGCCACTGTTCTGACTTCATCGACCCATCTCTTTTTTGGTAGGCCCATAGTTCTTGTTGTTCCCCTAGGTCCCCATAGAATGACTTTTTGAGGCCATCGGTCTGGACCCTGCCTTGCCACATGTCCGATCCATTGCCACTTCAGACTTGCCACTCTTTTAATCACATCTATTAGTTTTGTTTTTTGACGTATGTGGGTGTTCCGCATTTGTTTCCTTATGGTGACTCCTAACATGATTTTTTCCATGGCTCTTTGTGCAACTCGCAGTTGTTCTGCTGTTTTTCGGGTAATTGCCATAGTCTCCAAGCCGTACGTAAGTACAGGTAGGATGCAGCTGTCGTAAGCCTTTTTCTTTAGGTTGATGGGCACCTTATTAACCTTGAATTATCACTTATATTTCCAAATGCTACCCATGCCAAATGGATCCTGCGTTTGATCTCCGTATTTTGGTTCTTTTTACCCAGCTTGATTTTATGACCTAAATATATATAATGGTTTACGTTTTCAATAACAATGTTGTCTACGGTAATGTTATGGCTATTATTGCTCATTATCTTGGTCTTCTTCAAGTTCATTTTAAGGCCAATTTTCTCGGATTGATTATTTAGCTCCTTTAGCATGGTGTTCAGTTCTTGAATGTCGGTGATCAGCAAGACAATATCGTCTGCGAACCTAAGATGGCTAAGGTATACCCCATCGATGTTTAGACCTCTATTTTCCCATTCTAATTTCTTGAAGACATTTTCCAGTGCCAGTGTAAATAACTTGGGAGAGATGGTATCTCCTTGTCTCACGCCCTTGCCGCCGAGTGATATTTTTTCTGTTTTGAGGTCATCATCTAATTTAACTTGAAAGGTTGCACTATCAGAGTGAGATTATACACATAGTTCAAGAAAATAGACCTTTAAATACGAACTTGAATTTTTGATATAACTTACTGTGAAAGATTTAAAAACGAATTGTGAAAGATTTTTTTCAAACTCATCCCCGAGAAGGGCCCGATCGCCATTCGCTTTGGCAATAAAAATGTGTGTAAGAGCCAAATTTCAAGAAAAACGGTTTACCAATGTTCTTAACAGTGAACAAAATATATTATTTTTATTCAACATTTCGAGTGCTATGAGCTGTAACTTCTTGGGGAAGCATTTTTTTATTATGTTTATAGAAACTTTTTATTTTATTTTTATCTGTAGAACTACCCACCGAAGTTAGAAACACTATTTTTTGACACCCTGTACACGCCTTAAACTTTTTTTTGAAATATTAATAAATCACATATATGAGAAGAATTTGCCCAAAATATTAAACCAAATCTCAAGTTTGATAATATTATCCGTAATACACACTTAGTATAACGTTATGAGACACCAAAAATTTTAAATTTAATAACAAGTATCGATACTATTCCATATTTGGTTATTTTTCTCTAAATGAATAAAAAATATCAGAAGATACGGGAAAAAAAGTACGGTACGCCAATGTTCCTGCTCTCCCTTCGAGATGCAGGAAAAGGGTTTTAAAACACCACCGCCACATATTTATAATCAATTATGGAAATGAGTCACTCAGGCAACGCCTCGCCTCGCCGGTGCCGTGTGTACACGTACGAAAATTTCATTAAGATAAACCCAAAAATGTTTGATTTTGCCGAGAGAGAGAGCGCGGCGAAATCGCCATAAAAGGGTTTATGTTTATCCCCCGCTTTCTGAATGCCTAATTCCGGCCCATCCCCCCATTTCCCCCCATCCCACGGCCTAAATATTTAAATTTTTATCGACGTGGGATGGTTTTTTGGTCCTCCGCAGGACTGCAAAAGCTGTCTTGTTAGGGAAACGATCCGGCCTTAATCTGGCTCACGTTATTTTTATTTCACTTTTCATCTTTCACTTAACTTCTTTCTCCTCTGTATAACTATTATTAATATTAGGCAAAGAAGGCAATGAAAAAGCGATCTAGCTAGAAAAGAAGCGAACATTCCACTAACTGGACCAGCACCGTTCTGCTTTCCAAGTCGAAACCAACTTAAAGAAGAACTCTGAACGACTCGATCCGTAACATGGAATGGAAATCCTCCAACGGTCTAAGACAATTTTTTAGAGATCGGGGAAGTTAGCAACTCATTGAAAGCAGGAATTATAAAATACGATCCTGCTTGGGCTGCTACAATCCTGATTTATCCTGCTTCAAATACCAACCCAACCACACCTACCAAGTTTTGAGCTATAGTTGCTTTTATTTTGGTTGCTGACCCAGTTGGCAACACATGAGAAGCAGGATCGCCAAAACTGGTTCCTGTTTGCGCTGCTATACCCCTGTTGCATCCTGCTCTAAATTTCATCCCAGCAACACTTGCTGTTTTTAAGGTACAGCAAGTTTAAGTCTGATTGGTGGTGGTTATTTATGGCTTGGAAGCTTATACATATTTTAGGCAAATAAAGCAAAAAAATAGCAGCCTAAGCTGAAACTTATCAAGTTAAAAAAAAATCATTCCTAGTCTTAATGTGCGACTGGTTACCAGGAATCGATTCGTTCTCTTGTAAAAACGACAAGAGTGGCTGGTATGGGGTTTGAAGCAGGATAAGGCAGGATTATAGCATCCAAACAGGAACTTGTTTCAGCCATTCTGCTGCCATTGTGTTGCTTTGTGTGACGTCACCAATCAGACTTAAACTTGCTGTATCTTAAAAACAGCAAGTGTTGCTGGGATGAAATTTAGAGCAGGATGCAACAGGTGTATAGCAGCGCAAGCAGAAACCAGTTTTGGCGATCGTGCTTTTCATGTGTTGCCAACTGGGAAGTCAGAAACCAAAATAAAAGTAAGGATAGCTCAAAATTGGTAGGTGTGGCTGGGTTGGGATTTGACGCAGGATAAAGCAGGATCGAAGCAGCCCAAGCAGGATCGTATTTTATAATTCCTGCTTTCAATGAGTTGCTAACTTCCCCGATATATTTTTTAGGACTTACGGAGGACCTAGGAAAATCAAAGATAGATTTAAGTAAGAACACTCTTAGGATTGTTTTTAACAGGACACCTCAGCGGCGAATGCAGATTCCGTGGAGAAAACGGGGAAACACCAGAACATCTCATCATTGAGTGCGCCGGGACGATAATAATAATGAGTGCGCCGAACTGATATCGAAGGTGGAGAATTAACTTCTGTAAAACCGTCTCAAATACTGGCTTTTGTCAAAGCCCTGAGACTGTTTGCTAAGTTATAACTTAAGAAAGAGGGACACAATAGATCTGTAAGATCGCGGTGATTAACTTCCCCCTCCGATGTACTGTACTATACTAAACATGCACAATAACCATGTTAGCATCATCAGCAGATGATTAAAACTGCAAGTTCTACCTCCCTGTATCTTAAAAGTTAAGGTTTGGGACATACATTCATATAAAGTTTTTTTCTTAGAATTTGTCAAAATTAGAGTGTCATTAAGGAACCCCCTCTATATAACACTAACCTAAAAAAATGATGCATAATTCAAAAATAAAAAAAATATAGATGGCGTTTTATTTAAACCAATCAAATTAACAGCGACTTCCGATTAAACAGGAAGCATCCGAAAAGTAAAAAATATTAAAAAAAAACAGCTATAGTTCATACCAATAAACTTTTAGTCACGTGATTAAGCTTGGCCGGCACAGCGTTGCCCACTTTTACATATTTTCTTTTAATCAAAACATCTTAGGAAACAAAAATAAATTAACTATAAATATATAAACAGTTATTATTTACATCAACAGCATCGCCTTCTTAACAGCACTTAAGAGAGATAAAGGACCATTTCTACCGCGTTCCCGTTCAAAATATTCTAATAAAGTTGCGATGAGTTTTTTACGGCTATTAAGCTCTCTTGTACACTTCGAACTAAAAGAAGTTCTAAAAAGAACAATGTTCGACTGCAAGGTCTGCTAGTAAACATTTTTAAGCTTAAAATATCACAACACACCAAGTATCACTCATTTTACAGCAGAGCTACCAAGGAGGAAATTTAAATTCGAGTTAGTCAGCACGGCGCCCAATATGTCCATGGTTGGCAACAATGAATTTAAAAATCGCGCTCTCGATTACGTAACTAAAAATTTAATTGATATCAAATATAGAAATGCATTTCTCGAAACATTCAAATCTGTATCTAAATTAGATTCTAAAATAGGTACTTTTAATAAAACTGTTGAAAAACCCTCTGTAATTTCAAGGAAACACACGAAAATTAAATAATACACATTAGAATACAAAAAATTAAAAACCGTTCATTGAATATGTTTAGTTTCTTCTAAAAAACCTTTATAAATTATAAATTGTGATTTTACTAAAATAATTCGGTTAATACTTCGACTTCAGCCTTAAATCCACGATCAATTATACAACGTTCTCTGTCTAGTTCGTTCTAATATATAGCTCTGTCCTTCTCCGCCTGCATGTACACTTGTCAGACCAAGAAATTACTTTGGTCACGCTCCGTTGGCTCTCAACAATGGGCCTGAACTTATGAAACACACATGAACAATCGAAATTATAGAAATTCTGCGGTGTGCCATTATTTAAAAGTTCGTATAGACAGCTTTGATTATTTTCAGCATATTTGTTCAATTCGTTTTTTTTTCCTTAGTCTATATTCTATTACCTAAAACTAATACAGGGTGTACCAAAATTCCGTGGACGTAGAACTAGTACGTATTTTTAGAATCAAAATAAGTTAATCGGACTCAATTAACCTCTAGTCAAAAGTGCCTCGTTTGTCCGTTAGAGGGCATCAATCAAAGAAGAAGCTGAACGTGAATTATTTTAAAATTTAGCTTATTGTCAAAGATCATTTTTGAAACGTAATATTCCACATTTTTATTACAGGGTGGTCCGAACTGTAATAAAAAAGTTCGTATAAATGCATGTCCTAAAATGTTTAGTTTTGGAGATACAGGGTGTAGAAGTTTCATTTGTATTTCGATTTTTCCAAAGAATCTCTGAAGTAACGTCAATATTTGGATGAAAATTGGTTTCTGGGAGTTTTTTGACATGAGGAATTTGATTTTGATGTGAAAATGGCTCCTATTTGTAGGGGGCGCCACCTACACGTGTTTTAACTGTTTTGACGAGTAATAACTTTTCGTCCGTACCCGTATAAAACTACTGAGTGAAAAAATACATACATCTCCGTGACTGTTTACGTAAATAATGTCTCTTGGTAAAAATCGCTACGAGCAACCGTTCTCAAGATAAGATATTTAGAATGGAAATAGTCAATACATGTTATTATTGACAAAAAATAAACACATTGAGTAGATAGTTATTTGATTTGGGAAATTTTAATTTTTTTAAATTAATCATAAACACAAAACAGTTTCTGTTGAACTTTTGGCACAAAAACATTTGAAATTTATGATTTCAGTCGAATAACTATTTAGTGTTAACATGTTAATTTATGTTATGACAGAATGACAGGTATTGATAAATTCATAAATTCGATTCCAAATATCTCAAGAACCATTACTTGTAGCGATTTTTACCAAGAGACTTTTTTTACGTAAAAAACGTCGTAAATGTATATTTAAAGTACGGACGAAAAGTTATTACTCTTCAAACCAGTTAAAAATATGTAAGTGGCGTCCTCTACAAGTAGGAGTCATACTCTACAAGTAGGGTCATAAATTGCTCATGTCAAAAAAATTCAAGACACCAATTTTCATCCAAATATTAACGTTAGGTACTTCAGAAATTATTTGTAAAAAATCAAAATAAAAATGATATTTCTACACCTTGTATCTCCGAAACTAAGCACTTTAGGATATACATACAACGTATACGAACTTTTTTACTTATTTTTATCTGCAGAATATGCTGCCGAAGTTTTTGGAATACAGTTCGGACCACACTGTATGTAAAGGGTTCTCAAACAAAAATGTATAAATATTACATAATAAAAAATATATTTAAATCTATGCTCATTCTCTTGATCTTATTATATCAAAATAATGTTAAAATTGTCATATGGAATATAGTAATATATAGTAATAATATTATATAAAGATTTAAACAATACACTTACCGGTTAATGTGAACCATTTACTATTAATGAGTATTAGTCAAACAATTTTGGTCAACTAATGAAAAAATCGATATTTTTTGCATCAAACTAAATTTGACATTTTTTGATAACCTCCAGTACGTTTAGCTTATTTTTTTTTCTAAAATTTTTAGGTATCAGTAGTGGCACTGATAACATACAGATATATTCGTTCGGTTATTAGTTATTGCGAAAAAAAATTAGGATTTTGTACACAATATCACAAATGTTAATAATTCTTATTATTTGATTTCATCTGTATCTTCATACAGGGCGAGTCTGAAGTAAGTGCAAAAGTTTTCAGAGCCCATGGAGCTCGATAAAAGAAATATATATTTTCTATTTGCCGTTCTTTCAAATAAGTCCAAAATAACCGCGTTATGTTACTTCGAAAATTTTCAAAAAATGATTTCTTGCTAAAATTTTGAGAACCAACCACTGGATCTTTTTTGGATTTTCTTTCTTGTAAATTTAATTTACTACCTATGTTGCCATAATATATCAAGAAGTTGTTTTTTAACTAAAAACTAAAAAAATTTCCAAAAAACTTTCAAACAAAAATTTTCGCGAAATAAACTCATAATCGAGTTTCTGGGGTCGAAATATACTACACTTAATAATATTAGCACTTATTTAACTACATCCTGTATAATTGAAAACATATATTAGAAGAAAAATTTAACATTCACTGTATTTTTTTTGAACTCAATGTATAGTATCTATCGTCAAAATGTCAATATTAATTGCAAAATTTTAATGAACTCTAAATAATTAATATTTTTGCGATATCTATAGATTAAAAGGTTATAAATTAATGAAGATATAATATTACGTATTTTTACATCAATAAAATTTATAAAAATAAATGATTAGGTGATTATTACGTGAGCTATACAGATTATGCTGTCTTCTGGAATAACAAGGAAGACATATTTTCAATATTTTGTAAATATTAAAACATTATAAAAGTAAATATGTATTACAGATTCTGACCTTTTTTACTACGGTGAATGCATTTTCTGTGGGGAAAATAAGACGAGAACCATTCGTACCATCAACTTTGATACAACTGATATTGGAGATGGAGAACTAACCTCTGTAAAACCGTCTCAGATACCGACTATTTTCAAAACCCTGAGACTTGATGATGAGTTATAAGTCAAGAAAGGAGGACCCAATAGATCTATAGAGCTAACTCCGTCTACACATAAAATGACAATTTTTTTACAAAAATGAGAATTCATTTTTAAAGTAGAGCAGTCAATATATTGAATTTGAATGATACTATTCATTCAAATGCAAGCAATACTCCGTTACTTAAAAAAATATTTGTTTATTACGGTTAGTAGTAATGCTGATGTTACCTCAGGCAGCATTTGTTAATTTAAAACTAGTTCGAATCAGGCAAAAACCTAACGTATAAAAAATACGATTTGAAATTCACAAAATGATAGGTTGACAACTTAAGAATGCTAGCATTTACCTGGAGTAGTGAATATTAGAGATATCCTCCTCATTTGAAAGTATCTCTCAAGGACTCAATAGCGTAAGACCGGTAAGGGAGCGTTCACTAAATAGAGAAAGACAGTCTGTCTGTCTCTCTCTCCCTCCTTGAGTGAACGCTCTTTTAGGCTATTGGGTCATTGAGAGATACTTTCAAATGAGGAAGATATTTTTAATATTCACTACTCCCACTAAGGATTAAAACATACTGGCATCACATATTTTTGGAAATAATTATTCAAAAACCAGAAAAAATTATAAACATTGAATTAAAATAAAATTTTTGGAAAAAGTCTGTTTTTTTTCGCCACTGTGTGTGGAAGAAAAGTGTGAAAGATAGTTTTTTTTATTTGTTGCCTCTGATAAATACAGGGTGTCCCAGAAATAAATGCAAGTATTTTAACTGGTAGTATAGTTCAACCCCAGAAACACGCCTATGAGGTTTTTTTCGCTAAAACAAATTTTTGAAAATTCGGAATTTTTTGAAAACTTTTTTGGATTTTTTTTAGTTTTTATTTAAAAAAAAATAATTTCTTGATAATATGGCAACATAGGTAGTAGATTAAATTTACAAGAAAGAAAATCCAGAAAAGATCCAGTGGTTCCCAAAATTATAGCAAAGAAATCAGAAATTCTCAAAGTAAAATAACTCCGTTATTTTGGACTTATTTGGAAAACGATAACGAGAAAATAATAATATGTTTCTTTTATCGATCGATATCTACCATGCCTTGAAATACTTGCACTTATTTCTGGGACACCCTGTATATACAGGGTGGTCCGAACTGTTATACCGGAAACTTCAGCAGCATATTCCCCAGATAAAAATAAGTAAACAAGTTCTTATAAATGTATGTCCTAAAATGCTTAGTTTCGGAGATACCTACAGGGTGTAGAAGTTTCATTTTTATTTCGATTTTTTCCAAATAATTCCTGAGGTAACATCAGCATTTGTAGAGGGCGCCACTTACATATTTTTAATTGGTCTCTTCAAACCAATTACAAATATAATAACTTTTCGTCCGTACCTGTATAAAACTACTAAGTAAAAAAATATACATTTACGACGTTTTTAACGTAAAAAAGATCTCTTAATAAAAATGGCTACGAGTAATAGTTCTCGAGATATTTGAAATCGAAATTATCAATACCTGTCATCATTGACATAAATTAAACATGTTGACTAAATAGTTAGTAGACGGAAATCATAAATTTGAAATGTTTTGTGCCAAATCATCACCAATCATCATTTTTTCGAAGAAAATTTTATGATTAATTTAAAAAAATAAAAATTTTCCAAATTTATCTTTTTAGTCCAACAACTATCTACTTAACATGCTTATTTTTTGTCAATAATGACATGTATTGACTATTCCCATTCTAAATAACTCGAGAAGGGTTGCTCGTAACAATTTTTACCAAGAGACATTTTTTATGTAAAAAATACGAAAATGTATATTTTTTAACTCAGCAGTTCTATACAGGTACGGACAAAAAGTTATTACCCTTCAAAAGAGTTAAATCACATCAAAATCAAATTTCTGATGTTAAAAAAACTGCCAGACACCAATTTTCATCCAAATATTTACTTTACTTCAGAAATTATTTGGAAACAATCGAAATAAAAATGAAACTTCTACACCCTGTATCTTCGAAACTAAGCATTTTAGGACATATATTTATAAGAAGTTTTTTACTTCTTTTTATCTGCAGAATATGTTCCCGAAGTTTCCGGAATACAGTTCGGACCACCCTGTATTACTTAGAGTTCTACTGTAAGATTCCTCTATTAAACTTGATATTTTCGTAAATCTTACTGGTACAAGTTTGGCAACCAGAGGTTCTCTTCAGGCAACATGATTGGAAATAATAAAATAAGTTATTTAACGGTCATTTTAAAAGCTAGGTGATGTTAAACTGTCTCCTCATTGAACACCTCAGTAGATTCAAGGTAAGAAGCAACGGCAAATGCAGATTCTGTGGGGAAAATGGGGAAACATCAGAACACCTCACCACTCTAAAACCGTTACCAGACACTGGCTTTTGTCAAAGTCCCGAGATTCCGCTCATTGAGATCGATTTTTTAAATAGTTTTTCCTTAGTTCTAGTACGTGTTGAATCAGTTTGTTTTTTTTGAGTAATTTGTCTCGACTTTCCCCTACGTCAAATCAAAATCAATTTATTAGAAGAAGAAAGAATTATGGTAGAGTAATTTATTTTTAGAACGTTACTCTTGTGTGGGGACGATGACAATCCAAAAAAACCATCAAAAACATACGAAAGCTCATAAAGCTCGAGTTTTACTCGCATTACTCATACGAAAGGAACATTCTACCTACCCACATATATCGACTATAATTAATAACCAAAAAATCACATTAATAATATGCCCTAAAGACAACTCAAGCCTTCAATAAAAACCCCGCCTGGCGTTACTTTAAAATAATGACATTTAACTGGGAATATACCGAAATATCCCTCGACCTAAATATACAACACATTTACGCCTCCCGAAAATATTCATATTATATTCCTCAAACCCTCATAAGGATCGAATTTCTGCAGAAGCAAGCCGTCGATATGATTTCGTTTTAAAGTTGTTTGAGGGTTAGGCATAAAATAATAAATGAACTTTATATATTCAAATTCGCTCTTCAATACCTGTGCGTATGTGTTGATTTCCTTCAAATAATTAACAGCACCGATAACTCCATTCGTTATTTAATAGTATCTATACAGGGTGATACCGAGATTTTTTTGATAAATATGATTAATATTTACACTGGATGAGGTATCGATTCAACCGAGAATTCAGTCGAATATTATAAAAGTTATCGAAGAGTTGAATACCGAGAACCACACCAACCAAAAGAAGTAAAAGTGGCCAATAAACTAAGCAGAAAAATAACTGTGACAACCGGAATCAGACAAGGAGATAACTTAAGCCCAACCCTGTTCAGCATTGTAATGGACGAAATCATAAATGAAGCAAGCTGGGATAGGATATCGACTGGGAGATAAAGGAACAAAAATAATATGCTCTGATGGCGATGCAGCACTCATATCTGAAGACGAAGATAACTTACAAAAGCTTCTACATAAGTTCCAACAAACGGCAAAACAAAATGCCTTACAATATCTAGAGAGCCTAGAAGATGCAAACTCAAAATCTATGATCAGATTGTAGAACAAGTGATTTCATCTAAATATCTAGGGGCAAATATAACAAGCACTAGGAGTCTCAAAGAGGAAATAAAACCCCAAACAACAAAGGCATCATTAATATCAGGATATTTAATGAAAATAGTTTGGCGGAATAAATATATGAGCGTCAGAAGTAAAGTTAGAATTTATAAGGCTTGCGTGAGACCGGTTGTGACATATGCGATAGAGACCAGAGCAGAGAACACAACAACAAAACGGCTCCTAAGAACAACAGAAATGCGAACACTTAGATCAATTACAGGATATACCTTATATGACCGGAAAGGAAGTGAGGATATAAGAGAAACATGTAAAGTACAGGATGTAGTAAGATGGGCAAGAAAGAGGAGAAGAGAATGGAGAGACCATGTGGACAGGATGGCAAACGACCGGTTAGCGAAAATTGCTAAGGAGAAATGACCCAACACGCCTGGACTGCCGGGACGACCACCTATAAGATGGTATGACGCTGCTCTTCATCATCCCAACTGTTCTTAGGGAACCATTGAAGAAAACACAGGACTTGGTCGAAGTACGAAGAAGAATAAGGTACTGAAATGACAAAGAAGAATTTTTAAGTAAGAATAATTTTTTTAGATTGTATGGGAGGGTGGAATTGAATCACCGCGACCTTATAGATCTACTGGGTCCTCTTTCTTGAGTTATAACTCATCAATTCTCAGGGCTGACGGTTTTACAGAGGTTAGTTCTCCATATCCGATATCAGTTGTATCAAAGTTTATGGTACGAATGGTTCTCGTCTTATTTTCCCCATAGAAAATGCATTCACCGTTGTTTCTTAGGTAATCTACTGAGGTATTCGTTGAGGAGGCAATGTCCTGTTAAAAACCTTGTGATAATCCGGAGATTGCTCTTACTTTGATTTTCTCAGTCGTAAGTCCAGAGAAATTTGCTCGAGTGTCTTAGGCTGTTGGAGGATTTCCTTTCCAGGTTTTTGAGTTCTGTTTTAAGTTGGTTTTTACTGGGGAGGCAGAACGGTCCCTGTCCAGTTAGTGGAGTGTTCGCTTCTGTTCTAGCTAGATCGTTTGCAAGTTCATTGCCTTCTATCCCTTGGTGGGCTGGAACCTAGAGTAGGAGGACTTTATTTCCTTTACCTAATTCGTTCAACTTCTTTAGACATTCTTAGACCGACTTCGAATTGATGATTACTGAGTTTATCGCTCTTAAGGCTTGACTGTTAGATAAGATGGTTATTTCTTGTTTTCGCTAGTTCCTATCTAAGTTAAGTTGTGACTGAACACTTAATACAAATAATGTTTTAAACACAGTCGTGATGAACAACTGTTTTAAACCATAAAAACACATGTTTTCTTTAAAAATAAGTAAAAATATTATATTTTCAACCCTCTGATTTGTAACGAATTTTTGCCCCCACACTTTCTGAACAAATTTTCCGTTCGAAACAAGCTAGCTAGACCGTATTCGGCACGAAATCTCCTTCGTTTCATTTTTTTTATTCACTTTTGAACGTTATAACAACTTATATTGAATATTGTTGTCAAAAGGCATTAAACGGATCTGAACGTGTATCGAGAAACAAAAGGAACGCCATAAAGGGGGCGCGCAACACGCAAATCAAAAATAATATAATAGGGAAAAGACGGCGAGCTGAAAAATTGGGACGTCGCCGTCGTATTTCCCTACAGAAATGGGACATTGGATTTTCTTAAACATCTGGCTAGAGATATTACAAATCCAATGTTGGAAAAAAGATTCCTCAACCAAGAAATACCACGAGAACTAAGGGCAAATACTGAAAGGCACTATGGTATGCAAAATAACCGGTGAAGAGGTGTAACTAGAAATGAAAAGTCTTTGCTCTAGGTGTTCTTATAGAATAAAAAGAAACCTACTGTGCTCAAGAAAAATATGTTTAAACTGCTGCGACGATAAAATGGTATTTTATAAGGACGATAATGCAATTTTATCGTCGTGTAAAAAACATAATTTTTTTCCATAGCGAGTTACGTTTTAAAAAATATTCAGAAATTATTATTTCAAGGAATTTATTACGAGTAGAAAAAATATTGTGCTGGGTTGGCGTTGGTTTCTATATAATTTGACAGATAAATAAAGCTGTCTCTTTAGTTGTCAGTTTTGAGTCAATATTTTCTAATTCTCTTTCGTGTCGATTGCTGATTGAATTGTAGCCAGAAATGGCTCAAAACGAAATAAGTAAGTTACCAACAGATATTCAGGCTGAGGCGACAAACGCCATATCCAAACTACTTCCATTTAAATCCCGAATAACTTATGAAAAGAAATACAAACATTTTCAAAAATGGAAGCAATTAAAAAACGTGCGAGAAGAAATAAAGTTTTTAACTTATGCTCGCTGTTAAAGTATCATTTAATCTACCCTTGCCATCACGTAATTTTTCAAAAAAAGTTTGATTGTCAATTCACATTATTGTTTCTACCAGTGTCTGGTCCCAGTTAGTGGAGTGTTGGCTCCTTTTCTAGCTAGATCGTTTGCTTAAAATTAATCTAAAAAACTGGTAAAATATCACAAAGATCAAATGAAAAATAAAAAAGTTATGAAACAACATGTTTTATTTGGTTCAATTTTACGCTGCTTGGAAGTTCATAGCTCGATGGAAGAGACTATTTTAAATATAACGCGATAGAGTGTAATCTAAAAAACACAAGTTTTTATTGGTAATTGATTGTATCAGGTACTGGAGGGGTCAATGGAACAAAATTATCTCGTGATTAACCGATATAAATTTGATCTATCGGAAAATAATTCTTTGTTACTAAAAGCGAATGTGACACGATATCAGACAGAGAAATTTATAAAAACAAGTTGGTTTTAATACCAACCTTCAACGGCAAACGTTGGTTGGTTAATAATTACTTTTTGTAAATCTTTGTAAAAATTGAATATTATACATATTTCCCCCCATATACCAGATAACTCATTAGAACCTAACTTGAATATCAGCCGATAGAATACCGAAGTAATTAAAAGAAATCAACTCGCATTCAGCCAGCTAGCAGACGTTAAAAAAGAAAAGATATGAGAAAAAAAAATAGAAAACCAAGACTTCTAAAAGCGCATAATATATGCATTCGTATAGACTTTTCAAGCATTCTTTTATTTAGGCTTCAGCAGGATTGCGAATATCGTTGCGAAAGCGTAAGGGAGATGAATTGAAAATGACGCAAAAAAATGGTTTTCAAAATCGATATTCATATACTTACAAGAAAGCATTAATTAAAAAGTGATGTATTAGGTTCTAATTATTTATTTTCTTATTTTTGTCAGATAACAATAATTGTAATAATTGGTTTTAGAATATGTAGGAAACAATAATATTAACTTTACACCGCTTAACATTGAAGGGATGTGAAATCAGAAAACATTAACATTAAAAAATATGTATGTATACATAAATAATATATTGGGACAACTAATACACAGTTCGGGATCTCTACTACCAGAAATCAACAGAAGAATTAAGTTAGCATGGGGTACTTACGGAAGAAACTCAATCATATACAAATCCAGAATGCCACTTTATCTTAAGAAGAAAACATTATGAAGAAACTAAGCATGGCGAAACCTGGACACTGAAAACGGACATTATAAGGAAACTGCAGGTCGCACAACGCTCAATGGAATGAAATAGGCTGGGAATAACTAAAAAAGTCCGTAAAAATAGACTGGATACAACAAAAGACCCAGATAATAGATGTCATACACAGAGTCAAATCCCTCGAGTGGCAATGAGCGGGACACCTGGCCATAAGGACGGCCAACAGATAAACCACAAAAATTGCAGCATATACGAGGAATTAAGAGGCCTAGAGGAAGACTAAACCTGAAATGGGACCATGATATTAAAACATTAGCAGGGATAATTGGGTTCGCAGAGCCAACAATGGACAAGAATGGGCCCAACTACAAAGAGAGAGCAGGTATCTAAATATGCATGTGAGGGAGGCTACACCATAATTTGGAAATGGTTGAATAAGCTATGATGATACATAAATAAATGTATGATGCCAATACCATAAAGACCTCTTGTTTAATTTTCAAACTTCCTTCTTCAATTTTCAAATATCATTGCTATGGGAACTGGGAACCGCGTAAAATGAGTCACTTGTGTCGAAAATGCAACCGCATATAAACAAAACCGCTTAAAACGAGGAACTCCTATAAATTGCAGTTGGTAAAAAAATAATAAATTAATTTATTTAAATTAAATTTCGTGAGAGTTATAAATAAAAAAGCACAATGGCGATAAAAATACCAACACGACGAAAACAAAACCTCTCTTAAAAGAGGGAACTGTGTATACACACAACATAATCGAGAAAATCGAGTAAATAAATTGTTAATGAGTGCTTCTACCAGCACATTTCGTAATTAGCCAATTAATAGCTGATGAGAAAGCAAACAGCTGGCGATATAAAGAAGTGTTAAAAGAGAAATAAATATTGATATAATCTGGGAAAACGGATCGATGCGGCGTTGCCAACGCAAGCCTTCTTAAGCTCCTTAAAGTTTGTTATTTTGTTATAATACGATTTTTCAACGGCAAACATTGATTAATAGGTGTTATTAGTAAATCTTTCTAAAAATATACCACCGTATACTCAGAGACGGCTGCGGAATGACGATCATGATCATTTTGGCGAGGTCAATCTCTAGATGTCGTTTACTAAAAATAGGCATAAAACTTGTCAGAAATTAACAATAAGTAATTATAGAAAAATTAAAAAGGATAGACCCCCCCCCGTTTCCGGACACAGAAATCTATTTCCAAAAAAAAAATATTTTTTCTCGAATTTTAAACTACACCATTTAAAAAAAATTGGCGCCGGGAGGCACGTATAGCCGCCCATACTAAAATATGTTAATAAAAAGTTGGTAGGCAGTTCTTTTAGTTTCAAAGTAAAGGAATTTTTCCAATTTTTTTTATCTCAAAAACTGGGACTTTGACTGATTTTGATGTTTATAAATTTTGTTGCAAATATTATTCCTAATCTTAAATTGAAAACCGCGTTTCGCTAGCTACTGTAATTTTGAAGTTACGATTTTTTAAAAATTTGTACCCCCTCCCATGCCCCCTTACCAACCCCCCACTCCCACGTAAAACTAATGGCCAGATTCTCGGGTGCCACAGTATTTTTGTGCCAAATTTGGTTAAAATCGGTTTAGCAGTTTTTGAGTTATCGTGTTACAGACAGACGGACAGTCGAACAGTCGGACAGACAGACAGACACCATGAATATATTTTGTATTTAGGTCATTTATGACCCAAATAACTCATTTTGAGTGAAATTAAAAAAACTTTTTTTTTGCCGATCTTAATAGCCTACCATACCTGTTGATATGGTCGGTTAATAACTACTAGAGCTTGACCTCGCTAAAATTATCATCGGTTGTCATTTGCCAGCCGTCTTTGACGGCGTTTTTTTTTCATCGCCATGGTATTTAAACAATAATAAACACATCAATTTTAATGCATTTTAGAAACTTAAACTAACCGTTCGTTCTTTTATTAACTGCGCTTTTAGAGATTAAAAGATTTTTCGAAATAAAGCTTCTTTTTCCCCGTAAAATATAGTGTTTTCTATTTCCCGTGTATATCTTTTACACAAGACGAATGTACTACAAGACGCCATTAAAGCCAATATAGCGTCCTAAGTTTTTTTCTAAATTCATCTACGTTTATTTTCGAACCGTACCACACCAAAACGCATATTCCGCTTTAAAAATACATTTAAGTCACAGTAAACATTTGTCAATAATCAGCCGTTGGAAATTTAGTGGCATTACAGGTAATAAAAAGCCACCGGCGTGTCATCGGCAGCCTGGAATCAAAAGAGCGCAACATGGGAAAACGCATGTTCGAAAAAAGATTTTTACGACTTTATTTAAAAATAACAAGTTTTTGAGCGGGGGAGAAGCGTCAGCGATGCGAGAAGTGTGAAAGACAGTGGTGGCGGATGGTTAAAAATATTGTGGAAATGTACAACTTTAGAAGAATCCATTTTTTTTCACTAGTCCGAAAAAGTAGCAAAATAAGCATTCCGCATTTAACGTTTTATGTAAAACTGGCTAGGTATTTTTACACAAATGAAGAAGGAAATTAAAGATAAAGGATTATACTATATCCGTATTGTAGCACATTTTTAGACAACTTCTTTATTTTTAAGATTTTGATGATCAAACATCAACAAAATATTCCTTACGTTTGGACTAAATTTTCTCGAAAATAAAGACGTAATTTAAAATTCCGTTACAATAGGGAAATAGATTGAAGTTTTGTGATTACGTGTGATTACGGAAGGAGTCTTCCAGGTTCTTGACTTCCGCTTTAAGTTGGTTTCCACGCCAGAACGTTTCTGGCCCAGTTAAGGTGCGTCCAGACGTGACGAGACGAGAGCGAGACGAGTGCGAAACATTCCAAATTCGCTAAGAGTGGACGGGTTTCGTGAAAGCCTCGTTTCGAAACAAATGAAGGGCTAGAAAGGGAAAAAACCGACAATGAATAAAATACGACGAACCAAATACCATGTTAAAGATACAAACATTTATTACTGTATGTGTTATTATTTGGCCATCCATTGTTATGTTCAATTACAATTTAATATGTTTGTGTTTGGGTTCCTCTCACTATGATCCAACTCTGAACATTGTCTCGTGGCAGACTTGCCTTAAAAAATGGATAGAAGATGTCTCGCTCTCGTCTTGCTCTTGTCTCGCTCTTGCCTCGCTCTCATCTCGTCAAATCTGGACGCACCCTAGTGTAGTGTTTTCTCCTTTTCTAGTTAGATCGTTTGCTTTTTCATTGCATTCTATCCCTTGGTGGGCTAGCACCCAGAGTAGGAATACTATATTTTCTTTGCCTAATTTGATGTGCGTTCTTATTGACGTACCGGCACTGGCAACGGAGTGTCAACGAAGTGTAGCGCGACAATTTATATCAATTTCGAAAGTGTCGTTTTAACGGAAAAATTCGACAAATTTATCGAGTGAGTCGACTCGTAAATATTTCTGAAAAATCTATAAAACCGCGTTTGTTCGGCCGAATTAGATTGTTAACAGATGAAATTCGGAAAAACATATGTCTATTGGTTATTTTTGTTAGATTGTTCATCTGCGATTATTCTTGCAATGGCCCAGTTTCATCACAAAGTCCTATACAGGGTGTTTCTTAATGACTTGCTAATATTTAAGGAGGTGGTTCTTGGACCAATTCTAAGAAAAAAAACTTCATATGGATATATATCCTAAACATCTTAACTTTTCAGATACAGGGTGGTAATTTTTTCTATTTTTTTTTAATTTTATATATCTCCGATGTTATATTTGATACACGCCTTCCATGCATCAAAATGCTTATTTTGATGTACAAAAAAAAGTTTTATTTCTTCATTTCCTTCCAGACTATGAAGAAATGATTTCGATTTTCTGAAGTAAACTGACTTATTTTTTTAAGCAAAAACTATGCGTAGGACTAAAAAATCAGGAGAAAAAAATGTTTAGAAACGAATGGAGATTTTGAAAATAATTTTTAATATTCAATGTAAAACCCGTATGGACGACACTGGTTGAAATAAATAAAATTCTTTGTACACCAAAAAAAGTATTTTGATCCATAGAAGACGTGGATTAAGTTTCGTAAAGAAATCTATAATAAAATCAGAAATATTATGAAAAAAGGTTTTTATTTTAGAAAATTTTACCAGATATTGACTTCGCTAAAATTAGTATCGATTGTCAATCCCCAACAGTCTTCGACGCCGTTTTTTTATCATACGGTATTACAGATTACCTTTTAGGTGGCCGTTTAGAGATGGAGATGGTTATATACATACTCTATATTCCTGTTTTGAAATCTACCTCTACCATTTAATCTAACCCCCAGCCGATATGGTACATATATTAGCTGATCTTTCTATCTGACAAGCACTCTCCAACGGGACGTATCTGGCCTTTGACATATTTAAGGTACGACGAAATCTGCCTAAAGCGCTATCTAGCGACAGTCATGCATCATCTGCATCATGCATATATGCATTAAACTGCCGCGTATCCCGAATAAGAATGTACAGTACACTACAGCGATATAGTAATCAGCTGAAGAGATACAGAGATGATTTATTTGGAGAAAAGTTGCTTCTTGTTGAAGTCTATAACTTTTAGGTAAGAACAATCAATTTTAGGTAAGAATAATCGAAGAATGTTATTACCTAAAATCAAGTTCTCGGTCGTAAGTCCTAAGAAATTTCTTCGAGCGTCTTAGACTGTTGGAGGAGTCTTCCAGGTTCTTGAATTCCACTTTAAGTTGGTTTCCACTTGGGAAGAAGAAGGATTCTGGTTCAGCTAGTGGAGTGTTCGCTCCTTTTCTAGACAGATCGTTCATTGCCTTCTATCCCTTGGTTAGCTGGCTCCCAGAGTAGGAGAACTTTATTTTCTTTGCCTAATTTATTCAACTTCTTTAGGCATTCTTTGACCAACTTCAAATTGATCGCGCTTATAAATGGATAGGCAGCAGACTTTGTTTTCTTTACTTAGATTGTTATTTTATTTCTTTTTTCAAAACTTATACGAGTAGTGTGGTATTGGATTTTTTCTATCCCAGAATGACTAACAATATCTTTTCGCAATTTTTTCCTCTCATCCGAAATTTTATCACGAAAAGCCGCCAAAAGAAACGATTTTGTCGAAATTTTCGTCGCAATTTTTCCTCTTAAGATCCCCCAAAGAAAAGTGATTTTCCCCAGATTTTCTCGATGTATAACGTCGAACAACCAATATAATGCCGCACAATCTCCTGCAATACCTCTTTAAAAGGATTACATCTCTATAATCGGTTTATTGAAAGTTGCGACAGCCTTTAATGCCTTTATAAAACGTCTTTATATTGGTTCTCGTCTCGCGTTGCTTTTTAATCTCAGTTTTTCACAGAAAAAAAATAAATCCTTGAGTTGTTTACTGTTTTCTATATTAAAAAATGTACCAGGTGACAACGAAATTTTATTACTTTTTATCTTATTAATTTTAGACTTCGGTACGAAATCCATCTCCCCTATACTTTATTTTAAATGAAAGTCCACATTTTTCTTAGACGATGGACGTTTAGATGCAGTATGTAATATTTTATTTGTAGTGCAGGAGTTAGGAGTATCGTATATTGCTCAAAAATAGAGCCTACTAAACGACTCTTGCTGAAGAAATGCAGGATTGGACTGCACTGACAAGGAAGAAAGGATACCTAGAACAAAAGAGGCGCATACCTATTTACCAAGAACAAATATAAAAAATTGGCACCATATTTTTTTTATATCAAAAACTGCGGCTTTGACTGATTTTGATGTTATTACAAATGTTGTTGTAAATATTATTCCTAATTTTAAATTGAAAACCGCGTTTCGCTAGCTACTGTAATTTTGGAGTTAGATTTTTTTAAATTTTTAACCCCCTCCCATACCCCATTACCAACCCCCGACCCCCCCCAAAGACTAATGGCCAGATTCTCGGGTGCCACAGCATCTTTGTGCCAAATTTGGTTAAAATCGGTTTAGCGGTTTTTGAGTTATCGTGTTACAGACGGACAGACAGACAGACACCATGAGAGAAAAAATTTTGTATTTCGGTCATTTTTGACCCAAAAAACTCATTTTGAGTGAAATTAATAAACTTTCTTTTTTGCGATCTTAATAGCGTAGGTATGGTCGGCTAAAAATCAAACCACGTACAAAAATCAAAAACAATAAAAGTATGAAACAACAACATTATTAAAATATTCCTCCAGTAATCCAGATACTTCATTAATACGGCGCGGCGGTGGCTATTCCGATATGTGTCAGAATTATCGAAATTCTACTGTAGTAGGTACTATGGTTTAAATTAAAAAAAAAAATCAAAAAGACCTAAATACCTAATAAAACTTAAATCGTTGATGAGTTAAAAATGTTACACACAAATGTGGTTTGTTAAATTATAGAAAAAGACAGCAGTTGAAAAAAATCTTAAACCTTAATTGGCACTAATTCTCAGGTTAGTCAAAGGTTTCGTACATAGGGGCGCCGAACTTGGCAAAAAGGAGACCCTTCATGCGATGCCCTTATAGGTAAGGGCATCGCGTCTATGTGCCTGTTTACCACTTTCGAGCGGAATTGTTCTGTGTTTAAATGGGATAAAAGGCGCAGAGCATAGGGGCGGAAAGACCAACTGTGAGGAAACACAGGTTCTTCAAATACTACCGGACCATACGACGTAATGAGCGATACAAGTGTATTTTAGAGACGTTAGTAATACAATACCGTATGATCGAAAAAAACGGCGTCAAGTTAGCCTAGAATTATAAAGAAAGCTCTGACGCTATTTTTTTTTCAATAACAAGATCAGCATGATTTTCCCTACTATCTATACTAATATATAAAATCCTTAAGTGACTGACTCACTGATTAATCACGTTCCTGCTCATACCACTCAACGGAAGAAGCTCAATTTTGGCATACAGATTGATTCTAGAGTATAGAGGTTCGATGAGGAGGGATTTTTTGAAATTTCAATGAAACCACCCCTCAAATATTACAATATTTTTTATTTAAAAAACAGTCAAGTTTCCGAAAAAACGCTTAAACATGTATATTTTATTTTATTTTTTTACATATTTTAAGATTTTTAAAAAATGTATACAGGGTGTTCCGAAAAATCTGGTCATTGATTAATCACGATCCTGCTTAAAGCGCTTGACGTAAAAAGATGATTTTTGGAAAACGGATTGACTTTAGGGTGTAGAGGTTAAATAAGAAGGGATTTTTCGAAACTTGAATTCTAAAGGGGTGATTCTAAAGGCGTATATTTTATTTTGTTGTTTTACATATTTTAAGATTTTTTAAAAATTTATACAGGGTGTTTCAAAAAATATGACTATTGAGTAATCACGATTCTGCTTAAAAACTGCTTGACGTTTAAAGCTGATTTTTGGCAAACGGATTGACTGTGGGGTTTAGAAGTTCGATAAGGAGGGGTTTCCTCAAATTCCAAGAGGGTGAACACGCCCCTCAAATATTACAATATTTGTTATTTAAAAAACGGTTAGTCTTTCGGGAAAACGCTTGGACACGCATAATTTATTTTGTTTTTTTACATATTTTGAAATTTTTTAAAAAATCATACAGGGTGTTCCAATAAGTTGGGTAATTGATTAACCAGGATTCTGCTTAAACTGCTTGACGTAAAAAGTTTATTTTTGGCAAACGGATTTTTCGAAAGTCAAATTCCAACGACATGAAATTACCTCTCAGATATTACCAAGTTATATAATAATATCGCCATATTGTTTTTTCTCATGCTGACATAAATGTGAGAAAATTTTATCCAGTTTGTATGTTAATGGAAATTCTTGCTTTGCTTTACCATAACCATTACAAATGATTAATTTGACGCTAACGAATAGTTAATACTATTGCTAATGAAAAAGCAAATGACCTAGCTGAAAAAGGAGCGAAGACTCCACTAACTGGATTAGAACCGTTCTGCTTCCCAAGTGAAAACCAACTTAAAGTAGAACTAAAGAACCTGGAATACTCCATCCCAGTCCTTCTAAGACAGTCGAAGAAATTTCATAGAACTTACGACAGAGATTTTGCTTGATTTAAAAAAAAATAAACCTTGTCGGAAAACCTGTACGTGTGGGGCTACCTTTAAGGAAAATAGTCGGCGCAGTGCGTCTAGGGTCGAGCGAGAAGCGCGAGGCATTCGAATAAATAAGCGTCCGCGTACGCGTTAACCGTCGCATCGGGCCCGCCACACAGCCCTTTTACTTTATAATTTACGAGCCAACGAAAGTATTTAGCCTATCCGCTTTGAACGGTGCGCTCGCTCGCCCTATCATCGCGCAGATCTCTCCTACTAAATTACTCGAAATATAGTGGAAGTTTATAATATTATCGCATGCAAGACCAAATAAAACCGCACAGCCGAAGAAAATAAATAAAACTAAGCGTTGGCTTCGGTTGGAGTGTGTCGGGAATCGTTGTGTTTATCGACGCCATATCTATTCGACGTCACTGTGATTCGGTGATGGTCGTTTTTATTAGATAATTCAATCTGTTTTAGAGTTGGAATAAAAATATTAAGAAAAAATGAAGATCGATGAGGGACTAAAATGATCATAGACTCATATACAGGGTGGCGCACCTCAGTCGCCTCGGTTGATTATACGAAAACGGAAAGATGTAGAAACAAAATATTTTATGTATATGTGTATATGTGGGAAGGCAATGTGCATAATTTAAATTTATTTTCAAATGTACAAGGTGTGTCAGAACTAAGATCCATACCAAAGTTATATTTTTTCTAATGGAACACCCGGTATTTTATTTCATTTTTGGATTCTTGGACATAAAATAAGGCATTTATTATGAGGGTTTAATAGGTTTAAAAGCTTTGGTTTTTGAGATATTTAAAGATATTTAAATATGCATGCTATAATAAAAAAGTTTGTCAACACATTGTACATTACTTTTCAGAATTAATTCTTGTGCTGACTTTCAAGCTTTACTAAAAACCGCACATTACTAAAAAATTACATTGCTCCCTTAAATGTATACAGGGGTATAAAGAATTGCTGGTCTATTTTAATAAAAAGCGATTTTTCAAATTGTAATCAAGATGGCTGTATAGTGTCGCCATGGCAATTTTCTAGTGACATTTGGTAGCTATTTTCAAAATCGACATTAGTTTATGGACTTTATTTAAATTTATAACAGGTTATTGTTATTTAATTTACCTATAATAAAAGGTTAATAAGTAAGTATTTATTATTTCACCAGAAATGACTATAACTTTTGATTTTTAAATGGCACCCTCCCTATTTTATTACTTTATTCGATAGAAAATGACACTCTGAATAGAATGACATATCATATGCGATTCATAACGACAATTTGACTCGAAATACCAAGTGTGTGGTTCCAAATTATTGTTAAAAAAATGCTGTTTCCAAATATGCTAATGAGCCACCCTCGTTCCGTTTGAAAAAATTGAGATATTATCTTTATGATTAAAAATAGGATTTGGGCATCTTTTAACCGGCCAGGACAAGACACTAAACACATTAGACGATCAAAACTATTTTTCCAATGCGCCTTAATTAAAAATTAGTGTTTTTAACACAGTCATGGCACTCTAGATTGAAATTTAAAATACGATTTTGTTTTTGAGCGAAAATGTCAAAAGTTGACATATGATATGTCATTATATTCAGAGTCTCATTTTCTATCGAGTAAAGTAAAGAAATACCGAGGGTTCCATTTAAAAATCAAAAGTCATTTCTGGTAAAACAAGAAGTGGCCGAAAAGAACTGAATATGTACTTCAATCAATCCTAATTTATGTCATATACAAACATATCAAATTTCGTTTTTTCTATCTGAAAAAATAAAAAAAGTTATTGGGGGTGAGCCACTTCCGAGACGCACCCGGTATACTCAAATAATCCAGACTCTACTATACTGGCTTTTATTATGGTATCACCAATTGGCATTACATAGTATTTGTTGCACTGTAAGCAGCACGATTATGCGCGTAAAAGACCGATAAGCTTTGTAACTTTGTAACAATTTTATCAAAAGCTTTTCAGCTATAATAATTCCTAATCAATTAACCGAAGAGCCATTGAACGTCAAGCGAGCTAATCATCGGTTGATATCGAATTTCTGTATAGGAAACGGAAACTACAAATCGGCGATTGATAGTCTTATCGGCACAATGTTTGATATTATTTTCAGTTGACATTTATTGGTCTGTATTAGCAAAACTTTGTACATACAATGTACAGAAATATACAGGGTGAGGCATCGCTGCTGGAAGAATTAACTCTAGCGGGAATACACTGCATAGGGTACGCAGATGACATAGTCATCATTGCAGGGGGGAAACATGAAGGCACCCTGTGTGCTATTATCCAAAGAGGACTCCGCATCGCTGAGAGATGGTGCAGGACTGTCGGGCTGAGTATTAACTCAGATAAAACCGCAGTAGTGCCATTCACCAGAAAGCGAAGTTTGAAAAACTTGAAAAGAATCCATCTAGATGGAAAGGAAATACTGCCATCACAGGAAGTGAAATATCTGGGAATAACCCTGGATAATGGCAACTTCTCTGGAACAGGCATATTAAGAACATTACCAGCAAAGCCACAAAGGCTCTCATGATATGCAGAAGACTGGCGGGAAATAGGTGGGGCTGCGCCCCTAACATTTTGCGCTGGATGTATAGCATGATAGTAAGACCCATGATTACTTATGGAGCAGTTGCTTGGTATACAAAACTAGAGCAACGTACAGCAAGGCAAAACCTGTGCAAAGTACAGAAACTGGCATGTATCTGCATCACAGGTGCCATGAGAACATGTCCAACAGCAGCAATGGAGGTCATTCTAGACCTAACACCACTGCACATTGTCGTCGGTAGTTATGCCAATGCGACAATGATTAGAATGGTTACTGACGGAAACAGTACTGGGAGAATATTCAGGTCAGGGGCTTGGAACACCCTCAAAAAGAAAATTCCACTTCTCCAACTCCCAGTGGATGACATACCAATAATTTACAACTTTGAGAAACACCTCACTGTAGTATTGAGTAATAAAAAGGATTGGAAGAAAGAAACGCTTACTCAGCATATAAAAGACCATACCATTACGTGGTATACTGATGCCTCCAAAACCAAAGCAGGGACAGGGATAGGAGTATTTGGGCCGAAAACTGAATACTCCGAACCAATGGGCACCTACCCCAGTATCCTTCAGGCTGAAATTTGCGCTATCGAAAGATGCGTACAATTTATCTTAGATAGGAACTATCGAAAACAGGAAATTGCCATCCTATCCGATAGTCAAGCAGCACTTAACGCGATCAACTCAGTAACCATCAATTCGATGTTGGTCAAAGAATGCCTAGAGAAGCTCAACAAATTAGGTAAAGAAAATAAAGTCCTCTTACTCTGGGTGCCTGCTCACCAAGGGATAGAAGGCAATGAAAAAGCAAATGATCTAGCTAGAAAAGGAGCGAACACTCCACTAACTGGACCAGAACCGTTCTGTTTTCCAAACGGGAACCAACTGAAAGCGGAACTGAAGAATCTGGAAGACTCCATCCGTAACTTGGAATGGGTGTCCTCCAACGGTCTAAGACACTTGAAAAAGTTCCTTAGAACTTATGACCGAGAAAAATAAAAGGGTTTCCTTGATTTAAGTAAAAACAATCTTCGGATTGTCACGGGGTTTCTAACAGGTCTCCTCAACGAACACCTCAGTAGGCTGAAACTGAGAAACAACGGCGAATGCAGATTTTGTGGGGAAAATGGGGAAGCACCAGAACACCTTATCACTGAGTGCGCCGAGACGACGACCATTCGTGCCATGAACCTTGGTACGTCTCTGTGGAGGTACGTGCCATGAACCTTGGTGCCTCTGTGGAGCCGTCTCAGATACTGGCTTTTCTTAAAGCCCTGAGACTGTATGATGAGTTATAACTCGTTATAACTCAAGAAAGGGGAACACACAGTAGATCTATAAGGTCGCAGTGATTAACTCCCCTCCTAAACATTCTACATTCTACATCGCTGTTGGAAACATGGGAAATCCCATGCGTGCAAATTTTGAACTGTCGACATATTGGCTCCCCTATTAATTTTACAACTAAGTCGTAAATAGTTTTTTAAATACACATGCTAAAAAACTTCAGAAATTTTACTTAAATTTAAGTAAAATTTTAGTCTACAAAAATGCATTTTTGTTACGCTACTGAACCGATCAAAAGCTCGTTTTGTATTCTAAAGCTACATATACCGTGTAGCACGCCTGGTATCTGAAGCAATACCAGATGTACTAAATTACTGTATTCCCCAAGTATAGGTAAATTTCGGTGAAAATCAAATTTACATTAATGAGGTGATGTTTGAGCTATTATACAGGATGTCCCAGAAATAAGCCATATCCGAAAATGCCAAAAGTTGACATATGATATATCATTCTATTCAGAGTGTCGTTTTCTATCGAATAAAGTAAAAACATACTGAGGGTTTCATTTAAAAATCAAAAGTTGTAAGTAGTCATTTCCGGTGAAACAGGAAGATATCAAAAACAATTGAATGCGTCAATTAATTCTAATTTATGTCATATACTAACAAACCAAATCTCGTTTCTTTTATCTGGAAAAATAAAAAAGTTATAGGAGGTGAGCCACTTTTGAGACGCGCCCGGTATCTTCCCTAACTCGTTGGACATACTTTCACAAGTAATAGAAATAAATGATAGAGAAAAGGCTTAGCTTGTTTTAATTTACTCCCCGTGATTATGAACGTCACGTGTGTGCCCAACCCTTATTTGCTCGAGTTAAAAGCCATGTCATGGCAAAATTAGTAAACTAAATGTTTGATGATATTAGAAAATGTGTTTCTCCATCAGGTTAGAGGCAATCATTATAAGGTTATTAACACAATAAAGGTACATTCACACACGTCCGTCACGTTTGGGTTACGTTGCCGTATCGTCTCACCCATTCGGTGTCTGTGACGGTTACTCATAAGTAGGGTTTCCAAACTGTGTATGTTCATCGCCGAAATCCCGATATTAAATCCTGGGATCCCGAAAATCTCGAAAATCTACTTTAGACACTTTTGTCTTTCAAAGATCATATTTTATATTTATACTAAGCAGAACGTCAATATCTAAAAATTATATTTCCGTGTTTGCTAAATTTTATTTTGAATTTGAGTGACAAGAATTGCATTTTTTTTACTTACTAAATTATGAGTGTTACTTTGTTTTGTTTATTTTAATAAAACTCTTTTCTCATTTTCTTTTTGACATATGTAGCTGTATTTTTATTAAGTATTTTTATTAAGTATATACATTTTCAATTAAGCTTTATTCTCTCATCAGAAGGTGGACACTTATTACAATTATATTTTATTAATTTTAATTGTGAATGAAGCTTTATTTTAATTTTATTTACTATTAAATATTTTCCAACGTAAGAAAATATACTTCGTGATAATTCATTGTGTTCTAACGCCGTTGTCGAATAGTTTTATCATCCCTTACCTCCTTATCTTTGGTAGCCATCTCGGATTCGAAACTTTGCCTGTCCATGTTGGACGTGTCTTTGTTCTCGCAGTTGCTTGTCCCATTGTTGCTGGACAGTTGTTCTTTTAAAGTTGTTACTTCCTTCTCGGCTAGCGTCGCCCTCTGAAACAACGAAACATTGTGATAATGCATTACAGGGATACGTATATGCAATGTTGCTGTATATAATATCTATATATAAGGCCTAAATATTATTTTAGCCTTATATATAGATATATAGAGGCGACAAATGTCATATTTATCCAAACTACTTCTATTTAAATGCCGAATAACTTATGAAAAGCAATACAACATTTTCAAAAATGGAAGCAATTAAAAAACGTGCGAGAAGAAAGATCAAGTGAAAACATACTTTCAGCATATTTTTCTGAAAAATTAAAGAAAATGCAGCCGTCCAGTTTGTGGTCGTACTATTCAATATTAAAAAGTACAATACTGGTCAATGAAAACATTGATATTTCAAGGTAAGGATAAGCTATACCGTTTAAATTTCCGTAAGTAGTATAGTAACATCTAAACTTTGTAGATATAGCAAGCTCATAGCTTTCTTGAAGCAGTCATGCAGCGGTTACAAACCGAAAAATTCAAAAAATTTAAA
Source organism: Sitophilus oryzae (assembly GCF_002938485.1). NCBI lineage: Eukaryota > Metazoa > Arthropoda > Insecta > Coleoptera > Curculionidae > Sitophilus > Sitophilus oryzae. The sequence continues at coordinate 536,625 of NW_022145834.1, forward strand.
CACAGAAGATGTCGTGAAATTTCTTTGCACTGCTTTTTTTGCATTTAATCTACTCTTGCGGTTAAAGTAATATTTTATCTACTATTTTTGATAGATATAAGGAAATTTTAACAGTTGCTATGGAAAAGTAGTTATTTTTTATACAAGACGATAAAATGGTATTTTATGAAGGGGGGGGGGGATTCGGGAGACGATAATGCAATTTTATCGTCGTGTATAAAACAATATTTCTTTCCATAGCGAGTTACGTTTTAAAAAATATTCAGAAACTATTATTTCAAGGAATTTATTACGAGTGGAAAAAATATTGTACTGGGTTGGCGTTGGTTTCTATGTAATTTGACAAAAAAATAAAGCTGTCTTTTTAGTTGTCAGTTTTGAGCATTGCCTGGAAACTTATATCGTGCTTATATGGTGAAATTTTGATAAAATAATTTAGTACTCACTAAAAACACAGTATGTCTCTAGTAGTAGGAAAAATATTTTTTAGAGGTTACTAGTTTATTTGGTTGCCAGTTTATTTTATATGCATATACAGGGTGTTTCCTAATTAATCTAAAAAATAAAAAATCGTTAGAAAATGGCTTAAGGCGGGTTCTTAATAAGTATATTTATTTTTTTCTCGGCAACCGTTTGATGAACAAGAAAAACTCAAAAGATCAATTTTGTTGAAAAGGGATGGCCAGTCAAGAAAAAAATATATTTTCTTTAAAAAAGCAGTAGTGTACCATTTAATTTAAGCAAAATATCGATTTTTTTCATTTTTAACACCCTGTAGATCAGAAAGGAAGTATTTTAGACTCAATGGTTATATAAAAATTGTTTTAAGAACACATGAGGAATCACACCACAATTATTTTAGACTAATTAGAAAACACCCTGTATATTGTCAACTTGACAATAATTATTGATAAATCAAAAAATATCTTTTCTGTGAAAAAAGCCCGATTTTCGCAGGAAAAATTTTGATTTTATTGAATTTAGGCCTGCGTCTGCAAATACCCCCCGGTATGTTCTTTAATATTCTATCTATCTAAATTTTAAATATCATAGTCAGAAATAGTTTTATTATTTATTAACTGTAAAAATGGTATACTTATAAGTTTTATAAAATATTGTAATTTACTTTCTACCTTGTAGTCAAAATTTATATTTAATAAACTGTAAAATATATATATTCTTATGTTTTATTAAAGTTACTCTGATATGCTAATATATCAGTGTAACTTTAAAACTAAATCCTTTGAAATCAAATATAAACATAAAAAATATTTACAGCAGAAAAGGCGAAGGCGCTGAGTTAAACGCAGTCTCTACTAAGAACACGGAGGGGCGCTTTGACCCAAAATTTTACTATTAAGTTTCATATCTATCTTAATAGAAGATTATTTTCTTTTATCTATGGTTTTGAGTCAATATTTTTTAATTCACTTTCGAGTCGATTACTGATTGAATAGGAGCCAGAAATGGCTCAAAACGAAATAAGTAAATTACTAACAGATATTCAGGCTACGTTATAGGATAAGGCGACAAACGCCATATCCAAACTACTTCCCTTTAAATCCCGAATAACTTATGAAAAGGAATACAAAAATTTTCAAAAATGGAAGCAATTAAAAAACGTGCGAGAAGAATAGTTATTTATGATATAAGTGCTAAAAGTGGTATTCACTAGTAATACCACTAGAGGTCAAATTATTTCCGGAAATTTTTTCGAGCTCATGAATATTTTGAAAATTATAATTTTCTAAAAATATTCATGAGCGAGAAAAAACGTCCGGATTTAATTTGACCTCGTGTGGTATTCGGTAAGAAAATTCCACACCAAATTGTGTTTGAAAACCAAATAATTAAAATGTATTTTTCGATTTTTAGTCGAATTGATTATTTAGTTACTATGATAACTAAGTGACACTCAAACCTAAAAACTATTTCAGTTTTGAAGCTGTCAAGCGGCACGGCTTAAAAAAATGCTTCGTTTCGGTCATGAAAGCAAAGAAAATATTCGCCAGGAGATTAAGCAGTTGACACCCGCGAATACTAGGAAATCGAAGTCAAGCGTATGGAAGCAGTTTACAAACTTTCATCTCAGCTTTGTATAATTGAAATGTATCAAAATTATCATGTAAACAAATAAAAACCAGACTCTCAAAAAGATATTCTGTCATTATAAACGTCAAAACATTTCCAGTATAATTCGCTGTTGGTTTGACCACCATAGATAAATGCAACAAGTTTAGATTGGAAAGCCCGTAAAAATTTCGGGTCGCGAAATTATTTTGGGTCGCGACCGTTATGCGCGATCTGGCGCTGCCATAGCGGTCGCTAAGAACAACGGCAAACAAAAACAGAAATAATTTTCTCTTGTCAAAGTCAGAATCTTCAAAAATTATAATAATCTTTCAAAATCTAAACCGCTCTCATTAAAGAAATTGTTTGAAAGTGTTTATAGCGTCCATTTTCAAAGTAATTATTGCTATCTTGTGAGTTTAATTCAAGTTTTATTTACTCCAACCGGTGATAATTGTGAAAAAGTGGCATTAAAAACTTAAAACGCTGTGCTGTGAACTGTGAACTGCAAAAACCATCGTGGACCGTGGCATAACGTCGGTTTTCAATGTTTCATAGGTATTTCATACATGCGTCCTTATATAAAATAAGGTTTCTTGTATTCAACACACTGTATTTTATATATAAAATTAAACGAAAGTAATAATAAATTTGAATAAACAATATTTGGCGATATAATTCCGGAAAAAGCCGAACCGCTCCGAAATTTTCAAAAGTTTTGGGTCGCGACCGTTGCAAGAATAGCGCCAAATAGTGTTTACATTGTCCTTATGGGCACTTTCCAATCTAAACTTGTTTCATTTATCTATGGTACCCACAAGGAAAAATTTTTCACTAAAATGTATCCGTTGCCATGGTGATTTATAAAAAAAAAAACACGTTTTGATTGGTTACAAATTACAGGTGTGGAATTTTCAAAATAAAATCACTTTTAGCACACATATCATACACTATTTTTTCTACAAACAAGTTTATGCTCGTATATATCAAGGTATTAATACTTCTTACGTTAATGAATAATTCATATTCATAATATGTCATTCTGAAATCTAATCAATTATGAAGTTTATGGTTACAGTTGAGGGTGGGGGTACCTTTGGTGTTACACAGCAAAATACAACACTAAATCACCACAATACACCAAAACACTTTTACTTTTACACTGGACGCGCGTTTCGCGTTTGTATTTTGAAGTTTATGGTTGCTAGGGTAATAATTGAAATATTCCAAACATTTCAGTGTAAAAAGTAAATCACGTGACTTACTTTTAGCACCAGTGCTAAAATGACTTTTACCATCAGTGACATAATGTCACATTTTAGGCACCGACAGCATGCGTTAAAAATTAAATTTTTACTGACGTTTGTAGAAAAGTAAAGGTTTTAAAGTATCCTCGCTGTTAAAGTATCATTTAATCTACCCTTGCGAAATACTATTTTATCTACTATTTTTGATAGATATAAGGCAATTTTAATAGTTGCTATGGAAAAATATAAATAATTCTAAAGCCGCATACACATCATATCTTGATTCCGACAGACATTAGACAGTGAGAAACACAACCCCATTAATCCAATGGCAGGAAAAAAACCGCCCCGATATAGAAGACAAAAGCCAATACAAAAGTTGTATTTGAATATTTGATCGTGATTTATGAACTACTTTCATATACCAGGGGGGTAGAAAGGTCCCAAACCACCCGAGGGATAATTCTCAAAATCGCTGGCGGGGTGAGAAATAATATAAGGTTACTCTGTGGAGCTGGTTTGCATAGATGGAATATTTAATATCTTCGGCGCGGTGCGGTGGTATAGGATGTGCGTAAATCATATTTTTAATACAAAGCCTTGGGGGAAGAGAGCACAGAAGAGTAATATATTCTATAAACGAAATATCCGACGACTTCATATATTTTCCGATGTCGTTCACACACGTAGAATAAGAATATTTCGAGTATTTTTATACTGATTTTATTCAGTACTATAGCTGATACCTGCCCAGTTTTCGCTGTGAGTAAACATTTGGAGCTTGGAGCGATATATTTCTTTATATCTCTTGCAAAGTTGATATATATACAGGGTGTCCCAGAAATAAGTGCAAGTATTTTAAGGGGTGGTAGATCTCGATAAAAGATACATATTTTCTCTTTATCGCTATAGAAAAAAATAAAAAATTATTTTTTGCTAAAATTTTGAGAACCACTGGATCTTTTCTGGGTTTTTCTTCTTGTAAATTTAATCTACTACCTATGTTGCCATATTATCAACAAATTATATTTTTTTACTAAAAAATAAAAAAAATCCAAAATTTTATTCAAAAAATACGGAATTTTCAAAATATTTTTTTCGCAAAAAAAAACCTCATAGGCTTGTTTCTGGGGTTGAACTAGACTGCTAGTTAAAATACTCGTACTTGTACTTATTTCGGGGACACCCTGTATTTCATCCTCGATTTCGCGAAAAATAATTGCATTAGTTATTATGCTGTATGTCTATTTCTTTTAAATGCAACCCGTTGTATGTTATTTTTATTTTAGAAGCAGAATTAAAAAACGAACAGTTTTTGTATTTAAAGTGTTATATACAGGGTGGTCCGGACTGTATTCCGGAAACTTCGGCAGCGTATTTTGAAGATTAAAATATGTCTATAAATGTATGTCCTAAATGCTTAGTTTCGGAGATACAGGGCGTAGAACTTTCTTTTTTATTTCGATTTTTTCCAAATAATTTCTGAGCTAACGTCAATATTGGGATGAAAATTGTCTGAGAGTTTTTTGACATGAGAAATTTAATTTTAATGTCAATATGACTTCTATTTGTATAGGGGGCGCCACCCAAGAACGGTAAACTAATAGGATTGCTCACATAGATTTAGTAAGAACAGATATAACATTTTGCATTTTAACCCGATCAAACAATCGGAGGTTGACGACGTACTGTAAAAACCAACTGAGATAGAGAAGGCGACATTGCCACATATCAAATTTGCGCCTATCTACTTAGTTTGATTTGAAGAAAAGGTGACTTTAAAACCTTCACCGGATATCAATAAATCTCAATTTCTTAATTAAATTAATATTTTATTTTTAAACAAGCATGCGTAATAATATGTTATTAACCAGAGGATATATTATATGCGTTACTATTAAAGGACAGTTTATTAATGTGCTGAAACGTCTAGAACTATTGGCAACGTCGCTGCTAGTCTTCCAGAATGAAATGAGCCGTCCGTCCCACCACACCTCGCGACGGCCCTTGGTCCGTTATAGCGTACTACGTTTAGCTTACGATGTGTTTGAAGTCGGAATCAAGTCCGAAGTGAACTTTTCAGTATTTTTCAGTTGTTTTTATTTTTGTTTAACGTACTTTTGAATCTGCTAATTTTCATTATGGTACAACAGTGTCAAGTGTGTGGAAAAATATGCTCAAATAACCCGAATTTGTCTTTTCACAGGTAGGTATTGTTTTTTCCGCCGTAATTGTACATAGGCGTCCCACAAGGGAGCCTCTCACAATAATTTCTAATTAGGTATATTTGTTGAATTTTGATCTATTAAAATAAAAACGTAGTAGCTGGTAGTTGAATTATAATTCGTCTCAATTACTAACTGTTGTAGATCATAACAAATTTGAATATAAACGTTGCATTTGAAACTTTATTATAAGCCAGAAAGTGAAATTTTTTTTCTTAAAATACTTTTTTATATCTTATTTTACCCGATCTTTTTTACATTTTATTGCTTTACAGATTACAGAGCTTTCAGATGGAGCGGAGCGGCCGCAACTTCGAGCAAGTACCATGAGTTTATATGAACAATTTCACATGGGCGCGTATACTCCGTCCGACGGAGTTCGTCCGACGGTTATCTTGAAAAAACACGACGGACGGTCCGTCGTGGACGAAAGTAAAATCTTGTCTTATATTTACAAAAAAAACACAATTTTCTCATTAAATATTGATTTTAGGTATAGGAAGTTATTAATAAAATATAAGATTAAACAACTATTACACAGTACTTCACAGGAAGTAAATGTTTAATTTTATGCAGTTTACAGTAAACAGTTTTAAAAAGTATTTGAATTTAGAATTTTGGGAGGGCTTTAAGAGAGGGTATTTGTAAAGTAGCCACCGTTGTGCAAAGTAGAAAAAGGACATTGTACTATGAAACAACAGGACGAGTGGGGGGGGGTGTTAGCTATCGATTGCGAACTAACTAAATAGTTACTAATTACTAATTTTGAAAAGTTCTTTTTAAGATCAAAAAAGGTAAAACTAAAACCTAAACTATCATTTGAGATTAAACGGGAAGTTCTAAATAATGTTGCCTATTCTAAACAAGAAAAAATTATTTATAAGTTTTATAACATCTCTAATTAAATTTGCACGAAAAGAATATTTCTGTTTGCTGTAGGTAATTTTCTCAAGGAAAATACGTAAAAAATGACTTTTTAAGTCAAAAAAAGTCAAAAGGCAAGTTATTCCAAACAAGGACTGTCCTTTTCAAAGAAGGACAGGTGGCAACCCTAGGTATTTCTGGAATGGAAATTTAATGGCAAATCTATAACTTTATTTTGAAAATATGTTCCGGCCACCTATGTTTACAAAAATATCTCAAATGTGCTTTACCATTGCCTCCATATTCTAAAAAAAAATGAAAGAAAAGTCACCAACCATTGAAACCTAATATAGAACTGTTTCGGCATCTTGAGTCACCCTGTAAATATTCAAGTAACTGAAAGTTTATATAGAAGTAACTGAAAATATTTATATTCTTCAAATTGTGCTGAAAGTTTAAATTGAAAATCGACGTTGGAGCGATTTTCGAAAACTACTAACGTTTCAACATAAGTATATATGTGGGATATTAATTATATTATTATATTAGACCTTATAACAAAGTCCTCTGACGAAAAAGTGTTAATATAGTATATTAATATGGAGTAAAAATTTTACTAATTACTTTACTTTTACTTTACTAATTAAATTCGTTCCAAAAAACGATACGCCACTGGCCATTAGAACAATCCAAATGCGCCTAGTTGCGGGGGTCGGAAATTTTAAACTTCTCTGTCTCTTCTGTCCTTGTTTGACACATTGGAATGTTTGATACACTACCAACGAGTATTTATGAATGAGATGTTCGGTCTATCTTTATAATGTCTTTGATTGCTCATCTTCATAACACGTTCGCCTCTTCCCGCGCTTCAGCTGACAGTTGTGACGTCATTGTAGTCCGATAATGTGTATTATTGGTTGCCTATGGTAAAATTATAAAAATAACAGCTGAGAAATTTTGAGTTAATAATTTTGTCGATTTTAAATGTGAAAATGGTGTTTTTAAAGTGTTTAGAGCTATAGAGTGTACAAATACGTTTATTTTGTATTGTGAATTGTGACTAAGTGCTTACTAAGTGCCTACGATATTGTTTATTAATTATTTTAATGCAAAATATGGAAACACTCTAAAAAGAATGTCTGCAAAAGGTGATGCTGAGAGGTGATGCGAGTATTTAATACGACTTATACAGTTAATTTTCTATACTGCATACATATAAGGTGTTTAAATAAATAAACTACAGTACGTCTGTCCGTTCTGTAGCTACGGGGTATCCGCGAGAGGGGAAACGATATTCTTTCAATGATTTTCGTAAAAAATTAGACGACGCATCCCATCAATAAAAATTTGACAAATTTGCAAGTGCCCAATAAATTGAGTGGGCGGAGCGATTTGCGGTGACGTACTCGTCAAATCGACGTATAAAATATATTGCTGTTTATTTAAATGTTTTTTGTCCGCATTCCCTTCATAGACACAGATCAAGCAGACGTATTGTAAATAACGAATGTTTTGCATACGGCAACCAATAATACACACTACAATGACGTCACAAAGTGAGGAGTTTCGCGTGCACCTGGCAGACACTTTCGGCTGAATGAGCAGTCCTATTAGGTTAACTAAAGTCCCTAGATATATAAAGTACCGCAATTGGTTTGTTCAATGCTATTGGCGCCAAAATGGCGGATTTTTGGGGTATTTCTGGAAAAACTGTAGTGGTAGGACTGTTTAAATGTCACATTTGTCTGAATTTGTCATGTCAAATGTGTGTCAAATGTTGAGAAGCTGTCAATTTCAGGATAAAAATATTTATCCACATATTTTAAAATAATTATAAAGCCACTAAAATGCTACAAATTTTTAGTTAATAATGTATAGGCGTCGATATCTTTAGTGAAGAAATGTGTATTACACGAAAAGGCCGCCATTTGATGTGTTTTCTAACATCGTCGATATTCAATACACGTTAGGTAGTGGATTGAATTTATTTATGCTCCAGTGAATATTTTTAACAATCTTATTTGTAGTATAACCTACTGGTACATAAAACTTCATTATAGAACAAGACAAGACCACAATAGATCTGAGAAGGTCGCAGTGGGTCAGGCCGAAATCAACCTCTAGAAATCTAATCTAGAACAAGACAAAGACCTTACTTGCAAACTACCATACATATCTTTTAAAAAGGATGCTAAGTGTAAGTGAAATCTCTACGTAATCATTCCCTAAAATGTTTAGTGTAGTTTAGTTTTCAACATTTTGCAGCAAGAAGTTTAGATAAATCTACAATATATTATCATCAGACCAAACGAAGGATAATTATTTAAAAGAATAAGTTATGTTATGATACATATATAGATTTGGATGACTCGCTTCAGGTGGTTTTACCAGTCAGGACTAACAGGGATATTAACCAAAACAATGAAAAAAAGCTCAAATAAATTTGATCCTAATAACAAGAATGTTGTTTATGCATATGCTAACTATATAGTTATTTTCATGGACTTAAATAGATTAGTTTTTATGTATTTATTGATAGTAATTAATATTTTTTGGTTCATATTGTAATTACTAATAAAAAGTAAAGAATATAATGTAAGCATGTAAAGTTATATTTAAAAATTTGGTCTTATACTGTCAGTTATAAATAAAAGTGTGTGATTTAAATTTGATTTTTATACATGGCATAAAATTGTTAAGATTCGTTTGAAGTTTTACATATTGTCGAGGTAAAATTATGCCTACTTAATTTATGTATAACAATAATTACAGTTATTTCAATGTTAAATTTATAGCAGTATAACTTTTTTATAATAATGATACTTAAACATTATGACTATGACACTTGTTGTTTTAAAAATATAACATTAAATTGCAGAGCAAAATATATTTTAATTGAATTATGTGGTATTAACTTGCTTTTATTCAACTAATAATAAATTTGTTGTATAAACATGACTCCATAACATACAAACCTTAATTATACAGCACACATAAAGAGCCCCTATGTGTTTCAAGCTTCTTTCTAAGTTATTTATAAAATAAGTGCACAATTACATACCTAAAATGCTGAAACTACCTGAAGTCATACTAACTGAAACAATCTTTCTATCAATATATTAATATATTTCAAAAATAGCAGGTATGTATCATATCAATTTAATTATTACATTTATTTGTTTCAACCATGGTTCAAAATTTTCTCATATAAAAGCCGGCCTTCAAATTTAAGTTTGTAGCTTATTCATAGTTCCAAAGACTTTCGTTACATCATGCTTATTTGTCAAAACTAACTACAGCATAACTGGTATAATAGGAAAGGTTTACTTATGGTATAGGTAGCCCGTTCTTATCAACAAACAAAGTTTTTCCAATTGTTTGACTGAATTAAGTACTAAAATGCTAAATGTTATTCTAACTTTATTTCTTCTTACCTATTAACTTACTTCTGTTGGCGTACTTTGCGCTAAAAGGTAACATAAAATAAATGCTAATACAAATGAAACACACTTGTACGGAAACCATTCGTTTATAACCTCTTAACATATATAGGCCTAAAAAAAATTAAATTTATGAAATTGAATATTAATATACCACCTGATATTACATTAAAATGAAGGTAAACTGTAGATAATAAACGTAATTCTATTACAATTAATAAATATTTTATTTTACGGCTTGCCTGTCAATGTTGGTCGGCCATATTGGCGCCGGACCGACCACAGAACACACTAAAGGGACCGACCAGCTGCTTAAAAAGCCGAAACAGCGAAATGTTGGCCTCCTTTTTAAATTTGCCGCTAGTTTTGGCGCCAATATGGCGGTAATTGCGGTACTTTATATATCTAGGGACTTTAAGGTTAACTGTTCTTGCGCGCCACCTAGATGTGTCTTAACTGTTTTGAAGAGTAATAACTTTTCTCGTACGTACCTGTATAAAACTACCGAGTGAAAAAAAATACATTTCCGTGACTTTTTACGTAAAAAAATAACTCTTGGTAAAAATCGCTACTAGCAACCGTTCTCAAGATATTTAAAATGGAAATAGTCAATACATGACATTATTGACAATAAATAAACACGTTGAGTACAGGTATTGATACTTATTTGACTGAAATAATAAATTTCGAAAATTTTTACTTTTCAAATTTCGGTTCGAGTTTCGGTTGAACTTTTGCACAAAAACATTTCAAATTTAGGATTTCAGTCTAATAACTGTTTAGTCAACACGTTTAATTTAAGTCAATTATGACAGGTATTGATAATTTTGATTCCAAATATCTCGAGAACCATTACTCGTAGCGATTTTTACCAAGAGACCTTTTTCACGTAGAAAAACGTCGTAAATGTATATTTTTTTTATTCAGTAGTTTTAAGTAAAGTTTTCTATTGTTAAGATTTAATTAATTTAGTTAAAACCGAATACGAAAAAAATCCCTAACGTACATTCAATGAACAAAAAAGAAAGGAAATTAATAGTAATCCCTGCCGACTTCAAAGGGAACATGGCCAAAAAGCAAATCCCCGAATATCAATTCAATAAACCACCGCAAGAGTTCGGCTGGCATCAAACGCGGCTAATCCGGCACAATAAATCTTTTTAAATCTCCACTTGTGACTTCAGATCGGGCCCGAATTTATATTTTTTAATATCGCGCTCCCCCCACACGTTTACGTACAATCGCAGGCCAATATATATGAATTTCTAAGCGGAATCGCCCGAGTAACAAATGATTTATATGATTTCTAATCAATTGTGTGGTGTTACGTATTAGATTATTAAAAAAAACGACGATGCCACGTTCAGACATATATCCCTATAGTTAAAAATGACGAACATTTTTAGCAATTATTTGATACTAAAAAATGTTAATTTGGTTCTGTTTCTCAGTATTTCATTAAATCCTTAAGAGTCCATTATTACACTAGTCCGAAAAAGCAGCAAAATAAGCGTTCGACATTTAACGTTTTATGTAAAACTGCACTGATAAAAAAGATAGACTTGAACTAAAGTCGTCATCGTTCTTGAAAAAAAAATTAGTGGCAAGATAATTTATTTTAGCGTAAAAGGAAATATTTTGCCTGAAAAGAAACACTCTTAACTCAAGAAAACTGGTTCTCTTGAAAAATTCGAAAATTTCTCTTGAATCTATGTTCATTCAACCAAGTGCAAGCTACTTTGTTTTAAGATAATAAGAAAAATACGCTAGGAAGTACTTCATTCAAGAAACATGGTCATTTTTCCAAAAGCTAAATACTCTTTTGATGAAAAATAATAACAACACGCAAAGACGACGACGAAGGACGGTATACAGTCGGCATACAATCAGTCGGCAGACCTATCAGTCGTACATCATAGTACGTACGGGTTTTGTTGCTTGGAATTTTCCACTTGGAATTTTGCATAATTTGCTTTTTAAACGCATATCGTATAACAAATTAGTGATCGTTATTAACATGCATTTGTCATTTTTTATGGACAAATTTTAGGATATATGGATTCTTTAAAGGAGTTTCTGAAAAAATGGAAATTAGAGCATTTATTTGCTATATTTGAAGGTAAGAGACATTTACCTAATGCACCTGTTTAGATAATGTATGAGTGACTATAGATAGAATAATGGTGGGTTCATACTTCGAGTATTAGCCCTAACCTTATCCTTAACATTAACCCTAAGAACTTAACCTTGAGAACTTAAGGAAAGGCCGTTCATACTTCTCCTACTTGTCTTAAGAAAATAATCAATATTCTCGTAAGCGCTTGCGCTCATATAAAACATATGTTTTGAACTAACCTAAATTCACAATTATTTTTAAAATTTCTAATACCATAGAAACTAATTTTTACATTAATAATTTCTAAACCAAAAAATATATAATATATTTACATTTATAAACCGTCAAATTCAACATGTCAGAAATTATTTCGAGAATTCTTAAAACTCCTAGCTTTGAGCATGCGCGATTCAGTTTTGAATTAGCATTAGCCCTAAGAATATAAAATATCCCAACCTGTTAGGACTAAGGCTAATGTTAGGGCCGATACAACGAGAGCATGAACGCTAGCGTTCGTTAACGTTGATTCATATTCTCGGGGTTAGGACTAATGTTAGTGTTAGGGCTAAGATCGGAAGCATGAACCCACCATAAGAATATAGGTATCGGTTTTTTTATGCAAATAATTACAAAAATTTTAGAATTTCAAGTCGTCGTATTAAAAAATTAAAAATGTGACCAAATCTTATAATTTTAATAATTTATTTGCTTTACTTTGATTAATCGTGATGTAACATTTTTTTGTAATTTGTAGAGTGATGAACCACCCAAAAAAATACCAAGGAGTGAAGAAGCAGAAATAACTACTATCGAGGAAAATAATATCACTTTACTTACTACAGACCAGGAAAACCTAAATTTATCAGAAAATAATATACCTACGTAATATGCCTGTATATGATGCATAGACTTCTCTTAGATCAAAATAAATTTTAGTTGAGTCAAAATAGTATTCGCTATTGGTTTAAGAAAAGTGTCTCTTTAATCAAAGAAATGTCCCTTTTCAATCAAGAATTTTTGCTCAAATCAAAGAGACTATTATTCTTGTAGCAAGAACTTCTTTGCATATTCATTTTGGGTCAAGAGTGAAAGACTTTGGACAGATAGATTCTTCTATTCTCTAAAGTAATTTTTTAAAGCTTATGAAAAGATAGTTAATGCTTTGGGCAAAGAAACGTCGTTCTTGGCCCTATTGTCAAAGTCATATTCATTTCGACTGAGAGATCCATTTTTGCAGTGTGGCTAGGCATTTTTACACAAATGAAGAAGGAAATTAAAAATAATAGATATTTGCGATACAAGTGAGTTAACAGCATCATTAAGATACGCATGTAAAAGTTGCACAACGAGTGCGTAGCACGAGTTGTGTAACCACACAAGTACACAATATACCTATCCTAAAAATCAGTTACCTTAATACCATAGATAAATGAAACAAGTTTAGATTGGAAAGTGCCCATAAGGACAATGTAAACACTATTTGGCGCTATTCTTGCAACGGTCGCGACCCGAAACTTTTGAAAATTTCGGAGCGGTTCGGCGTTTTCCGGAATTATATCGCCAAATATTGTTTATTCAAATTTATTATTATTTTCGTTTAATTTTATAAATAAAAGACAGTGTCTTGCATACAAGAAACTTTATTTTATATAAGGACGCATGTATGAAATACCTATGAAACATTGGAAACCGACGTTATACCACGATCCACGATGGTTTTTGCAGTTCACAGTTCACAGCACAGCTTTTTAAGTTTTTAATGCCACTTTTTCACAATTATCACCGGTTGGAGTAAATAAAACTTGAACTAAACTCACAAGATAGCAATTATTACTTTGAAAATGGACGCTATAAACACTTTTCGGAATTTCTTTAATGAGAGCGGTTTAGATTTTGAAAGATTAATATGATTTTTGAAGATTCTGACTTTGACAAGAGAAAATTATTTCTGTTTTTGTTTGCCGTTGTTCTTAGCGACCGCTATAGCAGCGCCAGATCGCGTATAACGGTCGCGACCCAAAATAATTTCGCGACCTAAAATTTTTACGGGCTTTCCATTCTAAACTTGTTGCATTTATCTATGCCTTAATACCTTTGTTCAAATAATACCATGCATGGCAATGTCAATATGACAGTAAATAATATTGATGTCGCTAGTTTAAAAAATGAGGGATTCGGAAAGTATTCCCTCTGACATTGAAGAAGAGGCATTCAGAGCCATTTCTGGATTGCTTCCAGCAAGATCGAAACAGAAGTATGAATATACATACATACTCTAAGTATGAAAAATGGTGCAAAAAATGGTTCCAATTTATCCGCTACTTATAAGCCTTCGACTCTTTGGGCTTTCTATTCAATGATACGCACTATGCTATCTATTAAAATGAACATAATATATGCTTCATCAGGCATTTAGTTGAAAGATTGTTCAAACTGTATCACTAACTTTTATAATAAATAAGTTTTCATGTTTTTATAATTATTATCAATAGAACAGTTAATTTGTATTTAGTAGGTATTTAGTGCAAAATAAATGTTTTATAACATATTTTTTTCTCTTTGGTAGTCATCTAAACAAGGAGAGCGGCAATGAAAATGCGTGAGTTAAGAAGGTCTTAACTCACTCAAAATGCGTGAGTTAAGAGCTTCCTAAGTCACTGACGTAGATAAAGGATTATACTATATCCGTATTGTAGCACATTTTTAGACAACTTCTTTATTTTTAAGATTTCGATGGTCAAACATCAACAAAATATTCCTTATGTTTGGACTAAATTTTCTGGGAAATAAAGACATAATTTAAAATTCCGTTACAATACGGAAATAGATTGAAGTTTTGTGATTACAGTGATATATAATTTGTATGGTTTTGTAACAAATTGTTTACTATTTTATGGCAAATGCTGAAGCTCTGCAAACCTTAATCAAAGGACGTGTGTTTGGAATTTTGGGTATACCCATAAAGGATTTTTTTGGATATTTGACTGGTCTTGTAATGTTATTATGCGATTTCCTATGTTTCCAACAACAATGCACCACCCGGTATATCCTGAGCCGATGCGAAACCCGGTATTACCGGGTTAAAAAGAACGTGGTAACATACACAATTGAAAGAATTATAGCCATTTCCAATGACCGTTACTCGATCGCAACGCTATCTTACCCTCTCGGCGCCCTTTTGTCTTTAAGGGTGAGCTTCGGCACCCTTCCGCCCCTTAATGGATCCATAAAAACCGGTGATATATAATCTCGATACGTCATATCGCCGTATTTGCATACTGACCATGAGAAACAGGGCCGCCATTCGAGCTAGAGCACGAACGCGATATAAATGGGTCTTTTATCTTCGTCTCCAGACAGGGAATGTATAGACAGCGAAATGGCATGACGGTATTTTTATTGTCATCGGGTTATATACATTGAGGGATTGATCATTTCGCCTTTATTTCGAATTACTTACTTACTGGCTATTGAATTGAATAAGTTTTTTTTAATATCAGTCTCTTTGATAGCATGGGGTGAGTCATATAAACCGGTTTTATTTCTATAAAGAAAGAGAGACAGAATGCGAAATATGCATACTGGATGCATATCGGTTTAAGGTCGTTGGTATCTGGTATGTGTGGTTAAATTCATAAAGAATACTGGTTACACGTCATACACAAACTTATCACCGGGTGGTGCATCAGCGTTGGAGACAGGAAATTTCATGCAAATTTTGAACTGTTCAAATATATTGGTCCCCCTGTTGTTGCTGATCGAGAGTGAGCTGGGGTTTAGCTCGAAAAAAATCGAACATTTCACCGATTAATAAAGTCAACCAGCTGACTTTATTATTTTTGCCTAATTTGTTCAACTTCTCTAGGCATTCTTTGACCAACTTCGAATTGATAGTTACTTAGTTGATCGCTTTTGCTGCTTGTTTGTTTTGGTAGTTACAGTTGAATCACTGGATCTTTGTGTGTACGTCATCCTTTGTTTTTAACCTTAGCTCAAACGTATATCAGATAATTATTACAAAGACATACTAAGTGCGAAAACTACAGGGGAATATCAGTAACAGCCACCGTGAGTAGAATATATGGAAAAATTTTGAGAAATAGAATCGAAAACGAATGCCAAGAAATAGAAGCCGAAGAACAAGCAGGATTTAGAGCCGGAAGATCGACGGTGGACCACTTATTTACAGTCACTCAAGTAATAAGTAAAAAGAGCAATCTAAACCAAGAGCTACATCTTGTGTTCGTGGACCTGCAGTAGGCATACGACAGCGTTCCCCTTGTGAGACTTTGGGAAGCTATGGAAAAAACCAATATAAACGTAGAGCTAATAAAAGCAGTAAAATCATTATATAAACAAACAAAAACTAGAGAATAAAAGTCGGCAAAAAGTTAACAACAGGATTTAATGGAACCAAAGGTCTGAAACAAGGGTGCTGTATTTCACCAACACTGTTCAAGATATATCTCGAACAAGTTCTCAACTGTGAAGCAAAAATATAGAAATATGGGAGTACCCATAGGGGATAACATGCTCTACACACTTTGCTTCGAGGACGATCAGGTGATCATAGCACAAGATTACGGTGACATAAATTATATGACATGTAAGCTTATAGAAGAATATCAGAAATGGGGAGTCGAGACCAAAACTAACAAAACAGAATAAACGTGTATCGGAGGAGAACAACAAGATCTAATACTAGAAGAAGGGAAGAAAATTAAGTGCTGCACAAAATACAAATATTTGGGTATGCAAATCACAAATGATGGACTGTTGGATACAGCAATTAAAGAACGAAACCAACTTGGAAGGATCACGGTATTAAATGGGATACTGTGGGACAGAAGCATAAACAACAAGAACAAAACATAAATAATATTAATTAATATATAATAGCATCATCAGAAGTATAACCACGTACAGCTGTGAAGTGTGGCCAATTAAGGAAACAAAAAAAAAACCAATGCTGGAAGCTAGAGATGGATTTTTGGGGAAGATCAGCAGGCAAATCAAGACTCGAGCGAATAACTAATGAACGCATAAGAGAGATTATGGAAGTTAAACATACAATAGTGGACGAGATAAAGAACAGTCAACTCATATAGTACGGGCATGTCCAAAGAATGGCACTTATTTGCCCAAAGAATGGCACACATTATAATCTGGAAACCTGCAGGAAGAAGAAAACCGGGTAGACCGAGAAGTTGGCAGGAAGGGATTGACACGTTTATGGAGGAAAGATCTCTCGGAGACGGTGCATGGAGAGACAGACAGGCATGGAGAGATTGTATCAGAAGACGTAGAACGTTTTAAACCGATTAATATATATGTTACGGTTAAAGTCCGATGTCCGGTTAATGTCGACATTAACAGGTTAATGTTTGGGTTAGGTTATGTTTTTGGTTGTTTTGTTGTGTGTTATTCTCGAGATTAACCGGGTAATGTCGACATTAACCGGATATCGGACCTTAACCGTAACATATATATTACAAAGACATACTGTCAGTTTTTTCGACTTGCTTTGCTTAAGTTAGAAAGAACTCTTATAAAAAGGTAACTGATTTGATGTTAATCATAGTTTTGTGACGTGCACGCAAAAATCCATTGATTCAACTGTATTTAAAATGTACTACTATATGCAAAACCTATCGACGAAGCATCAGTTTTTTGTTCGATCGACAGTGTTTCGAAATCAGCTCATTAGCGTTCCTCGAAGCGTGCTGCATTTAAAACGATCCGATCCATATTAACGCGGAAAACCCACAACATCCGAACGCTCGCGGAACAATGACCCCAGAAATTAGAATAAAAACAAAAACCCGAAACGTAAACAATACAAAAGGGACTAATTGATTTTCATATTTATTCAGATTATTCAAAAATTAAGAATAAGTCACCACCAGGCAAGGCGCCACGCCCGTGCTCCGATACAGCTCTCTGTATAGTCTCTGAATCACGACGAACGACATTATTCTCATTGAGACGGACACCTACGACATGTCTCGTCTTTGTTCGACGCACGGAAGTTACGGGGGTGGGACTTGAATGATTAGTTCTTTTCTCTCGGTGCAGTGGCGTGCCCGGGTAAACAATGACGTACGATGGGTATTAAAGAAAAGAGAAAAGACCCTGTCCAGCGGTAGTTCGTTTATGCGATGATGTATAGTGGTATTGTCTGTGATCGGGTTTTATGTGGCTTTAACCTCTCTCTTCTAAAGTTTTTTATAATAATACCGGTCTGCAAACATTTTTTTTCTCGAGCCATGATGATTCTTTATAAAATGAACAAAGTAGGAATACGGGTAGGAGTATTTGGGCCGAAAACTAATTATCTCCTACAACTTATCTTATATAGGAACTCTCGGAAACAATAATTCTCTTAATTCCCTGTGGGTACCATACTGTAATTTTTGTGGACCATCTGTTGTTCGTTCTTCTTGCCAGGTGTCCTGTCCATTACCATTTGAGGGATTTGACTTTGTGGATGACTCTATTACCTACATGATTCTTTTGTTGTATCCACTTTATTCTTTTACGGTCTCTCTTGGTTATTCCCAGCATATTTCGGGTTGAGTGCGTTGCTGAGCGTTGTGCGACCTGCAGTTTCCTTATAATGTCCCTTTTAAATGTCCAGGTTTCGCATGCATAGGTCATGACTGGTAGTACACATTGGACGCATGTTTTCTTCTTTAGATGTAGTGGAATTCTAGATTGGAATAAGACTGAGTTTCTTCCATAAGTACTCCTTGCTAACTTAATTCTTCTGTTGATTTGGTAGTAGAGATCCCGAGCTGTGCACTACTTGTCCCAAATATATATATTCTTCTACTATTTCCAGTGTTGTGTTATTTACTAGAATGTCTTTTCTTTCCATTCGTTGTACATTACTTTAGTTTCTGCTAAATTCATTTTGAGACCCACTATTGCGGGCTGTATTTAGATCATTTATTTGTGCTTGTAGTTCTTCAGGACTATTGGCAATTAAATGACTAAGTTATGAGCGAATTTTATGTGGATAAGATATTCTCCATCTATTTTTAATCCTTTGTTGGTCCAGTCCAGTTGACGGAAGATTTCTTCTAATATTGCTGTAATATACAGCTTTGGGGATATCGCGTCTTCCTGTCGTATTCCTTTGCCAGTTGAGAAGCTAACAGTAAGTAAACATAAAAAATCTAAACATACATCACTTCTACAAATACTTCATTTCTGTACTAACTAGTGGGAGTAGCGAAAGACACATTGTTGCTAAATTGACAATTTTATTAAGCAATTTGACGATAGACAAACATTTTTTATATTTTGAGTTTGGTGTGTCAAAAGAGGACTTTCTCAATACGTGAGAGAAAACAGGACAGTACTATCAAAAAGAGGACTGTCCTCTGGAATAGAGGACGGTTGGCAACCTTAAAATTAGGCAAATATAGGCTACTTGTAGTTGTAGTTACGAACGTTTGCAGTGCATTTGTAGGAACAAATTCTCCTACGAATTTGCCCCCTCCAATATAACCCCCGCCTTATTATTAACTTTATGTTTTACTGCATCGAGAATGGAAAAAAAAATAAAAATGAAAAAGTGAGACATCTTTTTCGATGCTTAGCAATTTTCGGGATATGGTTATGCGAAAATTAGCTGCACAGAGGATCAGGTCCCCCCGGTAATATAAAGCTTATGATTAAAACAATTCCTAGCCCGAAATATATTTGTTTTCATTTTTATACCCATTTAAATGTTATTGTTCTTGCGCCCCGCTTCGAAGCAGCCGCAGCCCCTCCGAAAAGAAAATATGAATAATGAGGGTATTGGCGAACGGAAAAACCCGAAAACAACGAGGCGATACCGCATCAACGTTACACAGGCGAATTTTATCGAAAACCTGGCCAAAAAACTCCTAAAATCATATTAACATCGAATATAGTATTAATATACTATATTCGAAGTTAAAATCTTTAAATCTAATGATTTAAAGACGTTAAAAAATCTTAACTTGTCAATATCCTTCAAAAATATTAATAAACTACAAGCGAATTTGGTTAGGAATACTTATACTTACTTACTGCCATTACTCGCTGACGAGTATTTGACACGCAGAAAATGGTTACGCAAGGCGTTTTCTCTCATAAGCTTTTCTGTGACTGAAAAGCCTGATACGTTATATATATTATCTCACTTCCACACTCCGGACATTCAAAAATCTCATTACTTAGTTGCTGCTTTACTTTTTGGTTGTCGTTGTCAACTGAGTTTACAATTATTCTTCTCCATTGCGTTCTATTGTGCGCAAACCAAAAATCTCATTACTTGGTTGCCGCTTTACTTTTTGGTTGTCGTTGTCAACTGAGTTTACAATTATTCTTCTCCATTGCGTTCTATTGTGCGCAAACCAAAAATCTCATTACTTGGTTGCCGCTTTACTTTTTGGTTGTCGTTGTTAACTGAGTTTACAATTATTCTTCTCCATTGCGTTCTATTGTGCGCTGCTTCCTCCGACTGATTCTCCATGCTTATCCCCTTTAAGTTTTCATGGAAAATATCCTTGTATCTTTTGAGTTGTTCACCTCGTTGTTTCGGGTTTCTCTTACCGTCTACAAGTTCACCGTAAAGAAGAGATTTCGGTAGGCGGTTTTCTTGCATCCTGCATACGTGACCAGCCCATCTGAAGCGGGATTTAGTAATCATGACTTTTCAATGACTGATACGTTTGAGACAGGGTGGTACCATTTGGTTCTTAACAGTTGTCTAAGATGGCTTTCTTGCAACTTGTTTAATGTACCTAGATGATAAGATCATTTTTAAATACTTTACTGTCTTAACATATTACACAGGGTGTTTCACACAAACTTTCACCACAATATCAACATTTTATTTTCCCTCGTATAATTGACAAATGGGAACTTTTGTTTTCAATTCAGAACGAAATACTAGAAAGTCAAATAATTTAGCTACAAACTGCTTAAAAAATCATCAAAATCGGCCGACTAGAACAAAATATATCAAACTTTAAAATACATCAACGTTTTAAGGTGCCCATTTTTCGTGTGGGTGAGTGTAAGTTTTGGCCGCGAATTTTGAGAAATGCGCCTCTGTGTGCGCTTCCGCGGCGCGTTGGAGAACAAAAAGAGATAACAGATAAAAAAGATATAAGATCATTATTATTGGTGGTTATATCAGGGCCATAAAACACCTTGTGCGGGGGGTTTGAATTAAAAATCAAAATATATAGGCGCCATTATGGCCCGCGCGTTGTGCGGAGCGAAGCTTTATTAATAATAAGGTAGGAGGGGTGGAATTGCGGGGATGAGATGGAATATTGGAATTTTTCGTTAAGGTTACCTAACAATCGATTCTTGTTTACGGCAACATCTCTTTGTTCTTTATTGTTTTTAAGATATTATACCTGAAAACGGGCACCTTAAAATTTTCATTTTATTTTGTATCACTTTTAACTGACTGGAGATAGATGGTAGATAGATTATATCAATATCAATCTTGTTCATATTATTTGGTCGTAGACTGGTTGCAATGAAGAGAGATAACATCCATGAAAAGCGACCATCACCGGCATTCTGTCGAGGAGCAAGGGGAGAAAGACACTACCTACTTGCTGAGCCTTTACTCAGGCTCAGCACTCCAATATAAGGACATTGAGTTGGCGAGTCATCAGCTCGAGGAAGGCCATGGCTAGGTCTTCACTCTTTACAATAGAAACTGACCTTCAAAACCTGAAATGGAACCTTGTACCTGAAATCCAAGGAGGAAATAGATAGGGATATAATATCTTCTATTATAGATTCGGGACAATACCGGTATCAGGTCTCAAGAGAGATCAAGTTAAAGAGGTAGAGAAAATGGAGAAAGATCTTTCAGTCTCTACACTGAAAAAAATATAAGTAATGTTACAAAAAAAATATTGGTACATTATAGTATTTTTAATAAGAAACTTGTAAAAATAGGATATTTTTACATAGTTTCACAAAAAAATGTAATTTTGCAAAACAGTTTATGAATATTACATGATTATTACAAAACGATATATTATTTTCACAATGAGTTTTGTGAGTTTAAAAATTAAATTTTTTAAATCAGAAATACAATCTTATAGTAAAATTGCATGTGTCTATAGACATAAAAACTTGTGTAAATTTACCATAATATATTTAGTAAAAAATGACGCCACGTCACGTGACTTCTTGTAAAGCTGATCCGTATTAAGTAATCGATTGAATGATTGTGATTAGTGTTTTTATAATTTAAGGGTAAGTATATTATATTAATTATGTTTATATGTAGTTTCTGTAAATACATATAAAACCCCCCTTAGAAAACACAATCTCCATTTATTATAAATATTTGCATTTTAATTTTAGCGATTTTTTTATGTAAACATAATTGTTCCATGATCTCTCTATATCAACATACCTCAAGTATTATTTATTCTTTCAGACTGTGTTTCGGTAGACAAATTTAATAGAGGACCGGAATAGAGGACTCTATACATCCATAGTCTCTTTGGTAAGTTGACTGTTTTGATTAGATACCTTTTTCTTGCATGTTTTTTTTATTTTGTATCTAATGGCAATTTTGTTCCTATTTTGTTTAGGCTCAGAATTCCAGTAAGGTTCTTCTAGACAAGAAGAGTTTTGTGACTTTTTATTAACCTTTATAATAAATATTATAATTATAAACACGTATTTTATTTAATTTATTAATATCTACTAACGCTTTGTAAAATTACAATTTAATTGTAAATTAACTATAAAAATGTTTTAATTAGTTGTTACTCTAGTAATAGTAAAAGAAGTTGGCGATTTTAAAAGATACATTTACAATGAATAAGTAAATTTACAATGAGATACACGTTTTTTAAATAAATTCACAAAGAATATTGGCGAATATAAAGATATATTATAACATATACTTATGCCACAAATAACATACATGTCACAAATTAGCCATACAGCGATTTTACTAACGAGCGGTAAAACTAAAGAACGGATGGTTAATTTACTACAAATAATCTGTGGCAAGAAATAACCATCAATATTGTTATTAAATTCACAATTTAATTTTTTCAGTGTACGAAGTTAGCATGAATAAATTTAAAATAAAAAAAATCTCAAAATTTTTCATCGACTAAATGTGCATCTATCAATCAACACATTAATCGTATTATTAATTACAAAGAATTAATTTTATTGTTAGATCGGACAAATTGCATCAATTTGTCACGTTTAAACAAATCGAAATGAAAACAAAACCGTCCTCACACCGGTTAACGGCCCGATAACAATTATGCACATGTCCGAGCATCATCAAAAATGCAGCTGGACCATTTCGAAATGCATTGCCTTCAATATTGACATTAAAAATGTGTTAATTATTAAAACAAACGTTGAGACATATAAGGCGATCTGCGATCCGCCTTTTGCGGATTCTCCGAAGCGCCGACACAAGAAGAAAGAAAATATAGATTTAGTTTTCTTTGTAATTGCATATTATCTTCTGGTTAAACGAGATTGTTATTAGAAAAATGTTAGTATGTTTTAAATCGACGGATTCTTAAAAGAAAATACTTCAACGCAAAAAGAATTAATAAAAATGTTTAGCAAATAGTATCTGTAACTTTCTGTTTATTAAATAATTGCGATCGGGTAGTAATAATTGTTAATTTGAGTATTCTTTGAAATTAAGAGTCCATCTCACTAGTCCGAAAAAGTAGCAAAATAAGCGTTTAACGTTGTATTTAAATCTGGCTAGGTATTTTTATACAAATGAAGAAGGAAATTAAAGATAAAGGATTATACTATATCCGTATTGTAGCACATTTTTAAACAACTTTTTTATTTTTAAGATTTTGATGGTCAAACATCAATAAAATATTTTTTATGTTTGGACTAAATTTTCTCGAAAATAAAGACATAATTCAAAATTTAATTACAATACGGAAATAGATTGAAGTTTTGTGATTACAGTGATATATAATTTATATGGTTTTGTAACAAAATGTTCGCTATTTTATGGCAAATGCTGAAGCTTTGCAAATCTTAAGCAAGCCTTAATCAAAGCACGTGTGTTTGGAATTTTAGGTATGGCTTAACATGACAGGATCGGGCTAAGCATTAGGCAGATTTCTGAAATATGATATAGTTATTTCCTTCGGCCACACACCGGCTTTAAGGTATGATTCCGAAGACGGCGATAGCGACAAGCGACCGCGACAGACGACAGCGACACCTGTCGTTACTGTGTTGCGACTCCATCAATCTATTAAGGTATGATTCTGAAGACGGCGACAGCGACAAACGACGTGACAGACGACAACAACAGGCGACTGTGTCGCTTTCGCTGTCGTCATATCATTGTCGATGTCGGCGACAATATGAGCGAGATCTACGATGTAGTTGTCAGTGTTTAAATGACATTCGCGAAGTAGTTATGGTAATTAATAAATGTGTCTGATTACGTGATTGATAAAAATGTGTTACTTGAATTAACTGATGGAAGATGATGAGGATGAAATATTATTGTTACTTCTTGCAAAGAAAAGAAGAAAATCCATTTCTAAACTAACATTTCGAAAATCCACTTTTTAAACTCTGTTTAAAAACAGACCTAGGGAAGGAAGTTATTCCTTACTCATAAAAAAACATTTATTCAGTGATGAGACGACTTTTAGAAGCTATTGTCGGTTAAATAAAAAACAATTCAACTTTGTACTTAGTTTAATTAACGAATTTCAACCTAAAACATGAACAGCATAAACAGCATATGAATGACGACACGATAGTACTGGACAAATACCGGTAGCTTCGTCGGTCGCTTAGACGACATGTTGGATAAAAACTGTCTCGCGACACTTGTCGCCGGACTCCGACGTTACTCCATTTGATTCTTAAAGATCGGTGGAGTCGCAACACAGTAACGACAGGTGTCGCTGTCGTCTATCGCGGTCGCTTGTCGCTATCGCCGTCTTCGGAATCATACCTTTAGAATCAAATAGAGTAACGTCGGAGTCCGACGACAGGTGTCGCGCGACAGTTTTTATCCAATATGTCGTCTAAGCGACCCACGACGCTACCGGTATTTGTCCAGTACTGTCGTGTCGTCATTCATATGCACACGCAGATTTTTGACAAAAAATGGATTTTACCGGGGAGGAAGAAGACAAATTTATTAATTTAGTATATAAATATCCTACTCTCTATGATACTAGTGTGGAATTACTGAATACATGTTTTTTTTTTTGAGTAAGGAACAACTTCCTTCCATAGGTCTGTTTTTAAACAGAGGTAAAATGGTTTTTTTTCTTTTCTTTGCAACAAGTAACAATAATATTTGGTCTTCTTCATCATCTTCCATCAGTAATTCAAGTAACACATTTTTATCAATCACGTAATCAGACATATTTATTAATTATTATAACTACTTCGCGAATGTCATCTAAACCCTGAAAACTACATCGTAGATATCGCTCATATTGTCGCCGATATCGACAATGATATGACGACAGCGATAAGCGACATTGTCGCCTGTCGTTGTCGTCTGTCGCGGTCGCTTGTCGCTGTCGCCGTCTTCGGAATCATACCTTTAACCCGACCCCTGACTCTTAAAAAATTTCCTTGTAAGAACAATTCTCGTATTGTTATGGGGTTTTTAACAGGACACTGTGACCTGTGACTCAATAAACATCTCAGTAAATTGAAGCTAAGAAACAACGGGGAATGCAGATTCTGTGGGGAAAATGGGGAAACACTTCATCACTAAGTGCACCCATACGACAACCATTCGTGCCACAAACTTTGGTACCACTGATATCGGTGATGGAGAATTGACCTCTATAAATCCGTCTCAGATACTGGCTTTTATCAAATCCCTGAGACTGTATGATGAGTTATAACTCAAGAGAGAGGGACACTATAGATCTATAAGGTCGCGGTGCTTAACTTCACCCCTTCCATGCAACCTACAATCTAACCTTTAGTGATTTTTTAAACATATACGTTTTGAAATTTCAAGATTTTTTTACTATATCAACTTACATCCCTCTTGAAATGTTTTATATTAATACGCCGTATCAATCTCTCCCCTGTGCATCACCGCTTCATCCGGGAATCAAGAAATTTCCTGCCAATTAGGCGAAAAAATCCGCTCCCCCGGCTCGGGAGGGGGTGCAGGCCTTACCCGCCGGAATGTCTGATATTGAAATATTCCGGGGCCACGTCGTTAATTGCAACTTCAAATACCTGCTAGTTTATTATTAGATTTCCTGCAGGCTCCGAGGTCTCTTCTTTCGCTGCTTTGGCCCCCCCGACAGCTCCCCCTGGCCCCCCTCCGATGCTTCGTTTCGTCGTTACACGACGGCTAATTTGATAAAATTAACGATAATTCCGATTTGGGATTTCGGAATTGGATGCGACGTATATAAGGACTAAGGGGGAGGGTCCCCCCTTAATCCGCCTTGTTTACTTCTCTCCTTTTGTTTTGTATTTCGTATGAAGTCGACACAAAAATTTAAAAAAAATAAATAAAAATTGTGTGTGCACAATCTGCGCATATTCGAAGTTATATGAAATATTTGAAGGACATGTTTGAAAATGTGTAGTGTTTTAAATGTTAAAAAAGTAATAGGGCGTTCGGCATTTAAAAAGTATGGAACTGATATGGAACGGAAGCTTACGTATAGTGTCAATACAGTAAAAAATACAGAACGAATATGGAATGGAAATGGAAGGTATAGTGAGAATCAACCTTTATTCGTTGAACTCTCACATTAAAAGGGACCCTACACGCAACGTTTTGATCGTCCATTTCACTAGTCTGAAAAAGTAGCAAAATAGGCGTTCGGCATTAAACGTTTTATGTAAAACTGGCTAGGTATTTTTACCATAAATAAAGAAGGAAATTAAAGATAAAGGATTATACTATATCCGTATTGTAGCACATTTTTAGACAACTTTATTTTTAAGATTTTGATGGTCAAACATCAACAAAATATTCCTTATGTTTGGACTAAATTTTCTCGAAAATAAAGACATAATTTAAAATTCCGTTACAATACGGAAATAGATTTAAGTTTTGTGATTACAGTGATATATAAGTTATATAGTTTTGTAACAAATTGCTCGCTATTTTATGGCAAATGCTGAAGCTCTGCAAACCTTAATCAAGCCTTAATCAAAGCACGTGTGTTTGGAATTTTGGATATGGCTTAACACGACAAGATCGGGCTAAGCTTTAGGTAGATTTCTGAAATATAATATATATTTCCTTCGTCCACACACCCGCTTTACCCGACCCCTGAGAGCGACCCAAACAGTACAGCGTAATATACTCTTAAAATGACCGTCTGTCCGTCTGCATGTATTGTATAGTAATTATGTATAGTCTATTATATAGTATATAGTATCTAATTAATAAATAATTGATTCACTTTCACAAAATTTGTATTAATAAAATATCAATATTTTTGATAAACACGTGGACTGCTCACAAATACACGTCGCGTCACTACGTACTTCTAAGCCGTAAGCTGTCCTTACTACTTTTCGTCTCGCGCTTGTGTGTCACGGCCTTAAATTTTTACTCCCAGCGCGCGTAAAGAAGTTTCCCTTCGATAAAAAACAAACATTAAATCTGTGTAGCATCTTCAGTTTCATAAAAAAGAAACAGGGAACAGGGTGGTATAAAAACGTCATCTTTATATACTCATAAAGGAAAAACTCCATAATGGGACACCCTGTATATAGTATTTGTTTCTGGATTACCTGACAACGCTCCAATTGTCCCCCTTTACCGAAGAGGGGAGTGTTACATCACGCGAAAAAACGTTCAATTAATCCTCTGACAATTAATAATCATTTTTCGATCAACCATAATATTACGTTATTATTTTCTAGCTCAGTGCATGCTTCTCTAACCTATTTTTATGATTTTGTACATACAATATGTATATATGTTACTGTAAATGTCCGAAATGCGGTAAAACCTAGGATAAGCGCGCTAAACCTAGGATTTACTAAAAACATGTGGTAAAAGCCCGAGAACTATTTATTTTGCTTCCATTTCGGACTTTTACCGGACCCAAACAGTAAATCTTAAGATTTACCACACCGCATTGGTAAAAGTACGAATAAGCAAAAAAAATAGTAAAAACCAACCAACCCCACCAAATAACCACCTAACCAATGCATTAACACCCCTCAAATAACTAGGCTAACCAATGCATTAACACCCTCCAAATAACCAGGCTAACCAATGCATTAACACCCATATTGTTGCTATAAGAAAAATAATTCGTACTTTTACCAATGCCGTGTGGTAAATCCTAAGATTTACTGTTTGGGTCCGGTAAAAGTCCGAAATGGAAGCAAAATAACTTGGTTTCGAAGCTTTCGTTACCACTTGCTTTTGGTAAATCCTAGGTTTAGCGCGCTTATCCTAGGTTTTACCGCATTTCGGACATTTACAGTGACATATACATACTCTCATTTTAAATTTATTGTTGTCCATTTTGACTAACGAGGATTACAAATGTCTGAAGTCTGAGACTGTATTTTTTTATTTTTCAAAGTTTTAGCAACTCAAGCCATCTAGGTACGACATTTTTGATACATCAGAAAATTACTCATAAGTATCAGAAATAACTCATATTATGCTAATTGTAAAAATACTTGAACTCTCACTAAAAAACTCACACAAACAACTGGTTGTAATTTTCTAGACACTTTTACGAGATGTTTACGGGTAGACGAGAGTAGAGAGAGTAGACGTTTACTAGATGAACGAAAAGTGTTTAGATCACCTGAATTTATTCAACCATCTTATCCAAGCCATCTTATCCGATATTCTAGCAGCATTAAAAGTGATCAACTCAGTAACCATAAATTCGAAGTTGGTCAAAGAATGTCTAGAGAAGCTGAACAAATTAGGCAGAGAAAATAATGTCCTTCTACACTGGGTACCAGTCCACCTAGTGATAGAAGGCAATGAAAAAGCAAACGATCTAGCTAGAAAAGGGACAAACACTCCACTAAATGGACCAGAATAGTTAGTTCTGCTTCTCAAGTAGAAACCAACTTAAAGCGGAAGTCAGGAACCTGGAAGACTCCATCCGTAACCTGGAATGGGAATCCTCTAACGATCTAAGAGACTCGAAGAAATTTTTCAGGACTTTTCAAGACAGGACCGAGAAAAATCAATTTTTTTTTCTTGATATAAGTACCAAACCAAACAAACTTCGTATTATCCGGGATTTTTAACAGGACACTGTCTCCCCAATGAACACCTCAGTAGATTGAAGCTAAGAAACAACGGCGAATTTAGATTCTGTGGGGAAAATGGGGAAATACCGAAACATCTCATCACTGAATGCGCCGAGACGACAACCAAATCTACCAGCAAAAGAAAACGTGTTAAGAAAGGTAACATATTAACGTACTTTTTACTAATTTTATGTAAGCTACGTACTGTCCACAACGTAGTCTGTTTAAGCAAAATTAAAATATAATACACTCTTTTTGTTGCTAATTGTATCGATTACGATTTAAATAAATATATTACGGCACATTTGTGTCATTTGATTCAAAGATTTTTTTTTCTCACGTTCTTACTTTATAAGCGCTACAACAATGTAGCAAAACGATATCGGAATTGATACGTTTGACTTCTAAGTAACGCGTAGTAGTGTGCCGTTATTATTAAATTCTTATCATCGGTAATACAACACTGATATTGTGTTGTAGGATTGGAATTTAACAGATCGTTGTTATTTTGTAACAGCTCACCTACATTTTGCGATAATTATATCGTATCATTAGTTTCTACTGATATATCTTAAATAAATAAAACAAAGGAGGGTTAGCTACCTACACCATTTATAACTGAAGAACGGCGAGACTGATTTTAATCATCTCTGATTTGTTTAACAAAGGTAAAAATAAAATAATTTTTTAAAATCTATACTAATATACAAAATCCTTAAGTGACTGACATACTGATTAATCACGATCCTGCTCAAACCACTCAACGTAAGAAGCTCAATTTTGGCATACAGGTGTTTTTCTAGGGTGTAGAGGTTCGATAAGAAGGGATTTTTCGAAATTCCAGTTCCAAGAGGGTGAAACCACCCCTCAAATATTACAATATTTTTTATTTAAAAAACAGTCAAGTTTCCGAAAAAACGCTTAAACATGTATATTTTATTTTGTTTTTTACATATTTTAAGATTTTTTAAAAATGTGTACAGGGTGTTTCGAAAAATCTGGTCATTGATTAATCACGATCCTGCTTAAAGCGCTTGACGTAAAAAGCCGATTTTTGTAAAACAGATTGACTTTAGGGTGTAGAGGTTCGATAAGAAGGGATTTTTCGAAACTCGAATTCTAAGGAGGTGAAACTATCCCTCAAATATTATAATATTTTTTATTTAAAAACCGGTGAGTTTTTCGGAAAAACTCTTAAACACGTTATTTTATTTTGTTGTTTTACATATTTTAAGATTTTTTATAAATTTATACAGGGTGTTTCATAAAACATGACCATTGAGTAATCATGATTCTGCTTAAACTGCTTGACGTTTAAAGCTGATTTTTGGCAAACGGATTGACTGTGGGGTGTAGAGGTTCGATAAGGAGATAACAAATATTACAATATTTGTTATTTAAAAAACGGTTAGTCTTTCGGGAAAACGCTTGGACAAGCATAATTTATTTGGTTTTTAACATATTTTGAAATTTTTTAAAAAATCATACAGGGTGTTCCTGAAAGTTGCTTAAACTGCTTGACGTAAAAAGCTTATTTTTGGCAAACGGATTTTTTGAAAGTCAAATTCCAACGAGATGATACTTGTTTTGCTTTATCATCACCATTACAAATGATTAATTCGACGCGAACGAAGTCGCTGGTACACGCTAGTGCTCTATATTAAGATTCGTTATTTAAAAAACCGTGAGAAAGGTTTATTTTAAGAAACTCTTATTTTTAAGGGGACAAAATCCTCAAAATAAACAGGAACACATGTTTTCTTTGCGCTAACACATAGCGTCAATGTAAATATTTTTCCAATAGTATCCTGAATTTGATTCTATTGATGAAAATTAATCGTTGCAGACCCTTTAATATAATACAGGGTGGTCCGAACTGTATTCCGGAAACTTCGGCAGTATATTCTGCAGATAAAAATGAGTAAAAAAGTTCGTCTATAAATGTATGTCCCAAAATGCTTAGTTTCAGAGATATAAGGTATAGAAGTTTCATTTTTATTTCGATTTTTTCCAAATAATTTCTAAAATAACGTCCATATTTGGATGAAAATTGGTGTCTGGGAGTTGAAAAAAATACCGTGGGTGCCATTTAAAAATCAAAAGTTGTAGTCATTCCCGGTGAAATCGGAAGTGACCGAAAACAATTGAATACGCCAAATCTCGTTTTGTTATCTGAAAAAATAAAAGAGTTATAGAATTGAGCCATGGTCTATCACAATTTTGCGTAGATTTAAAAATGTTAATTTATGTCCACAAAATTATTAAAATTAAAAATTACTGTATTTTAAATTTGTAAGTAGTTTAAAAAAATCTTTTTACTAGATATATTGAAAAGAATATAACTATAGTTTTTGGAATTGATAGGCTATAAACTGAAAAATGGTGCTCTCTAATGCCGCTAAAGAAAGGCACTTAAGATTGGTTAAAAGCTACTTATATGGTCGATAATTGATAGAAACCAGATTTCCAAATATATTGTATCGACATGTGTATGTGAACCTATATCTATAGAAAATAATCGGCAAATATATAATATTTTATACAGGGTGAGGCTTAAATAAGTGCAAATATTTTCACACAGAGTTGGTGGATCTCAGTAACGGTTAGTATTTGAGATTGTTTAGTGATAACATTAAATAATGCTTCCATAAATGGGAATTACTAAAATTAACCAGGAACATTAATTATTGTAATTCAGTCCATAGAGTCTAGTGTACGATCTCAAGTGTCTCTCTCTCTTGGTACTGAAAATCCATGTGATTTTCAGTAACCACATATTTTAGCTGAGAAACTTATGTTTTATCATATACAGGGTGGTCCGAACTGTATTCCGGAAACTTCGGCAGCATATTCTGCAGATAAAAATAAGTAAAAAAGTTCGTATAAATGTATGTCCTAAAATGCGTAGTTTCAGAGATACAGGGTGTAGAAGTTTCATTTTTATTTGGATTTTTTCCAAATAATTTCTGAAGTAACGTCAATATTTGGATGAAAATTGGTGTCTAGAAGTTTTTTGACATGAAAAATTTGATTTTGATTTTGAACACACGTTGAGTAGATAGTTATTTCATTGAAATAATAAATTTGGAAAAATTTTATTTTTTTAAATTAATCATAAATTTTTCTGCAAAAAAATGATGATAAAACAGTTTCTGTTGAACTTTTGGCACAAAAACATTCAAATTTATGATGTCAGTCTAATAACTATTTAGTCAACATATTTAATTTATGTCAATAATGACAGGTATTGATAATTTCGATAACAGATATCTCGAAAACCAATACTCGTAGCGATTTTTAGCCAGAGGCATTTTTTACGTAAAAAACGTTGTAAATGTATATTTTTTTATTCAGTAGTTTTATACAGGTACGGACGAAAAGTTATTACTCTTCAAACCAGTTAAAAATATGTAGGTGGCGCCCTCTACTAGTAGGAGTCATAATGACATCAAAATCAAATTTCTCATGTCAAAAAACTCCCAGAAACCAATTATCATCCAAATATTGACGTTACTGCAGAAATTATTTGGAAAAAGTCTAAATAAAAATGAAACTTCTACACCCTGTATCTCCGAAACTAAGTATTTTAGGACATACATTTATACGAACTTTTTTATTTATTTTTATCTCCAGAATATGCTGCCGAAGTTTCCAGAAAACAGTTCAAGATATATTTTCAAGATAAATAGTATGTTTATTGACAGAAAATTAAAAAAAAAAATCAAAATAAACAAATTTGCACTTATTTAGGACTCACCCTGTACAAATACATATTTTTCTATTCTCTAGTGAAACTAATTTTACGTTTTATTTCTCAATAGTTTCCAGCATTCCGCGATATATTTTTAGAACGAAACAATCGGGAACCTCTACAAGAATTTTAAGCTTCCTTAATGTTAAAAAATGTGTGTCGTTATTTTTACTGGGACATGTGGTTTATTTTCGTGGCTTATTATTGTTGGAGACCCTCAGAATTCGAGAAATATAAACAGACAAGGATGAGGTGAAAACTAACGACTTTCAGTGACAAGTTTAATATTTTATGTACCTGGTACTAAAAAGTAAATATTATACAATACAGACCATATAGCTTTTAGAGAAGATGCGTACAATTTATCTTAGATAGGAACTATCGAAAACAGAAAATTGTCATCCTATCCGATAGTCAAGCAGCACTAAACGCGATCAACTCAGTAACCATCAATTCGAAGTTG
Source organism: Sitophilus oryzae (assembly GCF_002938485.1). NCBI lineage: Eukaryota > Metazoa > Arthropoda > Insecta > Coleoptera > Curculionidae > Sitophilus > Sitophilus oryzae. Next base: position 570,066 of record NW_022145834.1, read on the forward strand.
GTCAAAGAATGCCTAGAGAAGCTCAACAAATTAGGCAAAGAAAATAAAGTCCTCCTACTCTGGGTCCCTGCTCACCAAGGGATAAAAGGCAATGAAAAAGCAAATGATCTAACTAGGAAAGGAGCGAACACTCCCACTAACTGGACCAGAACCGTTCAGTTTTCCAAACGGGAACCAACTGAAAGCGGAATTGAAAAATTTGGAAGACTCCATCCGTAACCTGGAATGGGTATCCTCCAACGGTCTAAGACACTCGAAAAAGTTCCTCAGAACTTATGACCGAGAACAATCAAAGGTTTTCCTTGATTTAAGTAAAAACAATCTTCGGATTGTCACGGGGTTTCTAATAGGACACTTTCTCCTCAACGAACACCTCAGTAGACTGAAGCTGAGAAACAACGGCGAATGCAGATTCTGTGGGGAAGATGGGGAATTTCCTAATATCATGGTCCCATCTCAGGTTTGGTCTTCCTCTAGGTCTCTTAATTTCTCGTGGGTACCATGCTGTAATTTTTATGGCCCATCTGTTGTCCGTCCTTCTTGCCAGGTGTCCTGCTCATTGCCACTTGAGGGATTTGATTCTGTGGATGGCATCTATTACTTGGGTCTTTTGTGGTAGCCACTCTAATCTTTTACGGTCTTTCATGGTTATTTCCAGCATATTTCGTTCCATTGAGCGTTGTGCGACCTGAAGTTACCTTTTAGGTTATAACTGGTAGTACACATTGGTTGTTTTATGTAGGTACTCGTTAAATAAACATGAAATAACATTAAATGTAAAAAAGTTATAGAATTTTACGTATAATTTAGAAATAAAAAAATGTCCTTAATAGTGAAAAGACCTCCGAAGAGAGAGAGAGAGAGAGAGGGGGGTTAAAAATCAATTTTTTTTTTAAAACTTTGACACCCTGTATCTCAAAAACGAAGCATTTCAGAACACATTTTTACATGAACGTTTTACCTTAAACATACTGGAAGATTCACCCTGTAAAATATCGGACACTTATTCAGGGATACCCTGTATAAACATTATCTTTACAAAAAAAAAAAAATCGAAAAACGGCGCTACTAAAAAATGTGGCGAATGATTTAGAGGGCTTCCTGTAGACGTCGCCTTATTAAGAGACACAAACGCCAGATGTTTCTAGACAAAAAATAAAATTATCGATGGCTGCCTAATAAGTGAAAAAAAAACTAAAACATGTGTTGTTAGTCTGTATGCATTGACGGCTATATTTTATTGAAGTATCTTAGTTTGAATGGTTAGTAATGTGTTCAATATTCCTTGTATCTTCTGTCTTAATTTTTGATTTTTGATCATACGAAGACATTTAAAATTGTTGATAAAAAAATGTTGGTTATTTTGGTTTGTTGGCAACAAATTTAATTGGAATATTTTTTATCAGCTGTTTATCACTAGTATCAAAACAAACCAAAAAATATGTGTGTGGTTTTAAACAGGCGCCACAGTGGGGTTTTTGACACAGATAGTTGATCGAAATTTTTTTATGTAGACCTTATATAAATTATTGCTATTTTCAATTAAAGAGGAAATAATATGAACAAAATAAAGGATAATTTGTCGATTCTAAAAAAAAAGAAAGAAAAATCACTGTTCCAGTGTTTCCACGGTCAATGCCACTAATGCCAGTAGTAATATCGCAACTAATACTACTAATGCTACGACTGATTTGCTAGCAATGCCCATACCACTAAAGTCGCTACTAATGCCAAATTGTGCTATACTGCTAATGGCACTAATGCGATCGCTTTGTACACAACAATGCCATCGCGGTTTACACCTCGCATTAGTATATCACTGGTTGCAAATTAGAGGAAACCAAGATTGTTTTCTCATTTTATCAGCAAAGTCGCAAAAGTCGCAGTATTTTATTTTACTGTATGAAAGCCCAATGTTTACTAAGTAAAACGTATATAGACAATATGCTGAATTCTTCGAAATGCGCAACTAAATCTCTAAGTATAATAAAAATGTCACAAATTCAATCAAATTTTCTGAACGCCTAACTTTTAGTTGCAAAAAAAATCGTTAGTATAGAGAATATCAAAATAAATAATACGTTTTTGTAGAATGCATACCTGCAGCTTGCTGAGCCATTTTCAATCAAAACAATAATATAAATATAAAAAGAGCACAAGAACAACAACAATTTATAATTTTAAACATAAAATTTAGCCATTTATCTCTTATCTGTGAGAAGTAACAACTTTGACGTTTCGTTGAAACAAATGAATGCAACTAAACACACCCATAGCAACGCCATTCATGGCAGACATGATTTAACTTCATTTATCTTTTTTTGGGAAATCTTAAAACACATTTGCTTTTTCGAATTTCGATCAACTTTTTCATGCTAATACCCCACCGTGAGGCGTTTCAAAAAACATGTGCATTCAAACCCATAATCCGAAAATATAAAAGAACGGTGAGGTTCTCCTTGATTTAGATTAATACAAAAATACCATGATGACATATACAAGAAAAATAAATAAATTCCAATGATTTATTTCCTTGCAATATATTGTATTAAGATACTACCTAGGTGATATCTAGAAGAAAAATCGACTGGTCCATTCTCCCTGTTCCTTTCCCCAAGGGAAATAAAAATACTTTGGATATTAAGCGTATTGACATTGATATCAAATATACAAACATATCATTTTTTCCGAAGGGGGAAGGAAGAAATTGAAATATGTCGCTTTTATTACGAATATTTGATCGATCTTTCTGCTTATTTCATATATAAATGTCTTTCTCCATTTTCTGCGTTATCATTCATAAAATAAAGAGCATAATATTTTTTGTTGTTGTGTGATGATCTATTATAATGCACTAGATATAACAAGCTTTCATTTTATTTATGCTATACTGTAGAGAAATGGAAAATGCCTATTCAGCTTGCAATGCCATATATTTCTACACCATTTTAAAGATTTTAGATAAAAACACCCACATGTCATCATTGACAAAAAATAAACATGTTGACTAAATAGTTATTTTACTGAAATGATAAATTAGGAAACATTTTATTTTTTAAGATAATCATAATTTTTTTACATGAAGAAGAAAAAAGAAACTTATGATAAAGGATAAGATAGTTACGATAAAGAAGAAGAAAATTATGATAAAACAGTTTCTGTTGAACCTTCGACACAAAAACATTTCCAGAGACTTTTTTACGTAAAAAATGACAAAGATGTATATTTTTTAGAACATTAGCGTGATACAGGTACGGAAGAAAATTTATTACTCTTCAAAACACTTAAAAACATGTATGTGTCGCCCCCTACAAATAGGAGTCACACCAATGTCGAAAAATTTAAAAAACACTCATAAATTATTTGGAAAAAACCTAAATAAAATGAAACTTCTAAACCCTGTATCTCCAAAACGAAGAATTTTTGGACATACATTTATATGAATTTTTTTCTCGAATAAAATCCGGACCACCCTGTATATTTTTCTAAAAAGAGACAATAAATTCTTGACAAATTAACTTTTCAATGAAGCATAAATATTTTTGTTCTAAGCCCATTAAAGTTGAGATTCCCATACTCTTAATGAATTCAAAAGAATATTTCTTCCAGGTAATATTATAATTTAAGGCTCATGCTATATAAGGACTTATTTTCTCGATACCTAATACCCTCTATTAGTATAATTCAAAGAATTAAGCCCCCTACACAAAAAATCGAACACTGCGCTGAAACGGATATCCTTTGCATTCTCGATTTCCAAACCTTGTTCGCACCTAATCGTTTTTCATTATCTTCCTTTATTTTCTTTTTTACTCAAAGACAAATTAATTCATTCTGCATAAAACAATCAGTTAAAACTCGAATAGAGGTATACATAGAGTAGAACTTTTGGAAAAGTATTAAATGACAACCTCGACATGCAAATGATTGAGCTGCAAAACAAAAGACATTGGGAGAGTTTTTTCTCTTTGAATAATAAAACAAAACAAAAGAAGGGTCGCGTTGGGATATATGCCACGCACTCCTACACGTCAAGAGGTCTCCTAAGGGGTTCTTATATGACGGGGGCCAATAAAAATATTAGGAACTAAGATTTGTTTTATACATATCCTGAATAAATTTACGTTGTCATTTATACCAGAAAGGTAAATTCATGTTCAAGTGTTATGTGTGTCTGGGGTGTCCAATTTTGGTTGTTGTAGAATGTATAAAAGGGGATAAATTATCGTAACTTTATAGATCTATTGTGTCCCCCTTTCTTGATTTGTAATTAAATTTTTTTAGTTAACATTTATTAATCATACAATCTCAGGGATTTGACAAAAGCCAGTATCTGAGACGGTTTTACAGATATTACTTCTCCATCTCCGATATCAGTAGTACCAAAGTTTATTACACAAATGGTTGTCGTCGCACTCAATGATGAAGTGTTCTGGTGATTCCCCGTTTTTTCCACACAATCTGCATTCGCCGTTGTTTCTTAGCTTCAATCTACTGAGGTGTTGTTGAGGAGACAGTCTCATTATTAAAAAGGTGCAAATCCGGTAGAGTTTTTTACGTAGAATCCAGTGGCGTAACTAGGTTTTCTCTGGGATCTGTCATTTTCGAAATATGACCCAAACTTGTGTTTAACAATTTTTTAAATGGGACAGCTTGTATATGATTTTTTTTTATTTTATTTGCCTTGTTAAGAGCTTATTTTGTCACACGTTGTCTAAGATTTTTACTATTTTTCTAGCAATTTCTTCATATTTTCTTCCTTGAACTTCTAAAAATGTTTCATAACCAAAATTAAGCAAGTCGGTACATTTATTTTTGTGTTTTGATGAGACTAAGAAACATAATTTCATTTTTATATACCGGGTGCGTCTCAAAAGTGGCTCAACCCTATAACTTTTTTATTTTTTTAGATAAAACAACCAGATTTGGTATGTTAGTATATGACATCAATTGGGATTGATTGACGTATTCAATTGTTTTCGGTTACTTCCTGTTTCACCGGAAATGACTACAATTTTTGTTTGAATGAATCGACAATTGAAGAAAATGACACTCTGAATCGAATGACATATCATATGTCAACTTTTGATATTTTCGTATATGGTTTATTTGATATTGTAATATGATATTATAATATACAACGACAATTTGACTCGAAATACCAAGTATGTGGTATCAAATGATTTGTAAAAAAATGCTTTTTCCAAATATGCTAATGAGCCACCCTCGTGATTTGAAAAAATTGAGATATGATTAAAAATACGATTTGAGCATCTTTTCACCCACCAGGACAAGACTCTAAAAACATTAGACGATCAAATCTATTTTTCCAAGGCTCTTTGATTAAAAGTTAGTATTTTTAACACAGTCATCGCAGTCTAGATTGAAATTTAAAATACAATTTGTTTTTGAGGGACTATGTCAAAAGTTGACATATGATATGTCATTCGATTCAGAGTGTCATTTTCTATCGAATAAAGTAAAAAAATACCGAGGGTGCCATTTAAAAATCAAAAGTTGTAGTCATTTCCGGTGAAACCAGAAGTGATCGAAATCAATTGAATACGTCAATCAATCCCAATTTATGTCATTTACTAACATACCAAATGTCTTTGTTTTATCTGAAAAAATAAAGAAGTTTTAGGGGTGAGCCACCTTTGAGACGCACCCGGTATCCTAGAGATTTTATATTCTAATCGTAATATAAGAAATAAATGACTTCGAATAAATACGTTCCTATATCTTTGTAATTCCTATTTCTTTTCAATCATACTCAAAGCAAAGCATTCAACTAGTAAAGATAGACCTTCAGACAATTCGAACACCTAAGAAAAAAGCATTGTCCAATAATAGAGCAATAAGTACGGCCATTGTAATCAAATTTATTTTAATCTACTGAACAAAGAACGCGAGCGTTCATGAAATGATGACTCAATTATAAATCAAATGGATCGCTATTTGAAGGAAGAATGCGTATTGTACCCGCTTGGCGTACTGATGTACCCAATTGTTTTTCCGATAAAGCCGGAGCCGGATAAGGCGCGATTCTCACTATATCGTCCCGCCACCGTCACGTCGAGTCTTGGTAGTTACCACCGTCACGTCGAGCTGTATACTGTGCTGGCAACTGTTACTTTTGGGTCGGCATTTACATGTGTGGAAGTAAATCGCATATGGATCTTATTAAGTCCGAGTGAGAGAAATGCGACTGAACGACGCGACGCGCGACGGTGCGGTGTGCTGTTGCGGCGTTGCCGATACGCCTTTCCCTATCAAGTAAAGTAAAATTACGATCGCAAACCGCGTATTTTTAAGACTTTTTTTTTCAAGAGATAACTAGATAAAATCATTAGACATGTTTCTGAGCATCTGAAATGGAATTATAAGGATATCGTTAGGGTGTCATTTTTTTTATAACGAGAAAACGTCGGTAATCGCGATAATTTAAAAACTCTTTTTAACACATAACAGGCCAACTCAAGAACCACTTTAGATATTGAAACTTTTTTTTATTTTCAAGATCGGATATTTTACAATATGTTTACATAAGAAAAATTCGATAAGGTTGTTTTTTCCATTCAAAAATTGTAAACAATCCATCCATTTACTTTTAGAGCATAGCAATTTTCAACAATCGTGTAATTTTTTTATTGGTAAAGATTTTCACAAAGAAAATACAGCAGAAATATTAACAAAGTTCTTGAAAAAACTGCAATCAAGCTAAAAAAAATTCAAGCTATAGGGAAAATTACAACGACTCGTTAATAAATAAACAAATTAAGTATCACGAGACGTAATTAAATTAAATAATCGTGAGGCATGACGTACACCTTTCCCTAGACATTTAAGTACTGACAGAGGTATTGATTGGGTCGACCGGTCAACTGCGACAAATCTGCTATATCCCCTTCCACGTCTCTTAGCGATGTGCACAGTTTCTCGGTTTATTTCATACGTTTGGCAACGTGTTTACTGTCCTCTCTTTGTTCAGTAAATTATAAACGCATTGTACTCTTCTTACATACGGAAATCTCGACCCAAGACTAACCTTTGCCAGCCCATAGTATATTGATATACCAATGGCTAACAATGAACATATTCACACTACCCGTAACGTCGCCGTCGCGTCGAGTCGTGGCAACGTCCATCTCCCATTTACTTATTTTGGACAAAGTAATTTAATAAAAACTGCATCTATTTTTAAATTAAACTGAACAGTTAACAATACAAAATCAGTCAAAGTCAAGTAAGTCAACATACCTTAAGTTGTCAACCTATGATTATTGTCAAATGTAATTTGCTGTCTACACTACTACGTTATAGTACCTACGCTTAGTGTCCCCGAAATGTATTTTTGCAGTTTAAAACTGGTTCAAATGAGGCAAAAGCCTAAAGTTTAGAAAATACAATTTGACGGTGACAACGTTATAGGACGACGACTTAAGGTACGTTGACATTTGCCTGGTTTTACATTGTTACCTGTTCAGTTTTAATTTAATAATATTGTAATCGCAAAACATTTTCCGATGCACGTCATCAATCAGATCGACATTGTCACTAAAGTCTATAAACCTGACTAAATGAAATTTTGGCAAAAATGTTTAAATTTGTAGTATAATTTAAGATACCGAACAGCTCTTCATTTTACTTTATATAGAGCAAATTATTGTAACAAATATTTTATTTAAATTAAAGCTGTAAAAATTAGTTTAAACCGAATTTTATTATCGCTATGTTGGTCACATTGTGCCGTGTTCAGCAATGTTGTCCTTTGTTATTTGACAATTATCCTAGTATCAGTCATTATTTTGTATAATATCGTGTTGTTGAATCTTTGTGAGTAATTCTCGTTTTTTACCTATTTTCATAGTCTTTTTTTAAAAATTGCACTTTCAAGCACAAACAGTTCTTTTAAGAACTAAATTTTCGAGTTTTTGTATTGCATTTCTTGAAATTGTGTGTTGAAAATATGCCGAAGCATTTAAACGGTCGAAACAAAGAGCTTGTAGCTTGCCTGTTTTTTTTTAACTATTTTGAACGAGAACGTGAAAATAAAGGTCCTTTATTACCCTTGACTGCAGTCAGAAAAGTAAGTTTGATTGATAAGCATATTATACCACTTTTAAAGTTAGTTTTTATTAAATTCTGTGATTATCAGTTTGTGCATTAATAGCACTTTCTCTTACTTGCTATTACCACTTATGGCGTTGTAAGATGTACATCAATAAATAAATAACCCATAATAACTCTTATAATAATCTTATAATGGATTAGTTTTTGCCCAATATGTAATAATTAAACTAAGATATAAAACAAATAAATCAATTAATCACTTAAATATTAGTTATTATATTAAAAATAAAACGTAAAACTAAAAATGTCGTTTGACGATTTTAAATTAAGATTCATCTCATAAATCCATCACAATCTGGCAGCGCTGTCGCCATCGCTTGTCAGTCAAAGTTGATCACGTGCATCGGAAATTGTTTTGCGATTACCACAGATGCAGATTTTCTTAAATTACTTAAAATCGGCTTGCCCAAAATTGTTCCAATTAGGCACGTGTAGTCAACATACGCATACCTTTAACAAACCTATTAATTACTTCGCTGAAAAATCAACAGGGGAGCCACTATTTGGACAGTTCAGAATTTGCATAGGATTTCCTCCGTTTCCAACGTCGATGCACCACCCGGTATATCTCAGGTTTCAAATTTTGTATCGCGAACCAACGGAAGAAAATTGTCTAGACAAATTAAAGTTTAAAAGGAGATCGACGCGTTGTCATCGAGCCAACGAGATAACAAGAGACAGATGACGGCTTGAGAGACAAAGAAGGGACAAAGACAGAACGCCACTTAACGTAATTAACTTATAATTAGCGACTGGAACTTATTGGTTCCCTAAAAAGGGATTGACTTGCCGGTGCTACGCGAAACTTTCCGTAATTAAACAGTCGAAAAGATACTTTGGAAATATATCCGGGGATATCGACAGATTTACTTTGAAATTGGAGCATCACGGCTTCAATCAAATTAAAATGGAGTGGTCTTAATTTCTTTCACTCCCCTCCCCCTCCCTGCCAATAAGGGGAGCTTTCTCCAACTCTCCAAAGCGGCAGAAAAAACCGCGAAAAGTTATTTTTAATTAATAGGAATTAAAGAGTTTCGGTAAAATATTGACGAGAAGAGAAAGGAGATGAAAGAATTAAAATAAAACTAATTAACGCTATTAGTCATAAAAGGTCAATAAAAGCTAATAGCTATATGTATCAAAATTAATGTACAGTAAAACTTCGATAGTTCGGACACATATCGGACACCTAACCTAACCTAACAGCCACTTAACGCCGAATTAATGAAGCATCCGGATTACTGGAGGAATACTTTTATAATGTTATGGTTTCATACTTATACCGGGGCGTCTCAAAAGTGGCTCACCCCTATAATTTTTTTTTATTTTTTCAGTTAAAAAAAAACAGATTTGGTATGTTAGTATATGACATAAATTAGGATTGATTGACGTATTCAATTGTTTTCGGTCACTTCCTGTTTCACCGGAAATACTACAACTTTTGATTTTTAAAAGGCAACCTCGGCATTTTTTTACTTTATTTGATAGAAAATAACACTCTGAATAGAATGACATATCATATGTCAATTTTTACCATTTTTGCATATGGTTTATTTGAAATTATAACTTGCGGTTCGTAACCAAAATTTGACTCGAAATACCGAGGGTGTGGTATCAAATTATTCGTAAAAAAATGCTTTTTCTAAATATGCTAATGAGCCACCCTCGTTTCACTTTAAAAAAATTGAGATATGATTAAAAATACGATTTGTGCATTTTCTAACTGGCCAGGACGAAACACTAAAAACGTTAGACGATCAAATCTATTTTTCCAAGGCTCCTTGATTAAGAATAAGTTTTCTTAACACAGCCATTAAATTTAGAAATAGCTAGATTAAATTTTAAAATACGATTTTTTATTAAGCGAGAATGTCAAAAGTTGACATATGATATGTCATTCTATTCAGAATCTCATTTTCTATCGAATAAAGTAAAAAAATACCGAGGGTGCCATTTAAAAATCAAAAGTTGTAGTCATTTCCGGTGAAACAGGAAGTGACCAAAAACAATTGAATACCGTCAATCAATCCTAATTTATCAGTCATATACTACCATACCAAATCTCGTTTTTTTATCTGAAAAAAATAAAAAGGTTATAGGGGTGAGCCACTTTTGAGACGCATCCGGTATTGTTTCCAAACTAAACTCAAAATTTAAACACTTTTTTATATAAACCAAAACACAAAATACTTTATAAATCAGAGGTATTAAAACTTATAAATTGTGCTTATTGTACCTACATGTACCTATATGCATCCATAAGATACTCTGTTACTATTTACTGAAATATCCATATCCATATTGAGTAACTATGCACCTTAATACCTGTATATAGTATATTACTCATCAGTTCTCATACATACTATGCCGAAATAAGACCACCTTATAGCGGCAATTCTGTCTTTATATTCATCTTATTTTAAAAAAATAATAAAGTGCAGTAGAAATTTGTCAGTCTTGAAAAAGCTACTGTGTTAGCAAAACATGTCGATAATTTGTTAATTTAAATTGTTTCAATATAGAGTTCTACCAAGTAACACTGGTGGAGTCAATTCCATATAAATTCAAGTTTATATAGAATAGCTGTTTCTTTTCCCTCTCTTTGAACTATTATTACCAAAGCAACGAAAATGAAATCGAAATATATAATGAAACGAATCGTCGTGTATGTGCAGACGAGCACCGAATTGTCTAATTATCGAAACGAGATACAGGCAGATACAAAACAAAAGCAGTCCAAACCGTTTGAAATACTTCTCTGATGTGCCTTTTATAGCATATTCCTTTTCGGGTCTGGTGGAGTTTTTGCAACGTATCTATATTATTGTAAAGAGCAGTCTACTCTAGGGTGCAGAGACCAAGAACGGTAAACTAATAGGATTGCTCATCCTCATAAGACGTACGTTCGCCTCTTCCCATTGTAGTCCTTGTCATGATAGTCTGTATTATTGGTTGCCTGTGGTAAGCTAATAAAAATAACAGCTGAGAAATTTTGAGTTAATTATTTTGTCGATTTTAAATGTGAAAAAGGTTTTTTTGAAGTTTTTAGGTATAGAGTTTATAAATACGTTCATTTTGTGTTGTGGATTTTTACTAAGTGCTTAATAAGTGCCTACGATATTGTTTATTAATTAATTTAAAGCAAAATATGGAAGTACTCTAGAAAGAATGTGATGCTGGGAACTGCTGTTCTTAAAAATGCAATATGCGAATATTTAATACGATTTATACAGTTAATTTTCTATATTGCATACATATAAGGTGTTTAAATAAATAAACTAAATAATGAATGTTTTGCATACGGCAACCAATAATACACACTGTCATGACAAGGACTACAATGACGTCACAAAGCGAAGAGTTTTCGCATGCACCTGGCAGACACTTTCGGCTGAATGAGCAGTCCTATTAGGTTACTGTTCTTGGCAGAGACATGGATAATAACGGAAGCCAACCGAAGAAAATCGGAAGCAGTAGAAATAGATGCCTGCAGAAGAACTTTCTGCGATATCAGTCGTATTAAAATTTATGGCACGAATGGTTGTCGTCTCGGCGCACTCAGTGATGAGATTTTCTGGTGTATTTCCTAAGGAAAATCTTTGATTTTCCTCGGTCTTAAGTCCTAGGAAATTTCTTCGAGTGTTGGAGGATTCCTATTTCAGGTTACAGATGGAGTCTTTTAGGTTCTTGAGTTCCCGTTTAAGTTGGTTTTCACTTGGGAAGCAGAACGGTTTTGGTTCAGATAGTAGAGTGTTCTTCGCTCCTTTTCTAGCTAGACCGTTTACTTTTTTATTATCTACTATCCGTTGGTGGGCTGGTACCCAGAGTAAGAAGACTTTATTTTCTTGGCCTAATTTGTGCAGCTTCTTTAGGTATCTTTTGAGTTACACAGAACTTAAGGCTGACTGACTATCGGATAAGACTCTATTTTGGCTATTTCTCTAAGATAAGTTGTACGTATTTTTCGATAGCGTATATTTCATGCAGTGCATTATAGGGTAGAACAAATAAGGCAAGAAATAACACACCGTTCAGTTGTCATCTTTACAGATAGGCAAGCAGCGCTAAAGGCTAAATAGAGGTCAATTCTAGACTAGACTGGAATTTCTAACAAGCAATACTCACTTACTCACATAACCACCAACTGATGTATTAATAGGTTTGTGTTTACCTGAAACAAAATAAAAGAGAATTTAGTATATTACTACAAAGAATGCCCTAGTTTATAAAAATAAACAATAGCAATAGTGGTATATCGGGTGTTTTTCAAAAGAGGCTCACCCCTAAAACTTATTTATTTTTTCAGATAAAAGACTTTGGTATGTTTGCATATGTCATAAATTCGGATTGACATATTCAATTGTTTTCGGTCACTGCCTATTTCACCGGAAATGATTACAACTTTTGATTTTTAAATGGCATTCTCGGAATTTTTTTACTTTATTCGATAGAAAATGATACTCTGAATAGAATAACATATCATAAGTCAACTTCTGACATTTTCACATAAAAAACTAGTATAGAAATGTAAATTACTATTTTTTTAAGTGAAAATGTCAAAAGTTGATCACATAAAGTAAAAAATTTCGGGGTACCATTTAAAAATCAAAAGTTGTAGCCATTTCCAGTGAAACAGGAAGTGACCGAAAGTAACTCAATACGTCAATCAATCCCGATTTTGTCATATATTAACATACCAAATTTCGTTTTCTTTTCTGAAAAAATATAAGAGTTATAGGGGTGAGCTATTTTTGAGAAACACCCGGTATACTTAATTATTACTTCTTATTATAAGTAATAATTGAACAAATTTTTAAGAAAATAAGTGTATTAATAATACATACACCCTTTTTCACAAAAGTCATATATATTACAATACTTTAATTATTATTATTTTATTAGAAAATGAGAATCATGTACAATGGAATTATGAAATGGAAAATCTGCCCAACGAGTGGTTCCTTGACAGTGATAGTTGTTGATTTCATTTTAATTCACAGGTATTTTGTCATTTTTAGGATACGTCAAAATCTTATCTGATCGATTGGACAGATTTTTTTAAATTAATTTATATTTCATTTGCACAAGTATTTGTTGAAATAGGAAGCGACCCAAAAAAACTAAAATGTCTATTTGCTCATAGAGAAAAATGTTTAACATTATAGGTCGCGTATAATTTTTAAATTTTTTTTCTACTACTACACTCATCGATACAAAAACGGGCACCCTAAAATTTTGATATATTTTAAAGTTTAATATATCTTGTTCTGGTGTGCCGATTTTGATGATTTTTAAGCAATATGTAGCTAAACTATTTAGTTTCTCTTTCTAAATTAAAAATGAAAGTTTCCATCTGTCAATTATACGAAGTAAAACAAAATGTTGATATTTTGGTGAAAGTTTGAAACACTCTGTGGATTATATTAAGACAGCAAGAAACTTAAAAATAATGTTATCATCTAGGTACATCCTTTCGCGATAGTTTGCTTTTTGGTTCTCAATAGCTTTGTTTTTGTTGGAGATATTCGCTTTTGAAGAAGACACTAACATTTTTTCGTAAATTTAGGTACTTAATAATTATTATTAATTCTAGTTAATATTACAGGTATTTGATAGTAGCACATGCCTTTTTTAAAGAAAAACTCAAAATAAATTTTAGCCATTTAAAGAACAATAACCTTAAATAACTGTTACGAAATAAAGACGCCTTGCAAACACTCCCTCTTATTTCATATACGTTTATATATTTTCTAATATAATCAACCCTTTAAAATATGCGACTGTTCTCCTTATCGATCTTTTCGACTGGGAATTAATTTTGCTCGACACTTAAAATGAATAATTTCGTTGCTTCGAAATCATGGCAAATCGTTTTTTAATTTATTGGTTTTGCGTGTTTTCGGTAATATCATTGATTTTTCGAACAGTAATATTACGAATTCCTTAAAATAAACTAAATGCTATTACTATAGAGGCGTTTTGATTTTAGGACTAGGAAAAAACTAAAACAAACACAATATTTTTTTTTTATTTTTCTCTAAAACGGTATGGAAATTTGGAAAATTATAAATGGGATTACCCATTATTATGTTTAACAGTGCTGCTGCGCGGTGTTTGTGAACTTTTGTGTTTTTCGAGTAATTTTTACTGTTTTTCTTTGCAAAACAACTCTTTAAGTATTTTTAAATATTTAAGATGGTTCGTCACCCTATCTCGGTTAATTATGATTTGAGCAAAAAAAAGTATAGAGATTGTAAAATTAGACGCTCTACAACTTTTTCGTTACTGTTTCTCGGAAATTTCGAGAACATAATTTAATTTATTTATTTTACCCCTTCTCGGGGGACACGTAGAAAATTAATTTTCTACGTGTCATTACCCAACCCTTGTGTTCCACTTTCTTGAGTTATAACTCAAGAATCATACAGTTTGAGGACTTTTACAAAAGCCAGTATCTGAGACGGTTTTACATACATTAGTTTTCCATCTCCGATATCAGTCGTACCAAGGTTTACGGCATGGATGGTTGTCGTCCCGGCGCACTCAGTGATGATGTGTTCTGGTGTCTGTTCCTGTTCCATTTTCCCCACATTATCTGCATATTTGCCGTTTTTTCTTAGCTTCAATCTACTGAGGTATTTACTAGCCAGAGCCGCACGAATCGCATCGATGAAAATGCGGCCAGCGTTATTGTTGGGCCAGAAAGATTTGCGGTAAATGCGGCTAGTGCTGCTGACGTCACACGCAATTCCTTCCACTCTACGTAGCGTAGATAGCCGAAGAGGAGATTAGAAATTCAATATGCTAAGAAAGTTCGCAAATTTTTCATGGCTCATACTGAAATATTGGAAAAGTTTTAGTTCATCCTCAATTAAATATGGAAATAATGTGGATTTTTGCAAATATTTTGAACCGATAACTTTCGATTCTTTCTCGTGATTTCTTCTTCTTCTATTATCAAGGAGCTCATAATTATTGCTTGTTCGTTGTCATTCATTGTCGAGAAAGTTTAAAAAACAGGCTTATCACCGCAGACAGGACTCCGGAAGCGACTGATGAGAAATTCGATTGGCAAATACGGATGTAGTAGGGGTAAAAAGAAACAAAAGAGCGAATAATGCGGCGCGTTCGGTACGGGTTAGTGTGCGCGACAAGAAAAAAAAAGTGCGATTCGTGCAGCGAGTGCGGCGCTGGTCAGTGCGCGTACCTTAAGCATTCTTTGACCAACTTCGAACTGATGATTAGCTATCGGATATGATTAGCATTAGCATGTCATTCAGGAACACCCTGTATACTCAAAATGGTCGTAAGACTATAATGGGGTTATTCTTAGGATTGTGTATATATTCGCTAAAGCTGTTCGGATATTTATCTATCCCAATAGGATAGCTAAGATTCTGTTAAATGAATGGCTGGGGAATTCATCTTAACCTTTGCAGATTGAATCGACAAGATATATTGCCCTTCGAACAAGGCAATCTAAGTTCGAACTGTAATTATAACAGAAAATCATAACTTTCGGCACGTATACCGAATGATATTGGTTAAAGATATATTGAATTATTTAAACGATCAATTAAATAAGGAGCTTTCAGTTTCGTTGTTTTTGAGATCTTTATATCCAGACAGAAATTTTTATCGTAAGAATTTTGCATATACAGAGTCTTTCAATATTCCGTGGACATAGTGGACGTATTTTTGAAATCAAAACAAATTCATTGGACACAATTTACCTCTATAGAAAAGTGCTTCGTTTGTCCGTTAAAGGGCTTCAAACTTTATGCAACACACACATTTTTTAAGATAGCAGAAAAGGTACGGAAAGTATACGTTTCCCAATTGGAAACCCTCTTAAAGAAGAACTCAAGAATTTGGAGGACTCATTAAAGAAGAACTTACGAATCAGAAGAAATTGCTCAGAACTTACGAACGAGAAAAATCAAAAAATCTCCTTGGTTTAAATAAGAACAATCTTCGGATTGTCACGGGGTTTTTAACAGGACACAGTCTCTTCAACGAACACCTCAGTAGATTGAAGCTAAGAAACAACAGTGACTGCAGATTAGGGCAAACACTAGAACCTCATCACTGAGTGCGCCGAAACGACAACCATTCGTGCTACAAACTTTGGTACGTTTGATATCGGAGATGGAGAACTACCCTCTGTAAAACCGTCTAAGATTCTGGCTTTTGTCAAAGCCCTCAGAGTGTATAATGAGTTATAATTCAAGAAAGATCTATAAGGTCGAGGTGATTAATCTCCTCCTTCCTTCTATAGTTCAATCTATGTAGTGGACATCAAATAGAAATGAAATTAATTTTATTTAACTATCAATATTTCTCACAAAAAGGCTCATTTCGACTAGACAAATAAAATAACGTTTTTAATTTTGCCCTCTTGTATTAAAGGTCTTTTCTCAATATCAGTCCGATGATAAAGAGTTACGGCCGACACTAATACAGTCTCTCTCTCTCCTCGGTGAGGAGGAAGAGGAGGAAGAGGAGTAGAGCGGAGCAAGGGAAAAAGCAAAGGGTTGAAAATCGTAAAATAAGGGACGCTAGCCCCTATAAGACTAATTAGTTATCAAAGAGTGACAAAATTTTCGATGAGCTGGGGTGGAATTCAAAGTAGAGAGCCAGGCCGTCGAGTTGGGTCTCGATGTTCGCTCTGTGCCTTTTCAATGATTTTGTTTTGATTCGACCTCGCTCCGATAATACTTCGTCTTTCTACTATTCCGTTACTTTTGAAACTGGAATTCGAAGCATCTCAAGATGTTCCATTTTGTCCAAAAACGTACAATCTTTATTTGTATTAATTGTATTTTCCTTTTATCTAGCAGGTTTATCCGAAATGGGGTAACTAATTTCAGTAATTGCACAATTATTATAAGAAGGCATTAAATAGAAGTTACACAGGGTGTCCCAGAAATAAGTGCAAGTATTTTAACTGGTAGTATAGTTTCTAGCCCAGAAACACGCCTATGAGGTTGTTTCGCGAAAAAAAAAATTGAAAATTCGATTTTTTTTTAGTTAAAAAACATAATTTCTTGATAATATGGCAATATAGGTATTAGATTAAATTTACAAGAAAGAAAATCCAGAAAAGATCCAGTGGTTCTCAAAATTTTAGCGAAAAATCATTTTTTTTGTAAATTTTCAAAGTAAAATAACTCCATTATTTTGGACTTATTTGAAAAATTGGTCAAGTGCGAGTCGGACTCGCGCACGAAGGGTTCCGTACCATTCATTACCTATACAACATTAGACACTATATTATTATAAACTTTTTTTGCCGATTTAGCTGAAATTTTGAATGCGCGTATAAATAATTTAAAAAAAAATGAAGAAACACATTACTAAAAATTGTATTAATTAATAATAAATATGTAAAAAGTAAAAATAAATATGTAAAAATTAAAAAAAAACAATTAAAAAAAGTCGCCTTGACTAGGATTCGAACCTGCCTTACTACGGCTCCAACGTCATAGCACCGTAAAGTCGTAATGCTTTAAACCACGGGGCCACCGAGGACTTGAAAGATTTTATGTAAAATTCTTACTTAAAAGATAATGTTTTGTGAAAGTACTTATTTATTTATAAACATTTATTTAATTCTGTTTTTAGTATTTGTTCTTATAGCGGCAACGTATATACATTATCTGTAAAAATTTCAACTGTCTAGCTATAACGGTTCATAGCATAGACCTTTGTGACAGACGAACGGACGGACGGACGGACGGACGGACGGACGGATAGCGAAGTCTTAGTAATAGGGTTCCTGTTTTTACCCCTTGTTTCTTTTGTCGAGATCTACCACCTCTTAAAATACTTGCAGTTATTTCTGGATACCCTGTATAGAGACACAAGATTCTCCATTCAAAAAAAACTCCATTTGTACATACGTACTTTAACACTTTTATACAGGGTGTCAACCATCCGTGTCATAAACTTTGGTACGACTAATATCGGAGATGAAAAACTAATGTCTGTAAAACCGTATCAGAAACTGGCTTTTGTCAAAGCCCTCAGACTGTATGATTCTTCAGTTATAACTCAAGAAACTGTGTGGGACACCAGGGTTGGGTAACGACACGTAGAAAATTAATTTTCTACGTTCTAAAACAAATATAAACGTCAAAAATGGCTTCCAATATACATTTCTAATTTCCTACATGTAGAAAAATGTAGACAATTAGTTGGTGTAGAAAATTAATATTCTGTGTGTAGATAATACGGTAGAATATGAAAAATTTTCTACCTACCCAACCCTGGGGGACACTACAGATCTATAAGGTAGCGGTGATGAACTTCCCCTCTCCCATACAATCCACATCTAAGGAACACCCTGTATATGCACAATCCTACCTAACGCCATTATAAAATCTTATGACCGTTTTAAGTATACAATATAATTAAATTTAACTTCGCTAAAAGTCGTTTTGTTTAAATGTTTAATAAGTAATGAACTTTAACTGAGCGAGTGTACGAATTATAACGGTATCCAAGAGGCAAATATTTTCCTTCTGAAATTTTAGACGGGGGGATTGGATTGAATTCGTTCTGTGTGTGAACTTTTCACACGTTCCGTTCCGTCCTGGATCCGGGAACTGTTCCTAATCCCACTTCCGAGCGGATTAGCGTTCCCCGACGTGTCCATTAAAGACAATTGAATTTCCAGAGATAATAAAGTTAACAGTTGATAGTTAAAATCCGATTGAAAATTGGACTACGTACTTAGGATATATACAGAGGTCGCTTGCTTTTTGTTTTATACTTTGAATAAAAAGATTTAGGAAGGCGTATAGTGCTATCCATGTATTCAGGCATGGGGCATGGTAAACGGCGAGGTGGTGGGGCCTTGGGTGAGGATCCTTGAGAGTTCTGAGTTCTGATTGACACAATGATTCATTTGACACATTTGAATTTAATTTGAAATTTTGTGGATCTGTCGGTCTTTATTCAGTTTATTTTATGTTATTTATTATTTATTCTACTACTGATAGTTGTTTAAAGGTAGTAGATCTAGAAGGAAATTGTGGTAGAACTTAAATTAACAGTGACAATATTACGATTTATCGAAAAAGACTGTAAAATAGTTGGTTGTGTAGCGTGCGGTAGATCTCGGTCAAAAAGCAGGGGAAGTAATGGAATAACTTTTCGCTAGTAAATGACTATACAGGGTGTCCCAGAAATAAGTGCAAGTATTTTAAGGGGTGGTAGATCTCGATAAAAGAAACAAATTTTCTCTTTATCGTTTTTCAAATAAGTCCAAAATAACGAAGTAAAATAACTTTTTTCCAAAAAATGAAAAAAAGAAATTTCTTTCTTTGAACTTCTTTGAAAATTTCCAAAAAAAAATGATTTTTTGCTAAAATTTTGAGAACCACTGGATCTTTTCTGGATTTTTTTTCTTGTAAATTTAATCTAATACCTATGTTGCCATATTATCAAGAAATTATGTTTTTTTAACTAAAAACTAAAAAAAATTCCAAAAAATTTCGCGAAAATAATCTGACAGACGTGTTTCTGGGGTTGAACTGTACTACCAGTTAAAATACTTGCACTTATTTCTGGGACACCCTGTATAATATACATATGTAGTAAACCGATCATTTATGAAATTCACTGAAAATTAACTAATTATATATTTTTTCTGGCATTTTTGCTTTTATTTACTACTATCAAAGATTAGATGTCAAAGAATTTAGATACGTCAATTTGACTGACCTGCTTCAGTAGCGTATCGGATGTTTGTGTTAATAAATAATAATTATAACTTAGCTGTTATTATTTAACAATTTTAATAACTACCAACGCTTATTGATTTATTGACAACGTAAAATAAAACAACAAATTATTGAGTCTACCTAATATCATATTTTTACACGATTTGAATAAAATTAGAACTGAAATTAGGGCTGATAGATCTCGATGAAAAAAACATATTTTCTCTTTACCCTTTTTCAAGTAAGTCCAAAATAACCGAGTAATTTTACTTAAAGAAGATTAAAAAATAATAATTTTTTGCTTAACTTTTGAGAGCCACTGGATTTTGTCTCGGTGTCTCGGTTTTCTTTCTTGTAAAATTAATCTACTACCAGGTGAAAAAAAAACCTTATAGACGTGACTTTAAAAACATCTACACTTATTTAAGACCCACCCTATATCGCTATATAGTGCGTCTCAAAAGTGGCTCACTCCAATAAATTTTTTATTTAAAAAAAACTAGATTTGGTGGGGACATAAATTAGGATTGATTGATGTATCAATTGTTTTTGGTTACTTCCTGTTTGACCGGAAATTACCACAGTTTTCGTTTCATACATTTTTAAATGGCACCATCGGTATATTTTTATTTGTCAATGTATATATGTCAATTTTTGACATTTTCGCTTAAAAAAATCATATTTTAAATTGCAATCTAGAGTGCCATAGCTGTGTTAAAAACACTAATTTTTAATCAAGGTGCCTTGGAAAAATATATTCGATTGTCTCATCTTTTTCGTGTCTTGTCCTGGCCAGTTAAAAATGCCCAAATCGTATTTTTAATCATATCTCAATTTTTTCAAATTGAACAAGGATGACTCATTAGCATATTTGGAAAAAGCACTTTTTTACGAATAATTTGGTACCACACACTTGGTATTTCGAGTCAAATTGTCGTTATGAATCGCATGTTACGATTTCAAATAAATCATATGCAAAAATGTCAAAAGTTGATTGACATATGATATGTCATTCTATTCGGGGTGTCATTTTCTATTGAATAACATAAAAAAATACCGAGGGTGACATTTAAAAATCGAAAGTTGTAGCCATTTCCGGTGAAACAGGATAGGAAGTAACCAAAAACAGTAAAATACGTGAATCAATCCTAATTTATATCATATATTAACATACCGAATTTTTTTTTAGACTCACTCTGTACAGTGACAAAATTTTAATGATTTACCTATATAGTGTTTTATTTTGCTTTTGCTAATAAAAAACCCTTCTTCTCCGTCGCTGGTTAATATACTCAGCGTCCCATAACTCCAACACAATCGAATTCTATCCTTTTCCTCCAGGCTAAGGGAAAGGGACGTAAAAATAACCCCCTCCGCGACAGAATGAAAGACAGAGAAACAGGGAAACGCGAGACGATTTGCGAAAGGCAACTTTAAACTCTATATCTCCGGTAATTTCATTAATCCTTTCAGTCGAATCGCTGGAATTTTGTAGACATCAGTTTGCAGAATGTGAAAGGGATTCGTTTGCAGAGGCTTCTCGCTATTTTCCGCTAAAGGTGTACCTCTATCCTTCTATATTTCCAGTTCACCTTGAAAATACATTGGGATGCAAAAAAAACTTTTTTTTGAACATTTTTTCGTCAAGTTTTTTTTAAAGTGTTATATTTTTTTTACTTTTAGCCCTATTTTCATGATTTATATTTTTTTTACTTTTAGCCCTATTTTCATGATTTTTTTAAAAAACCGTATATAAATCTCTCAACTTTAATTTTTAGCCGACCATACCAACAGGTATGGAAGACTATTAAAATCGGCAAAAAAAGTTTTTTTAATTTCACTCAAAATGAGTTATTTGGGTCATAAATGACCTAAATACAAAATATTTTCATGGTGTCTGTCCGTCTGTCTGTAACACGATAACTCAAAAACCGCTAAACCGATTTTAACCAAATTTGGCACACAAATACTGTGGCACCCGATAATCTGGCCATTAGTTTTTGGGAGGGGGTTAAAAATTTAAAAAAAAAATCGTAACTCTTAAAAAAAACTCTTTATTGTACAAAAAGCCAAAACAGCTTCATCGACAAAGCAAAACAAAAAAAGCACAAAAACAAATATACACGTAATACAAAAAATGTCATACAATACAAATCAATTCAAAAAATTACGTCATAAAATTACAAATAAAAACATATATGGGATATTGCAGAACACAGTATCTAGAAAATTTTAAAAAGGAAAACTGTAAATGGATAAAATCATGTTATAATAACATAAAATCAAGAGTTATAAAATATTAAATACTAGACCTTTAACCAGTGTGTGAGATGATCAAAATATTAAAATTAAAATTCTAAATTGTTCATGATTAAACATCAACAAAAAAGTCGTTTACCGCATATAGGGCTCTCTCCAGTAAGTATGATTTCAGAGCTTTGCGAAATGCGGGAAAGAATGAAAGTGACTTGATATTCGAAGGCAAATGATTGTACATTTTCTTGGCATTGTACAGTATTGAGCCCTTAACTAGTTCTGAGCTCGGGGTTGGCAGATAAATATCGTGCTCCGCATTCCTAAGTGGATAGTTGTGAGAAGGCCTTTCCGGAATAGAGAATATGTGCTTGCGGATTAAGCAAACGGATTCAAAAATGAATAAGGAAGGAAGAGTCAGTATTTTGAAATTTTTAAAGAAATTCTGGCAGTGAGTTCTACTGTTTAGTCCCAATAAGTATCGAACTGCTCTCTTTTGAAGTTTGAAAATACGATCAAATTTTGTCGCGCAGCAAGTACCCCAGAATGGAAGGGCATAACGAAGATGCGACTCAAAAAGGGCATAATAGACCATTCTATTTCACTCAAAATTAGTTATTTGGGTCATAAATGACCTTAAATACAAAATATTTTCATGGTGTCTGTCTGTCTGTCCGTCTGTCCGTCTGCCCGTCTGTCTGTAACACGATAACTCAAAAACCGCTAAACCGATTTTAACCAAATTTGGCACAAAAATACTGTGGTACCCGAGAATCTGGCCATTAGTTTTTCGTGGGGGTGGGGGGTTGGTAATGGGGTATGAGAGGGAGTTAAAAATTTAAAAAAATCGTAGCTCCAAAATTAGAGTAGCTATCGAAACGCGGTTTTCAATTTAAGATTAGGAATAATATTTGCAACAAAATTTGTAATAACATCAAAATCAGTCAAAGTCGCAGTTTTTGAGATAATTGAAACTAAAAGAACTGCTTACCAACTTTTTATTAACATATTTTAGTATGGGCGGCTATACGTGCTTCCTGGGGCCAATTTTTTTGTATAAACTTTAATATTTGGCTGATTATACAGGGTTAATTAAAGGGTGGGCTTTACCTTAACTTTAAAACACCCTGTGCAATAAATTCTGAATAACTTTTTTAAAACTTTATTTTTCGATCAGAACCATGTCTCCTGAGCATTTTTTTTTTGACTCATGTCAACACTTGCTGCCAATAATTTGCAATTTTTTCAATTCAATCATTTAAAAAAATATATTAGACAAACACTGTTTCTTCTTTGAAGTTTAATTAATTAAAATTCTATCTAATTATTTAAAAAATATGTAGTACGCCTCTAGTAAAACTTCTACTAAAAAAATGGAAGACTTATGCTAATCGAAGTAGTTATCAGCAAGATTGTAAATTTATAACAGTTTGTGTCGTTTAATTTACTCTACAATAAGGTTTAATAAGTAAGTATTTATTACTTCCCCTAGGAGATGCAAGACCTTGTCGTTGGTGGGAAGCTCCTGGTCAGGTGCTGGAATCCCCTCTAGCACTTGGCTTGGTTTAAGCATCTCACTCATCGTCTTGTCCTGACTGTAGTGTCGTGGCGGGAATTGCACCAAGACATATAACGATACCGGGGCTACGGACAGCCTCAACCTTAGCAGGGCATCAGGGGCACCCCATTGTATTTACCCCTTGCTTCTACACGCAGGGCTCTGTAGAAGTGGACCGACTAATCTCTGAGTCTGATGCGTTATTGAAACTAAATGAAAGATATGTTGCAGAGTAAGTGTGATGACTTAATGAAGAGTTTTGCTGATAAAATGAACGAAATGAAAAATGAAATTATTACTTCTACTTTAAATGCGGTTGGTTCAAAAGCTGATATTGCACCAGGTGGATCTAATGAACAACAGATCACTTACCCAAAATATTCAGAGATGGTTAAGTCGATCCCTTCTAGAAAGATTATTGTCAAACCGAGAAATCAGGACCAACCGAATTTGGTGACCAAGTTGGATATAATGCAGAAAATCGAATCAAATAGTATTACTGATATTGCATTTGAGAAAGTTAAGCCAGTTGCTAATGGTGGTTATGTGCTCAGTGCAAATCCCGATGTTGCATCAAGATTTCATTCTTTTGTCTCAGAGAAGCTGTCCGACAGATATGAAGTAAAAGAACTAAATGGTCCACAACCAGTGATTAAGATTGTTGGTCTTTCTAAACATTATGAAGAGAACAGCCTCATCAAGTTAATTAGTTTTCAGCAAAAGCATCTTATTGCCGATCAGGCCCAGTTGAAAGTTTTAAAAGTGTGGGCTACTAAACGTAATAAACATATATATCAAGCCAAACTGCAGGTTGACTCTGTCACGTTCAAGAATATGTTAGGGATCGGTAAGTTAAACGTAGGTTTAGACACCTGTACTATTTATGAATCCTTAGATATTTCTCGCTGTTTTCAATGTAATGGTTACAATCATACTTCTAAAAATTGCAAAAGTTCTCAGTGTTGTCCACTGTGCTCTGAGGAGCACACAGTTAAGGAATGTAAAGCTGATAAAATCCATTATAAGTGTAGTAACTGTTTTAATTTAAAAGAGAAACAAAAATTAAATATCGACATAAATCACGCTGCCTGGGACCACAGAAATTGTTATGTTTACAAGCAAATTTTGGAAAATGTTAAATCTGAGATACTACCATCTAAGTAGCAATTAGTGAATTTCATAGGGGAAACGGAGTATAGATCTGTGTCTGAACGGCGCGTACATTCTGATAATTATACTTGTCTTAGGAACAGATCTAAATATATTAAAAACAATACAAATAAAACGATTTCGGTCTATTACCAGAATGTGCGAGGCCTGCGAAGTAAAACAAATGAGATTTATAATGCAATTTTGTGTACGGACTTCGATATTATTGCCTTGAGTGAATCATGGTTAAACTCAGATATTTTAGATACGGAGTTGTTTGACGCTAGATATAATGTTTTCCGGAAAGATCGAAATTATAAGCAATTGTCGTGTAGCAGGGGTGGTGGTGTGGTCTTAGCAGTTCGAAATATATTTTCGGTATCACAGATTGTTTTATCCGAACTTCCAATAAATATTGACGTCTTAGCCTTAAAAATTACGTCAAACTACTCTATATTTTGTGTTTTTATTGTATATATTCCACCTAATGCAAAAATTTCAGATTATACTCAACTTTTTGAAACAATGTACGGATATGAAGCACTCTACAATTCTAATATTTTATTTATTGGAGATTTTAATTTACCTGATTTTGTTTATCAATCTAATTCTAACGAGAAACATTCTTCATTGATGGATTTTGCTAGTTTCTTTAACCTAATTCAATATAACGCTGTAGCTAATTATAATAACAGATTTCTCGATCTGGCGTGCAGATCCATCTTTAAAGTGCACAGTAAACAAAGCCCAAGAGTTGACTTGAGGACGACCACCATCCGGCTCTTATCGTTTCTTTTTTTGAAGCCGGTCAGTCCAGAAAGCCTCCAATGCTCAGAAATTTGATAACACATATTATAATTCTCGAAGAGCCAATTTTCCTGATCTTTGCGTATGGCTATTTTGCTGAGTGTAATTGGGATTTCTTGGATGAAATCTCTGACGTGGATGCTGCTTGCGAGCGATTTTATGGGGTGATCTATAATGGGTTGGATTTGTTTGTACCTAAAACGTCCAAACGTAAAAGAAATTATCCTCCGTGGTATGGTTCAGATATAATTAAGCTTATTAAACTTAAAAATAATACATGGAAGACGTATAAACAATCAAAACAGAATTTTCACTTGGTAAAATTTAAGGAGCTTAGAGCGCAAATTAAGCAAAATATTAGTAAAAACTATAGTATATATTGTAGAGACGTTGAGGGTGGTCTAACTACTAACCCCAAGCAGTTTTGGCAATTTATAAATAATAAAAGTAAGTCTCGGTCGTTTCCTGAACAAATGAAGTTTAATGATGTCGAACTCAATGATACAAAATCAATAGCAGATGCATTTGCAGACTTTTTTCGATCGTCCTATATTGTATCAGGTAACGGTCATATTCGTGAAGGTAGCACTGAAATTAATTCTTCCTTTGGTGATATAACACTGAATCGGGTATCGGAGAGAGATATCTTGCACTGCTTAAAAAAAATGAAGCCCACCGGAGTGGTAGGACCCGATAAAGTACCCTCATTTCTGTTGAAAGATTGCGCAATAGTTTTTTCCTCCCCACTAACGAAATTATTTAATCTGTGCCTGAAGACAAATACGTTTCCTGTTATCTGGAAAACCTCAAAGATCATCCCAGTATTTAAAAAGAACGATAGAAATAATATTGAAAATTATAGACCTGTAACAATAATTTCTAATTTTTCCAAATGTTTAGAAATGGCTCTCTATGGCGCATTGGCGTTCCAGGTGGGAGGTAGAATTTCATCAAATCAGCATGGTTTTATAAGGGGTCGGTCGACGACAACTAATCTTTTAAGTATTACACAATTTATTGCTGACTCTATTGATACAAAGAGTCAGGTCGACGTTGTGTATACTGATTTTTCTAAAGCGTTTGACCGACTTGACCATGGGATCCTTCTTTACCATCTGGATCGGATTGGGTTTTCAGCTAACTTATTAATGTTGTTTGAGTCCTATTTAAAAGACAGATTGTTGAGGGTGGAGTATTGTGGCCAGAATTCGGTCGAACTGTGCGCTACTTCGGGTGTACCCTGTGGGTCTATTTTGGGGACCGTTATTGTTTAACATTTTAAAACGGTGTCACTGATATAATTGATTTAAGTGTCTTACTGTATGCAGACGACATGAAGATATTTTCCCGCATTGATTCGCCTCATGATTGTGAACGGCTTCAGAGGTGTGTTGATCGATTAGTTGCATGGTGTTCATATAATAACTTACCATTGAACGTTGAAAAATGTAAAGTCATGTCTTATACCTTGAAATCGGAAACACAAATTTATAATTATTCTATCGGTGATACGATGATAGGTAGAGTATCTGTTTTTAAAGATTTGGGTGTCACATTTGACAGTAAACTATCTTTCGTTCAGCATATATCTGAAGTCGTTCAATCTTCGTTTAAGGCCTTGGGATTTATTGTGCGTAATACTAGAGATTTTAGCAATAGTAACACATTAAAACTACTCTATTATGCTTTTGTAAGATCAAAGCTAGAGTATGCATCAATTGTATGGTCGCCGTTTTATGCGGCACATATTAATGCTCTCGAGCAGGTACAGCGTCGTTTTCTGAAATATCTGAGTTTAAGAACTGATGGGGTTTACCCGCAAATTGGCTGCTGTCACAGCTCTTTATTGCAGAAACATTCTCTAGATTCCTTGGAGGTTCGACGGACAAATTCAGAGCTGAAATTTTTATACAAGTTATTACATAATGAAATTGATAGTCCGGATGTTCTCAGTCAAATCAATTTTCTGGTCCCACGTAGCTCTCGGTATAGCTTTACATTTTATGTGGCCTCCTCGCGCACAAATGTAAGTAAATATTCGCCATTGAAACGTATGCAGGATGCATATAATTTATATCAGTGTACTTTGATATTTCTAGCTGTGTTTGGTTTCGGTTGTGACCAGTTTAGTGGTTTTTCTTGGTTTATATTGTTGTTGTTTTTTTTTTCATTGATATGTATTTTTTCTCATTGATGTTATTTTTTGTTTAATTTAATTATTTTGTATTGAATTTTTTTTGTGTGTAACCCACTCTGTAATTGGCGTAAGCTGTAGAGTGTTGTTGAATAAATAAATAAATAAATAAATAAATAAATTTTTTCAATTCAATCATTTAAAAAAAATATATTAGACAAACACTGTTTCTTTCTTTGAAGATTAATTCATTAAAATTCTATCTAATTATTTAAAAAAAATATGTAGTGCCTCTAATCTACTAAAAAAATG
Source organism: Sitophilus oryzae (assembly GCF_002938485.1). NCBI lineage: Eukaryota > Metazoa > Arthropoda > Insecta > Coleoptera > Curculionidae > Sitophilus > Sitophilus oryzae. Next base: position 598,138 of record NW_022145834.1, read on the forward strand.
GAAGACTTATTGCTAAAGTTTAGCAGCAAGACTGCGACCAAAACTAAGACTACTTATTGGACTGCAAGACCAAGGGTGTCTTGCATTTTAGCTCATATTTGCTACTATATTGAAGGAAACTTCTTTACGCGCGCTGGGAGTAAAAATTCAAGGTCGTGACAAATGAGTTAGCGAGATGAAAAGTGATAAGGATCGCACGATCGCACAAACACCTAGATTTAATCTAAGAAAATCATTATAATAAACTTGATAGCGTACCTGTGTACCAATATCCTCTGGTTGTGTGCTAGGAGGTAAATTTTTATGCATTTTTTCATCGATAAGTTTGTAGCTTCTGAATAATGGTCTAGGTAAAGTATTACTAGCTCATTTGCTAGTTCAGAATTTGAATTATTAGAGTTAAGCAACTCGTATTTTCATTGGAGGATATTGTCATATTTATTTCAAACCAATAATCAACGAGAATATTCGTATAATTAAACTAAATTACTGTAAATCACTATAAATAATGAACAAAACATGTAAACAAAATCAGATCACACGAATTGTTGGTTAGGTTGAAAATTTCTTCTCTTCTTAAATAAATTTTAAGGGGCGTTAACATTATTAGCACAAAAGTGTGTATTTTGTGAGGTATTCCAGAAAATTTGCAGGCTATTGAGGCAACAGAAAATGTATAGATTACAGAAATAAATCGAAAATAATATTTCATATATATACAATATATTTCATATTTCAATATCAAACATGACCTTCAAATTATTCAATTTAATAGCTGTTAGTAAGAAGTTACACTTCAAATATGCGCACATAGTGTACACACATTTTTTTTTACTTATTCAGTAGTAAGTTAAGAGGTGGTAAATCTAGAAGTACATCATGTCAGAATTTAAATTAACAGTGACATTATTGCGTATTTTAGAAAAAGACTTTGTCAGAAATCTGGTGAAATAAGGGAAATTTATAATTAAAAAGAGGAACTATTCATTGGTAACTAGATGAATCAACTAGAATCATATCAATTAACTAATTATATATTTTCAATTGCAAGTTCACTTTTATTTACAACTTCCTCAAAATAGTTAGAATACACAGGGTGGTACGAACTGTATTCTGTAATAAATAAAACTTTTTATTTATTTTCAATAACTGTATTAAAAATAAATAAAAAGTTCGTATAAGCGTATGCCCTAAAATGCTTAGTTTCGGAGATACAGAACTGTTTTATCGCCATTTTATCGTAGAAAAATTTATGAATTATTTGAAAAAAATAAAATTTCCCAAATTTATTATTTCAGTCAAATAACTATCTACTCAACGCGTGTTTATTTTTTGTCAATAATGATATGTATTGACTATTTCCATTCTAAATATCTTGAGAACAGTTGCTCGTAGCGATTTTTTCCAAGAGGCATTTTTTACTTAAAAAGTCACGGAAATGTATATTTTTTCACTCATTAGTTTTTTATACAAGTACGGATGAAAAGTTATTACTCTTGCCACCAGGTAAAACACGTGTTGGTGGCGCCCTCTACAAAAGAACTCATATTGGCATCAAAATCAAATTTCTCATGTCAAAAAACTCCCAGACACGAATTTTCGTCGAAATATCGACGTTACTTCAGAAATTATTTGGAAAAAACTTCTACACCCTGTATCTCTGAAACTAAGCATTTTAGGACATATACATAATATATAGGAACTTTTTTATCTACA